>NC_135783.1:154223946-154573946 GCF_051106095.1 Pogona vitticeps
ATGAGTTTTCATGGATCAAATCTAATTCCTCAAGCATAAGAGTGAGACTACATTGCAAATATTTATACATGCCTCCACCCAAAAAAGTGGTTAGTAGAGACAAGTTACAAATTATGTGAGTCAGGGTGGCATTTCACACTTTTCACACTTATGACCAAAAGAAATGAATATAAAACTGGGCTCTTAAGTCATTATTTGTCTTTAAGGTGCCACAACATTTTCTTTATTTTGTTTTTGTTTTGTTTCCTGTTGATCTGATTTTTCAAACTGAAGGAAGAAAATCTACATGTAGAAGACATTTCCTCTCGCTCTGGAAACACTGGCAGGCATGGAGAGGTATGGGGCTATACTCTGCCCCTGCCCACTCTTTTGTTAAAAATAACCTGACAAGGCCTTCAGTTGTACAGTATGGAAACCATTTTAGAAGGGCTTAGAAAGAACACAAAATTATTTCCTGTCCTTCTGCAAGCAGGCAAGGACCTTTTTCTTCAAGCAAGCCTTCCCTCAGTAACCAGCTATCTTTGTGTGATTTTTAGATAGATTAGTATGCATTAATGCTTTGATTGGATTTTTAGTGGTCCTTGTGTTTTCCATTTTTGTGTTTTCCATTTCTCAGAGTAGCATTTAAAAAAAATTGTATACTTATAAATCTTTGCCTTAATATTGCCTGTTAATGATGTAAGATGCCTCTTCACTCATTGTTCATAGTTTTAAATATTGTCTTTTAGTGATGCTAATCACAATTGTTTTCAACTTTAAATATTTCTTTCATTACTGTAATGAATAGGACCACCTTCAGTCCTTTTCAAGAAGAAAGGTGGGGTAAAAATATTTTAAATAATCAATATTAACAGTTTTAATCTTTGAACAAAACTATATGATTAGTGTGTCAGCCATCTCATGCTTTCAGATCATTTATAATATATATAGTTGTAGTAATTAGCGACTCCGGTAACAAGTCTTCCATCCATCTATCTGTTTTCTACCCTCAAAAACTTTCAGATATCAGAAAACCCAGCACAGCAGAATTCTGGAAATAGCAACAGAAATTAAACAGTAATAAAATAGAGTCAAATATGTCTGGAGCTGAGAGAGTAAGAGGTTCATGTATGGAGAATGATAGGAGATAGAGGAAGAGTGTACTGGTAATATCATAGAGTGCCTGACTTTTTACTGCTGGGTGCTGGAAATTTGTACTTAAATTTTGGTCACGTTATTAACCGTAGTCTCATTTAATATAAAATAATTTATCTAAATGTTCTCTGTCAGATACCATGATTCCTCTCTGTGATGTTGCTCAAGTAATGTCTTTGAATTTGAAAAGAAGTAGATAATGTAAACTTCAGGAAAGTTAGCACAATCTTGGATTTTGTCCTTAGGTTTCTTTTATATTTAGAAATGGCAGCTATAAACATTTCCCCCACAAGAACAGGGATGTATATATGGATGTCCTTTTCATTACTATTGAGTAGATGTCACACACTTCTGATTCACAATGGATATGAATACATCAGATTGTCACCCACTGGCTTGGGTGGTCTCAGTAGAGGTAGGGCACAAATTACTTGAGTAATTCAGGATTAACTCAGTTGCTTTCTAGCATTTTTTCTGAACTATATACTGTATACAAAAATCAGTATTTGTAAATTTGTATCTCTGTAAGGACAGAATTCTCTTTTGGAATGCCCAAGTAGCCCTCCTACCTTGGACTTCTAAAAGAGTTTTACTAATTTTGGCTACACACCTATATGTGTCCTATGTTAATTTGGGGGGAAAAAAGCAGGAAAAGGCTGTGTTGTCCTCACATACAGATACAGGAACAGGAGATACCTTTATTAGACCATTAAAAATTAAAACAAAAGAAAAAAACAAACCGTGAGCTTTCAATGATCATTTATTTACCTCAGGCTGTGCACCAAGTTCTTGTGGGTAGTTCCAAAATTTTATGTTTTTATTAAAGTCCCAAAGTCTCATGGATGTTGGGTAATAAATTCCAAACTACTAGCTAAGGAGGCATTTGAAACCACATCCTCCCCCCATAGGCTTCATGCAGACTATCTCCATCTAAGAAGCCTAATCTGGCCCCAGCAATAGCCACGAGACTCTGGAACACCACCCTGTAAAATTGTTTTAGCTCAGCTAAAAGAAATACTCTGTATATAAACTTGATAGGCTAGCATGTGTATGGATGGTAGTGGCTACACACAATAGTGCCACATTTAGCACTGCAAATATGATTCCCACGTAGCTCCAGGAGTGAATAGACTCATGTGACCCCTTCAACAATGGCTGGGCTGCCTTAGTAGCCAAGTTATGGGGTGGCGGTGTTTCTGTCTTGCCCAAATAATGGACGTCAGCCATCTTTCTTTGTCCACACAATGCCCTGGAAGTTGTTTTAACTCAGTATCTGACACATCATGTCTTTTGTATGTTCTGGTACTGGTGATTAACAGTCTGTGTTCTCACCTGCCCACATACATGCGCAAAATACAGTTGATGTTTCAAAATTGGCCTAAGGAAAATAACACCTGATGTTTCAAACATTGACCTAAGGTAGGTCAGACCTGCCATGATCAATCACCATCACTGCCTTGTTTCAGTACACTATGGGAAGGAAGAGACAGTGGGGCTTCAAGGAACGCTTACAGATACATTTTGACTTGGCCTAGATTCTAGTTGGGTTCTGGGTCTAATCTAAAGCACATTCGGTTCCATGATGACTATAAATGTAACAATTATAAGGCAGATTTACCAAGATTGCCTTTGTTTATATAATTATTTGTACTATAGTGGATATGCTATATTATTTATGAGTGTATGTGTTGCCATAAACTCACTGTATGAAAGGAAAATAGCAGCTACAAATTTCTCGTAAGAAATATTCCTGTTGTCACTGATGTAGTCTCTTGCAATAATTACTGTACTTGTTTAATTGGGAGTATTTTTATTTCTCTTTACTTCATCTCTAATTGGAGAGAAAATATTTCATGCACAGCTTGTGCATGAGATAAAATGGATTTTGCCTTTTCCTTTTCATATTTTCTTCCACTGCTAATATTTTTCTTAAGGCTCCTGAGGGCAATAAGCACTAAGAATTGCAGTAGTAACTTTTAGCTGATATTAAAATTGCAGCTGTTGTGATTTAAGTGGTTAAATGCTTGGAATATTACAATAGTAATGTGAAGGAAGTTCAAGGAGAGATGCTGTTGTGAAGTGAAAATTGTTCTCTATTAAAAGATGTTATGATATGGGAAGTACTGAGCAGTCTACTGTAATAATTCTATTTATTTCATTTGTTTCTAACATAATATCCCACCAAAATCCTCAAGGGGATTAGATAGTATCTACAAAATAATACTGAATTATGCATTCATTTTCACAGTCTTTTAGTAATAACAAAACAAGATTTTCTTCTGACTTGGCATCAGACTAAGTAAACAACCAGCAACGTTATAATGACAGGACTGTACTGTGAAAGCTTCCTTCAAATATAGTCTCATCATCTTTCCATATACAGTATGTGTATACCATTGCTCAGTTATTGTGTTATGTGATTGTACTACAGTGAATCAGCAGTGTATATCTGGGCTGAATACTCTTTCTTACTATTTTATCAGGGCATTTGGGTTCTGCAAAAGCGTGTGTGTGTGTGTGTGTCTTGCCAGATTTGGGGGCATATGTGATGAAAATTCATTCATTTCCATTGGGAGCAAATTCTGCTAATTTGAGATGAGATGTCAAAGGGTTTAGTCTTCCCTCTGTTGTTTTATGGGAGATAAAACACTTTCTTCAGTTTGAGTAACCATAGTTCTTTATTTTTTTCTGGAGAGAGGATGCCTTATGAAGAATGTTACTTGGAATCGTAACACGAGCCAGAATTAACCTAGATTCACCTTCACTTCACCTTCACCTTCTCACTTTGGTCATATGAAAGTGACAGGTCTGATGAAGGGAGACCAAGCTACCCACAACGGTTCTCCATGCAAGTCAGAACCTCAGATTCTCTGCATTCTAGCTTCCTTAGAGAGCTTTCCTGACTAGCTGAATCTTCCCTCTTCAGACCTGCCACTTTCATGTGAGCAGAGGAACAATAGGGCTAGTTTGCTACCATGGACCTGTTGAATAAAAGATTTTGCTCTGCCACAGATGGACTACTGATGGCCTGTTAGCATGCAACTTTGTGGCCACTTGAACTGGCAGAAAAGCTTCCATATTTGTTTAAGGAAGAAGGTGAAGGAAAAAAAATATGCTGTTGCCTCATTTTAAGGAAAAGGGAAAAATGGATTTTAAATAATGATCAAAGGTTATTGCAGTCTAAAGGAAAGGCTTTTGCTGTACTTTAGTTCTCTGAAACAAGTGGAAAAATCAGATTATTCAAAAAATTGTTTCTTCTTTATTTTAGTTGATGGCTGCATACACAGAGCAGCTGGGCCTTGTCTAGTTGCTGAATGTCGCAACTTGAGTGGCTGTGAAACAGGGCAAGCAAAAATCACTTGTGGTTATGACCTGCCTGCAAAATGTAAGTAAGCCATTTTCCTTGGGTTTTTTTTTAATCAAGCTGAAATTTAAAACATCTCTTACTCTTCAGCACACTAATTTAATGAGGAACTTATTTACCTAATTATAAGATTAAATTAAATGTGCTTTTGTGATGACCTTTGTCCTTTTGGAAAGCTGAGACATTTGGAAAAGCGAGTTTCAGTTGATTAAGGGAAACATGCATGCTTACTTTTAGAAAGGTATGAAGCAATGGGATACTTTGCACGTAGGTGATGGCATTTCTGCTTATGAAGAGTCTGTTGTATGTTGAAGAAACTATGCTTTCTAGGTTAACTCCATGGTGAACAACTTTTGTAATGGTGCCGATTTCTTGACTGTGAAATGCATTTTGAGCCAGGAACATCAAACTGATGCATTCTGTGTTTTCAGCTGCTGTGTATAGTCTGATTGGCAGTTGCCATGACGGCATCTGTCAGACTTAAACGTTCAGTGGAATACTGTTCTCCTTGATGGAATGTTTTTCTTGCTTTGAAAATTGAATTGTTAAAATTCTCTTTATATGTTAATTGGGGAAAGGTTATCTTTATTGACCCTCTTGCATAACCATTTAGCCATGCTTGAAATAGTAAACACTGAGACAGCAGCACTTTGGAACCTGAAGTTGTAGTTACACACATAGTCATGGAACACGTTTTTAATCTCTAAATTGTATTGAATAAATAGGTTGAGTCTTTGTTGTAGTTCTTGAGGTCAGGTTCTGCAGGAAGAGGTGCATCGGTGTTCTAGGAACTGAATATTTTTGTGCTAGTTTGCTCATCTATTATATCCTTAATCCCACTATTATATCTATGGTTGGATTCACAAATGATGTGCTTGGTGTTCCAAATTGTTTTAGGTCCTATCCTATGAACAGGTTATATACGCTTATCAGATTACAAACAAATGGTTCTCTCTTCATGCTGTGACTATACAGCAGCAGGAGGATGGAGTTCCATCCCCTGGGCTGAATTCCGGCCTGTTTGGGACCCCCCAGGGAGTTAAAACCACCCCAAAGAGGTGGCGAAACGGGGGAGAAGCCTGTTGATCACAGAGGTACAGCAGTTACCCACGTTTGATCTGGGAAACTCTCCAATAAACCAGCGAGCGGAAACAAGCAGCTGAACTGGCTTGCTTGCAAGTTGTTGGCAGCCAGGAATGGAGAAATGATAAATCAGCCTAATTAACGTGGAGATAGAAATGGCTAAACAATTATATAAAGAAAATCTGTATTAAATGCCTTAGATAACATCTATTATATTTTAGGACCTATTTAGTTATTATTGGTATAAAATACAAAGTTTGTCGGTTAAATCACCTCAAATTATATAGATTTGGAACCGGAATTACTTTTATTAGGTATGTTATTAGAGGATTTTGAGAACATTGTATACTATGAGAGCAATATTATGATAGTAGCCAATATTGTACACTAAAATACACATATGAACAGTTTAGGTGTTTAAAAAATGTATAGATTTTGAAGGGACAACTAAGAAGACACCAAGATGAAAAAATAATAATTATAAGCAACCCATGTAACATGATATTTAACAAGCATGAATTGAATGTAGATAGATTGAAAAACTAATAAAATGTTTTTTAACAAGCACAAATTGAATTTAAATAGATTGAAAAACTAATAATTTTTTTTTAAAAAAGATTACAAATTACTGAAAACTGGTTCTGTGCTCCTTCTTGCAGTATCCCAGGTATTGTCTGCCTGCATCTCTCAGCAACTTTCAAAGTTTAGTGAAATGTATTTATTACTAGAATATTAATTCAGATTGCTTTGGCAGTACTTAGGGGATGGAAGCCGTCATTTCTCAAACCTGAGCAGGGAGAAAACATTGCGTAGCCTCTCCATAGTTTTCTTTTCTCTTTTACATTATTGAACCCTGCCATTTGTTCCTTCCATTTTTATTTTTATTTTTAGAGTACCACTTTCTGAGAATCAGAGCAGTAAACCCAATCTCTAGTCCCTGTTAGGGCAGACCCACTGAATCAGTAGCATTCATATGAGCATTGCTTTTTCCTCAGAAGGATGGGCGGCAGATTCACAAGAGAAAGTTATTCTGTCTGTTTGAAGGGTTTTTTTTACCCTACTCTTGAGCAGAAAAGATCTCAAGAACAGTTTACAAATACAGTAATGAGAAGCAATAAGAGAGTCCCTGGCCTCAGAGTTATAAGTTGAAACACACAACATGAAAGAAAAGGGGAATGGAATTGGGGAGGAGAAAAGCAAATTCAGGCACTAGTTCTTAAATACTAATTAATGAGGCGACTGGCTGGAATTGGGAAATAAAATCAGAAAAAAAGCTGGCCTCTCAGTTGAGTAATGTTGTTTTCGAACATACCTTCTTTGTTTCATAGGCAGCATATATGTAGTGTAACTAAATAAAGATGGAAGAACAGTCATAGATTTCAGAATATCTAATCTAGTCTTAAAGGAATGGGGGGGGTAAGGTTCTGGTGATATCCTGGATGAGAGACAATGGGGAGCCTGTGTATGATACACTGACATTTTAAAAGGGAGACTGGAATGTAGATATAGGAGGAATGGACAGATTAGTCTCTTTCTGGTCTTATACCAGTTTTGACTCTGATTCTTTTTCAGATTCGGTCCATAATTAAAAGAAAGGACAGTTTTGTTATTTTTTTTAACATGTCCATTTCACAAAATATGCATTTTTGCTCACCTTTCTAAAATATGAATTTCATATGCTGTTTTGGTACCTTTATAAAGCCAAAAGTTGTAGTGGAGATTTGGGAGAAAAGTGAAGATCAAAGGATAACTTCATTCTGGTGCACAGTCGCCTAAATGTGAACTTAAAAATACAGGTCCAAGTGAAATTTTTGAGCATCTCTGCTAGTATGTATGTATGTATGTATGTATGTATGTATGTATGTATGTATGTATGTATGTATGTATGTATGTATGTATGTATGTATGTATGTATGTATGTATTATTATTATTATTAGTATTAGTATTAGTATTAGTATTAGTATTATTATTAGTATTAGTATTAGTATTAGTATTAGTATTAGTAGCAGTAGCAGTAGCAGTAGCAGTAGCAGTAGCAGTAGCAGTAGTAGTAGAAGTAGAAGTAGTAGAAGTAGAAGCAGAAGTAGTAGATTTATTTATATAAAATATTTATTTGTTTAATAACATTATGAGAGCTTTGAACATTGTACCATCTATCTATCTATCTATCTATCTATCTATCTATCTATCTATCTATCTATCTATCTATCTATCTATCTATCTATCTATCTATCTATCTATCTATCTATCTATCTATCTATCTATCTATCTATCTATCACTTTGAATTTTGAAATACATCTCAAGGTCACTTGCTGATGCGGAAAGACACATCCAGTCCTGTGTATGGTAGTCTTGTTGAATTCCTTAAAAAAACTGATTTCTGTTGAAAGATGTCTATATAATGGATTGTAAATATGATGCTTATGTTCCTCCTGTTCAATTATTGTGATATTTTGTACAATATTGTAGTGGCAAATGTTCATTGTATTTTGTGATTGTGTCTGATGCAGTAGAAATGCTAAAATACAAAGGCAGGGAATATTAAGGTCATAGTAACATTTTTCAGATGGTTCAGGGACACACCAGGAATTTGACAATGGCATCAATTTACTCTCTAGAAATTTATTAATGTACTCACTGTTTTTTAGGAAATACTAGATGGGTATAGATTCATTTTTCTGATTGATTGACTGTAACAATGCAGATAATCTGAAGTGATAATGTACATGTGCTTGGAAGGGGATTCCTGCTGTGATATAAGTACTTAGCTGCTACATTGGCATTATCCTCTAGTGAGAATAATCAGCTTGTTTAATTACAGTTATCTTCAGAGATTTGAGAGCACACTGTTGCGTATGTATAATAATCTGTCTTTATTTAAGAAATTATATTTGAGGGCATTAGCCAAAGGTGAGATCACTTAATTCTACAGTATTTATTTATTCTATATCACTTACGGACAGATAATTACATTAATTGCTTGGATTAATGTTAATTGCTGCACATCCATTACAAACTGGACAATAAGAAATGTTGACACAGTTATATATTTATTTTAATGCAATACCAATGCAACATTTTTTTCAACCATCATGGACTGAGTTGTACTACAGAGGCTTCTACTGTTCAGTGGATAAGTACCAGAGTAGACATTATGCTCAGTAAGTACTGCAATCTGCAGTGGAAGCCTCTTGTGTTGGCAGTGGGACTTTTCAGACCTTTCTCCTTGAATAGTTTGTCTCAGAAAAAAAGTTCCCAAACTGATTTTCCATGTACTGTACCATAGTTATGTTTCACGTAGTTTTTAAAAATTTGCACAATGCTGATCATCACATGTAGTTGGGTCTCATGGTACTACGTCTGCAAATTTGGAAGCCCACTGTTGAAATTGCCCTTCTGGCATTCAATTTGCAGATTGCCTTACGCAAATGAATGTTTCTCAGTGGCAACTTTGTATCGACGTATTGGGTCCATCTACCAACAAGATGTTGTAAATGTCACTCAGATAATGTATGGGAAGCACTTTAAATGTTTATTAGTATTTCTATCAAATCATCACCGTTCAGTTATGTTCCGCATTGGGTTGATACTTTCCCCATAAAAGTCAGCTTAGATTTCAGAAAAGTTGCATTTGCAACTATAAACACATATGGCTGTCTTACTGAGACTGCTCACTAAAGGACAGGGTTGAGTGGTTAGATAAGGCTGTGTGAATCACAAGGATATAGTTTTAAAAACAAACTGAAATGTCTTACTATCCCTCATCATTTCCCTTTGAAACAACACAGAATTATTTGTGCCAGTAAAACGTAATTTCTTTTCCACTACCTTTAGAGGGTACTCTTTGTAAATATTCATTGAGCATATTGATGAAAACCTAATGCAGTTGCATATGTCTGTATGCACATGCTATTTTCTTATAATTGTTAAAGCAGCCACAGGAGCAAGACCAATCCAGGTTTGCAAGTGCATTTTTGAGGGGGAAAATTGGGTGTTTTCTTTCAGCCTGAGGTAGGGTTTTTTTTTACTGCTATCAGAAAAAGAAAACTACTCATCACTGTCGAGAAGAGGGGGAATAACTATGATTTGAGACCAGACCTTTCTGAACTTGCTCTCAGCTCTTCCCTTTTGTTTGGCTGTAATATTCCAAGAAATCCACGATATACCTTCAAGGGAAGCTTCTCATGACAGCCTCAGCCTAGGGGGGAAACACTTCAGACAGCCAGGAATTTTGAAATACCTGGAACACTGTTGGTGATTAGAAGTGATTAATTATAACATTCCAAGCAAGATTTAGCATGTAATAAGAGGAAATGAGGCATTAAAGAAAAGTCATGGAGGAGAATAAGAAGATACCTATAAAGATGACTTCTTAAGATGGTGAAGTAGTCTTAAGTAGAAAATAGGAGGAAATGTCAGGTAAAAATAACTTGTTTTTTCTTCTGGCAAACTTGATATAGCTCTGACAGTGTGGATAGACATTGCTATTTGGAGTAAGAGGAATGAAGCAATGTCACGTTCACTGATTGGTTGAAGCTGTTACAAGTATTAGCAGAAGTGGGAAAAGACTTAATTCTGTACTGGTGTTCTTACTTAAAACATGGCATACTTACTAATGTTCAGTAGCAATTACTGTAGTGTGACTGTGAGCCTAGCCCTATGTAATGCAAACAGCAGGTTAAGAGGCCTTAATAACGAAAAGAAGGGAGTCTTAACTTTCAGGTACGGGAGTGATATGTGTTCAAAGTATACTAAAAACTGTATTAACATGTTCTCCTCCATGTGCATAATCATAGTATTTCATTTGGGTATACAGTACATGTCTACAGTTATATATGTCCCCTCAAATGAAACATGTCAGGATCTAAAAATTATGGTGTACTGAGGCCAAAATCAAACGGAGAGAACAAACAACAGTCGGAACAAAAGTCGGAGACAATGAGAGAAAATGATTCTGAGAAAGTGTTTTTGTGTATTCATCAGATGAGTTTTCACTTTATAAAGTAAACCTGTGTGACCATGCATGTATCTGTGTATGGTTTATGATGAATATTTTTAAAAAGCCTATAATTTATTAACAGCTTTAAAAATTCAAATTGTGCCTTCCAAGTGTAATGTCTGTAATCCAGTGGGCTTAGAAGACATTGCATTTGACATTGACAATTCATAATTTTGTGCAATTATATGATGCAAGGAAGCAACAGGAAATATTTGAGAAATTATTGTTTCCCTTTATTTAGCACTTGAGCTGTTGTTCTAATATGGATATTACATGTAAAGCCTTTCCACATCTAACACAATTGGGAGAAACATTAGATAGAGAATCAATTGTGCTATAGTTTTGGAAGATGATTGTATAGTATAGATTCTATACTGTGAACTGTAGATCCATATTTTGTAACCTATGAAATTATGGTGTGACTTTATTATAATTATAATAGTTTTGTTCAGTTCAAGTTTATTGTATTAGCTAAAAGCCGTCACAATTGTTTAAAATACAGATATGGTCAATTAAAATCATGATAAAACCACAGACATAAAATAATAAGAGACCCTTCATATCTGAGAATCTCCCACACAATTGATCGCAATGGCTTTCAGAAAATTAGCCCGAATATTTCTGGCTGCTTTTGCGAATAGCGCTGTTCTGTACGTAACATAAGGGTCACAGTCCAGGAGTAACCTGACCACCTTTATCTGAGGGCTTTCCTCCTGTAGAGAAGCCAAAATGTTACCCAGGAGCTTTTCCTGGGGTTTTTGACATAGCTGACAGTAAAGTAGATAATGGAGAACATCCTCTATCTCACCTGCTCTGCAGATACATAGCCTTAGATATTTAGGGACATTCATATACCTCCCATCTAAGACAGCGGTCGGCATGGTTTGGAAGCGGAGTTCTGTGAAAACAGTTCTCAAGGAGGCAAAAGTAAGTATATGTAGGTATTGTGCCATTGGTGGTCTGTTTTCAACAGATGGTACCATTGAGAGAAACCTGAAGAGTGAATTAAGGCCAGGTCCTGGTCGTTATCCAATTTATAGAGCCAGTCTCTCAACATTCTTTTAACCCCAGAAAAGATGAAAATATCTGTGGAGAGGGATTTAGATTTTAGTAGGCTTTGAACTAAAGTTGCCCAGCCACCACTCTTGCATTGCTCTACCATACAACGTTTGGGTAGGCGGTGGTCGGGCATGTCCATCACCCTCTTAAAGTAAGAGACTATAGCTAGAGTTGCCCTGGCTTTGATGGATACCATGCCTGTCTCTGTTCTAAGATAAGCTGCTGGAGTCCCCTGGGGCGCCGCGAGGATGTGTCTCAGAAATTTATTCTGTCCTACTTCAAGATGATGTAGGTTGTTCTGATTCATACCCCAGATCTCAATTCCATAAAGCTTTTGGGAGAAGACCCTTCCTGAAAATACTTTTAAAAATAGGGTTACTAGTTTGCCACCTTTAGAATGAAAAAATTTGACCAGAGCATGGCTAGATTTCTGAACCGATATTTTCATGCTCTATATCTGGGATTTCCAGCAGTTTTTCTCATTGAAATGCACTCCCAGGTATTTGAAAGTCTGGACTTGTTCTATTTTGTTTTCGCCTATAGTCCAGTTAAACTTAGGGGGATGCTTTCCAAAAATCATCACTTTAGATTTTGTGTAATTTATTTTTAGTTGCTCTAGGTGGCTAAACTCTTGGAGCTTATTTCAGCTTCGTTTCAATCCCTTTTTGTTCATAGATAATAGAACAATGTCATCAGCATATATGAGACATGCAGTCTTATAGTTCCCAATTGAGGGGGGGAAATGATCTGGATGGTTTAAGGCTGTTACAATATTATTAATATAAAAGTTAAAAAGTAGGGGTGCAAGTAAGCATCCTTGTTTTACCCCTTTGTTAGTGTGTATTTCCTCTGTCAGCCTTCCATCTGTGCTAATCCTTACCCTCAACGTTGTGTTGGAGTATAGTTCTTGTATTAGAGTTAGGAGTCTCTTATCAATGTTGGTCTCTGTGAGCTTATCCCACAGGCAGTTTCTAGTGATTGTGTCTAATGCAGAGGAGAAGTCAATAAAAGCTGTGAACAGCCATTTGAATGGCCTGAAGGTATATTTGCACACGAGATGATGTAGCACGTAGATTTGATCTACTGTGCTATGCCCCTTCCTAAAACCTGCTTGTTCCTGATGAAGGATATTATTTTCCTCCATCCATTTAGTTAGCTTCTGGGAAAGAAGGTGGGTATAAAGCTTGGAGCTAATATCCAGTAAGCTGATTGGGCGGTAATTCCGGGGGATGGATTTATCGCCTTTTTTGTAGATTGGGAAAATTATGCTCTGCCTCCACCCATCGGGAAAAATTCCTGTAGCATTAATTTGAGAGAAGAGCTGTGCCAGGACTGGGGCCCACCATTCCGGGTTGTTCTTATACACCTCTGGTGGGATCATGTCCTCACCAGGTGGTTTATCTGTTGCTAGGGCATTGATAAGTTTATACACTTCCCGTTCTGAAAGTGGGGGCCATTCAGGTGTAGAGTTTAGTAGAGTCTGGAGGGTTCTCACTTTTTGTAGGCCAGTGTCTGCATCACTATTGAAAATAGTTTGAAAGTAGTGGCACCAGGCATTTGCCGTGATGCAGGCATTTGGTGCAGGATTGGGACCTATATCCATAGCTGAGACCATACTCCAGAATTTTCGCTCTTTCTTTTCCAGCACAGCCTGCCCTAGTTCCTCCCACTGGACTGACATGAATGCCCATTTCTTTTGTTTTAAAAGTTCCTTATATTTTGAGCGGTAGCGAGCCAGCACCTCCAGATTCGATTTTGAGTGCATCTTCCTCGTCTTCCTTGTTAAATGAGCTACAGTAGATGCTTTTTGGTTAGTCTACATTCTTGGTCGTACCATCCCCATTTATGTGAGGCCGGGGAGGACTCCTGTGGCTTTTTCGTTAATAGAGGTCTTAAGTTAAAATTGATATACAGTAGTTGGTGCCTTCTATTGGATCCTTATGTCCGATTACAATATCCCTATGTGCACTCAACAGATGTGGGTTGTGCATTCTGTCACAAGGAGTGCTTCCTATTTCGCTAGTTAACTTGAAGTTGCTTGAATTGATCAGTAATATCTGTGATGAGATGGGTTTTTGAGTTAAAATCTTTTAAGGCATATGGGTTTTGTAATTAAGAAATAAGCCAGAGAGGTTCCATTTTGTTTCTTTGTATATAGTATCTGTGCTATGCTGACAAGTTGTTTTCTAGGCGAGCAGAGAGAATGTTATTCTGAAGGCCTGAGAAAGGACTGTGTGATTAGATAGATTTGTTGTGACTCTTTGAGAAACCACCATAAACCCAAATAACATCTGCTGTGTATGAGAAAGAATTCATGTGATGTAACAGGACTGTTTGCCTAGTAACGAACTCTGATTGGATGACATCGTGGGAAGGTGCATTAGGCCCTTGCCAGTTACTCTTGAAAAAGGAACTTTTTACCTATGGACTTTGTCTTTCTAAGACCGACCTTTCAGTGATTCGTGACCTACATTTCAGCCATATGGGACTTACTCTGATGTCTTTAGAGAGAGTTTGGTGGCCTACCTACATGGACTGGTTTCTATGCTTTGCTGGATTAATTATAGACTTATGGGATTTTACCTAAGGACTGTGCATGGACTATTTTCTATGGACTGTTCTATGGAATATTCTTTATGGACTTCTTTTCTTGGAATACTCCATATGGACTATGCTCTTGTAATTTAGTAAGGACTATGGTATATTTACTGGATTCTTCTTTTCTAAGGACTATGGGACATATAATGGATTTTTACTTTTGTTTATGGGTTTTTATTCTATAGGATCACTGAGGACTATAGCCTTTTTATAACCAACTTGGATTATTTTGTTTACTAATGATTTCCTGGACTGGAACTGTTTTTATTCTTTTTAATGGCTTTTTGGGTTTTTGAATACTTTTCTATTTTTCATGTTTTCTTTGCCTCACTACAACTGTGTAACTAAACAGCACAATGCTAGTTTATTTGTTTTGGTTTAATTTGGCTTAGTAACATGCTTTTCTTTAATAAAATAAAGATTATAAAACTCATTTGGTTTCCTGAACAGTACACTTGCCATAGGGTCATCTGAGAGTGCTGCCTCGGCCTAGCTTACTTAGAGTCCTGTCAGTGGTGCAAGTTAAGTCTAAGGACTACAAAGCCCACTTGACCTTTTCACAATAATATCTGAGAGTACCAGGGTGTTCTTATGTGGGCAGACCTGTGAGAAGGAGTGTTGTAGCATGGCTGGCTGAATTGGACTCTTTCAGCCCATTTTAGCATGTGCAAACTCCTGATTGCTCTCTGTCCAAGCGTACACGTGTGTTTTCGAACACCATGAAAACTGTACTTGGATTCAAGAGTTCCTTTAACTCATACAATCTTGTTTCTTTTGCCAATACTTTTGTACTAGAAGACCAACGCACATCATGAAAATGAGCTGAAATGCTCTTCTGGTTAAGTCTCAAGTTTCATTCAAAAGAGGATAATTTCCAGTTGTCTTCAACTACTACTTCCTGTTGGCTCTATTAAATGCACAAGATTTTGTATGACTTGCACAAACATCTTCAGGTTTTGTCTACAATATACAGTAGTCTTGAGTTGTCTTTCCTCTCATCTTAATTTGCTGGCAGTTGAGACAGGAGACCCCTGGACTGTCATATCTATCCATGCAGAGCTGGGGGAGTTACTTTTAAGAAGAAAGAACATAAAGACGTGCTCAAGCCCTCCACATCTGAATGATAGGATGATGCTCTGGATCCATCTCTTTGTTTGCATAGAGGAAATTCTCCAATGCCATCTACTTTCAAAGAAGCTTAAGAAGCTAAACTTTCCTTCTTGTAAATGGGCAGTTGGATATAGATTCCTAGGATCAATATAACAAAGAGGTTGTGTGATAAGGATTGATTGGAAATGTGTTTTATTATAGGAGTGGATAGCAGTTCAACTACTCAAAATAATGTGAACTAGGCTTAAGTTCACAAAAATAATGTGAATTCATTAGTAGGCTTAGGAGTCAGAAATCAATAGTGATGCTTTTTTAATAGTGGAACCTTATAATGGAAAATTCTAGCAAAAGTCTCAGGAGCCCAATCTGTCATATTTGAGCTTGGGACAGGAGTAATGTACAATGCATGCTTTTCAGAAGATAATCAAAATCTTCATCTTACATTCATATAATAAAATATCTTTGTTGCTTGCCTAGCAATCTGTAAATATGAACATACATTCTAGTTTATGTGGCAAAATTAATTCTCTCTCTGCATATATAACACACACAGATTTGTCTTAAGGGTCATAGGACTACTACATTAGGAGCTTCTTTGTCTTTGCTATGTTACTCATTACTGATTTCTCCCAGCTGCTTTTTGTGTTCTGATTTTACTTTGCGAGTGCTGTAACTGAGTGACTTATATTTAACAATACTATGAAATTGTAGAAGTAGAACAATCTAATGAATGTTTGGAATCTGTCATCTATTTTATGAAACATAAACTACAAATCTCATTGATTTTGTTCTTATCTATTACTCTTCCTAGTTATTTTAGCAGTTGTAATCTAGATGCTCACCATAACATGGTCACTTTATTCAGGTCACAGTGTCCTGCAGTCAAGATGCTTCAGATTCTTGTTATGGAAAGAATATTTAGATTGTTAGGCCACACATAAATTCAGTACAATATTGAAGGAGGCAATAACTTCACTTTCAGTCATTTTGTCACCTGCAATGAGTTAGTACAATGTATTGATAGATTGCTAAAATCTTAAGAGGAAAAGGGTGAAGGGGGGATTTTGTGCTACTCTGAGTACTGTTTGTGTTTTGTCCTTTCTTTCCAACATAACTATTTACTCTGAAGCATCAAGAAACCTTAACTAGGTTTAAAATGTTATAGAGATTAAGACATAACATAACCAATATTGGTTTTATTTTTTATTTTAAAAAAATATTTTATTTATATGCCATTTTTGTTAGGCATTTATTTATACTTACCCATTAGTAGATTTAATCCAGTATAGAATTATATCATCCTTTTCCAAATTGAATATAAAAACCAAAGCTAATATTCATCAAGGTGCTGCTTTCAAGCATGGGGAGAGTCTCCTAAAGCCTCATCAAGACAGTATGCTGCCATCTAATTTACAAGGGAGGATAAATGGTTCTGATAGGCCCTGCCTTGTTTGTAAGGGAATTCTTGAAATACCAGAATTGTTTAGTTCTTCTGTGAACCTCTGCAAGAAGATGAAGGATGCCATTTTAGACAGGCATGGCATGTGTCAGTCGAAAGTACTGTTTCTCCCCGAAAATAAGATAGGGTCTTATAGTAATTTTTGCTTAAAAAACAGGATTAGGGCTTATTTTGGAGTCATGTTTTATTTTTTTTCAAGTACAACAATTTACATTTATTCAACTACCATCATTCATCTTATTATTATTAATTAATTCCCATTTTTCTTCCTCTTCTTTAAATGTACCTGGTGCCACTTCCTCCAGGGGTGTCTCCGCCACCACCGCTGCCAGGAGGCACCGCGGTGATGGCTCGGGTTCCTCCAGTGGTGGTGCCTGGGCTGAGGCTGCTGGCGGGCGCTGCATTTGTTTTGCGGGAAACAACAGCAGCAGTGGAAGGGGCAGCATTGGTGTGGAGGTTGGCAGAGTCCCGAAGCCAGTGAGCCCGGCTGAGGAGAGGGCAACAGCTGCTTCAACATGGCAGTGGCCTTGCCAGTGGCACCAAAGAGAGAGCCGAGCAAGAGGAGGGTTAAAAGGCTTATAGTAGGAGAAAGAGGGGAGGGGGGAAATAAAGGCATGGCAGGGGCCTGGCTGTCTGGCGGGGGCCGGAGCTCCTAAATTGCCTGCCCCCTCCAACCTTATGCTTTGGTAGCCTGGGTGCACGCTGGAGGGGGAGGAAGCACGCACACTGCAGAGATGCTAGCCCCAAGAGCCGTTGGAAACTTAGGAGCCAAGGAGCAAGCTCCTGGTGGCACGCAGCTCCTTCCTCTCTGGCTGCCCCACCCCTTTGCAAGCAAGGGAAGCGGGAGAGGAGGGGAAGAAGTTTTAAGTCTCTCTTGAAGGCTTGGGAGGATCCCGGTGAGTCCCTGGTGGAGGGCAGGTTTTCACTTAACTAGGGCTCATTTTTTGGGTAGGGCTTATATTACAATCATCTTGAAAAATCATACTAGGCCTGAGCTTATTTTCAGGGTAGGGCTTATTTTTGGGGAAACATGGTAAATAGTGCAATGGAGTAGATATTTCCCAAGTAAATTCTTCCTTAATAATATTTACCACAGTTAAAAATATTGAGCACCTGTGCACTTTTAAAAACTCCTGTTCAGGTCCTCACATGCCTGAGAGATTTGTTCTGTCCACACAGTCTGCTTTATAATGCCTGCTCTATGAGCTCAGAATCCCAATCAGTTCAGTACTCTGATTAATCTGTTTTAATTTTGAATTCCCACTCATTTGGGACAGAATCCATGAATTTCTTTAGGAACAAGGAATTGAACTTGTATGCATTATCTTAAATCAAATGAACCTAGATGTTTAAGAAGTGCTCTGAATTGAGTTATTAATGAGGTGCCAAATATGGAGCTGATAGATGAACAGTGACTGTAATTTTTTTAGATTCGGAAGAGATCTTTGTTTGCATTTTCTCCAGTTTTCTTGCTTGCCTCATCAATATGAGCTCAGGACACAGTAATCCCAACCTCAAGGAACAACTAAGCAAAGAGCACTCTTCACTGGGTTTCAGCCCTTTCTACGGATTCACTTCACCCGAGATGTTCTGATTGGCTGCTGCCAGCCCTTGTGACATTTATTGAATACAAAATTTGTAAGGCGATTTGACAGACAAATGGTGAAAGAAAGGTTACATAAATGGGAGAACTTGCAAGAAACAAAAGGAATCTCTTTTGTAACTATGAATTATTCATGTTTAAGAGTCTCTTGTCAACCATTGAAAGTACATAAATTACAAGAAAGGAGCTTTTTATGTTGTTGGGTTTTTTAAACAAATCCACAAGGCCCATCTCTAGTTGCTGATATTCGTTTGAAGTCTTGTTAGGATACTACTGCTGGAATTTAAAAGGCAGCAGTGGGCTTCTTGCAGACCTAATTCCAAACATGAAGGAATTAAAGAGGGCTGTAATTTGTATAGTTTCCCTTTAGCAAAGTAAGACTGTCATTTTTTTCCTTGCTGACAACATGGAGATGATATTCTGCAGCAATATTGGGCCATTTCATGGTGTTTTGAATCATGTGTACAGAAGGACAACATTAATTCATAAACTGAAGGGTTTTTTAAAGAATTCAGTGCTTGGCTTTTAAAAACAAGCATACATATGCTACACACAAATTGCAATGGAAACTTCCCCCATGTAGAATTACCAAAGTGCCAGGGATTGCCTGAAGATAAGCACATGATATTTATTATGGTTTCTGGGAGACGACAGAAGCAAGAACAGCTGGGATGTGGCTATAGTTGCTCTGTACCAAAATATTTTGAAGGGCTGTTTTGGAGTTAATTAAATGGTGAAGCAAAGGTGTGAGTAGGTACAACACATACAATGGAAAAATATACACACACTTTAACCTCTCAGTTAAACTAATGTTGCTATGCCCTCTTTGCTACATGTTCAGATTGGAAAGCTATATTCCAATTTCCAAACCCTTGCTCTATAAACATGCTACCTATATGTTTTCAAGAAGATGTCCCTTTGTCATCTGAAATGAAAAAGGGGTGGGTGGGACATGGGAATTAGTTTAATAACCAAGCAGTTGTATAGTGCCAAGATGGATGGAATGGAGACTATGACAGGTAACATTAAGAACACCCCATAAAGGGAAAAACCCAGTAATTTCACAGCTTCACTGTTTAAACAGCTTTAATGAATGAGCTTCCGAATATTAGTTCTGTATTCTTTTTTTTACACACACACACACACACACACACACACACACACACACACACACACACACACACACACACACACACACACACACACACACACACACACACACACACACTTTTTTAATATTTTAATTGTATTTTTACAACCAGACACATCATGCAGGCATGATTCTAAAAAGCCAGATTGAACAGGAAAGAGTTAAAAAGTAAGCTAAGAGTCAGTTACTTGGGTCTTGATTGAGAGGAGCAAAAGTTCAGATCGCTCCAGATGTGGAGCTGATTTTTCCTTCAATAACGTACGTGAGGAGCCTGTTCGCTCTTAGAAATCATGAGGAATATTTACTGGAAATGTTAGAGTGAAACATAGCTGCTATTTGTTTTTCTAAGATAAAGAGAAATACAATATCTTGTTTATGTTCTACAAAATTGTTTGTTAATTACCTAAGCATAGATGGCAAAATATCTGCCTTTCTGGAGAACTGTCAGTCCATTATTTCTTTAAATTACACCTGTTGGCTTGTTTTATACTTTAAAGAAAAGCAGTCTTTTTAGTCTGTTTCTGTGACTTTTCTCTTCAGCTCCCCCCCAGCAGACAAATGTATGCAATGTTTAATTTCACAAAGCTCTTGCTGGCAAGCCTGTATCGTGCATGCTCAATCTTATAAGAAAGTGGCTGCTTTCTCCTTTTGAAAGGCCTTTTTGAAGATCAGTATTTCAGTTCCAGCAGTCTGGATTCTTTTCAAATAAAAAAGTGGGTGGAGCCAACCATTCCCCTTCAAGATAAGCAGAATTGTTTTTTTTTTTTCAATTCGTGTGATATGTTTTAAATCTGAGATCACCTACTGTTTAAAAAAAAAATCATAACTCAAAAACCCTGTGGCCAAACCTGACCCAGAACAAGAATATTCTGTTTGCTGCATCTGTGCCAGCCTTGGTGTTGCTCCAAAGCCAAGCCTCAAAGGTATAATTTTTTTGTTTGGGTTGCCCCCATTTTTAGAATTAACTTGTAGAAAGTTGACTTGCTGTGCTGCAAAATAACATAGTTGCACTGTTGCACTACTCTAATAATCCCAATTAACAGGTTGAATCATTTAGTTATATAAGAGCATATTTTGCATCTGATTCCTCTTTGAAGGCCTAACAGGATGCTGTTCTCATCAACACATATTGGAGGAGCCAACGTAAAGTTTTTTAAAATACATAAGTGGACAACTGGTGTTTGGCCCTTAATCCTTTTGGGTGTAGAGCTTTGAAGCTTTAGTCAATCATTATTTCAGGACCTGGGGAAGATTAAAAATTGTTTTCTAAATGATGTGCAGGCTTAACCTCTTTGCACTCTGCTGCTCGTTTTCATGCAGATGTTACCTGGCCTTGGGCACCAGTACAATTCAAGATTCTTCATTTTAATTATATATACAGTTTGCCATAATCATGTTAAATTTTTCAATTTTTATGGCTCTCCTTTTAGCTTTTATAGGCAAGTAACATTTGCTAGAGGTTGTAATTATTAGTTGATGAAGATCCAGTTGATGCCTGAGTCTCATTTAAGGCATTTTATTCTTCAAAAAAGAATTTTTAGTTGTTGTACTGAGCACTCAACCTTCTAGATATCAGCTTAGATAATTGTAATATAGAGTTTTTTGGTTTGGTTACCTTAGCTTCATACTTAGTTTTCCCTTTACAAAATTAAGATTTAGTGTTACATCTTTTGTTAGTTATAAAAAGTTGTAATTAAAACATGCCTCGCCAAATGGCTGCTGAAGATACAGTTTGGTATGTTACTCAGTATCCTCTTTTTAAAGATACACATGAAAAATATTTGTCTGAGGTTTGATCCAGGTACCATTTTGCTGGTATAACTCAGTGAGTTGGAGTACTTGACTGTAGAGCCAGGAGCTGGAGCATGAAATGCCACAGTGCCTCCTGGCACAGGTCACATATAGTGTGCATGGCTAATGGGGTGACATGCTGTGCCATCTGTGCAGCCTTGGTGCTCGGCGTGTTGTGCCACCAGAAGGATGAATTGATAAAATACTTCTGAGAGCCTGATACCTAGAAAACCCTGGGAGAAATGACCGAAGTCAGAATTAACTTGATAACACATCATTATAATTATAATTAGTGAATTTGGATGTCATCTGTTGTTCGTTAATGAAAAAAAAAGTCATCTTTCTGTGTGCACATTTGCGAGACTGACAGCTGAATGTGGCTGAATTCTGGACATTCCTTTTGCTTTATTATGGCTTACAGCTGAACAATAAAATTTCCACTGTTCCTGTGTTTTATAAAATAATGAATGCCTTGTTGCTACCAACTCTTTTCAGAAGACATTATGCCCTTTAGATCTTCAAATGTATGTTCTCTAAAGCCCAATTTTTCTGGCAAAGTTTGGAATGTGGAAAGTTCCCTCATTGTTTATGTTCTTTAAGTATTCATTCTGTAAAACCACAGCAAATGGCTTTAATTAGTCCTAACCGTGCTGTTGGCTTTTGTGTGGAGTAGAAATCTACCAGTGAGATCTGGATAGAACCTATCAATTAATTTTACATAGGCCACTGAGTGGCTGCCAAATGGTAAGAATTTTGTTGTTACTGACCTGAACTGGAGTTGAACCAGAAACCTGTAATTGAAAGATTTTATAGGTGACCCATTGCTAATCCAGTCACACCTGTGGGTCTTTGTGACCGAAAACACAGAAAATCATTTCAGACACAGGTGTGTTGTGCCAGATTTCATGTCTTATTGGAGCACAGAGGTCTGTGCTAGCAAAGCTCCAAGTGAAGTGAATGTTCCTTTCTAATAATTTCTCCTTTTTTAATATATATATATATAAATTATAGGTAATAAATAAATAAAATGTTACTAGTAAATTATAGGCCCAAACAAAATAAATTATAGGCCCAAACATAAATTATAGGCCCAAACAAAATAAAATGTTACTAGTACTAATGCATCTTGGTTTGCATCTTGGTTTGCAGTACACAAAACAGCTAAAAATAGAGCTGCCAACATCTTGATAAACGTATCTTGTAGGTGAGGTTAAACTGTGCCATTTTCTGGACTTTGCAGTGTGCATTAGTGTATCAGGCAAATCATTCTTCCTCCCTCCTTCTCACTCCCATTCCCTTGTTCTAGACCTTGTCAGCCCCACTCAGTTTTGGTTTACACACCAAACTTTTGGTTAATATTTCTACTGTAGGGACCCTGTAAGAAATGAGTTTGAATTACATACTAAATATGAAAAGCTAAGAGTTTTCTATTATTATAAATAAGCTAAGAAGTCATTGGGTCTAATTTAGAAGAGGAGCTGGCATTCTGAAAGTGTAGGCATAAATGGTGCTTCCTAGACACACCACTGTGTTTTTACAGTTGTCATGGGGCCATTTCTGTTCTCTTCCTAGCCTGAATGTGCTCATTGACTGCACCCAGTCTCCCCTAACCATGCAGTGCTGACCCTGCTGAGCCTGGCTTCTATCATGAATTTCTTTGAATGTATTTCTACAGGGGGTTAAGGGAGAAGGAAAAGTGATTAAATCTCCAAGGTAGGTGGAAATGAAGACTTTTAAGGCGTAGGAATTCCTGTCCATATAACCTTCCTTTCTCTGTAGATGATACTTTCTGATAAATGGAAACAAATAATAAACTATTGACATGGAAATTTCATGTGCAAATATATCAGAAGGCTCTAGGGTCAATATACAATCACCCACTCCAGCTTCATGTGCTAACTGAGCAAATGTCAAACAGATGAAGAAAAATAGTTTGATTTGTATGTTTTGTTTTAATGTAACAAACTGTATATCCCAACTTGTGAGAAGCATGAATTTCATATAAATAAATCATTATATTAAGACATCTATAAAACCATATGAAAAATGTACATCTAGAAATGTCCATGACTGTTAAACAAGAGACTATAATTTATGAGTGCTTTAAAATACATTTGCCCAATTTTGTTATGGGCTACTCAGGGTGGTGTAGTACAGAGGTCCCCAACCCCCGGTCGGTGGCCCGTGCCGGTCTGTGGCCTGAGCCAGACCAGGCCATGGAAACAGACCTCCCCCAACCCCACATGCATGCCTCCCTGCTTCACACATGTGCACGAGTACCCCCTGAGCGCTATGCCGCCCTTTGTGCATGTGCCCAAGCGTGCCCGCCCATCTGAGCGCTGTACCACCCTTTGTATGCAAGCCCCTGCGCAAGCATCACCCCCTCCTTTGTGCATACACATGAGAGAGTGCGCACTCACAAATGTATTTAAGAGCACACATGCTCCTTCGCACATGCACACGAGAACATGGGGGTGCCCCACCTTCCCCAGTTGGTCTGTGGGACTAAAAAGGTTGGGGAACGCTGGTGTAGTAGATAGAATGATAGCCAAAAACTCAGAGAACCTAAGTATGAATCCCTGCTTGGCCATGGAAACTCATTGTTAGTTTGGAACTGGTAACATACTCCTTAAATATGGCATTTATCTTGAAAGCCCTATTAGGGTCAGTATAAATCAGTTCTGACTTGACAACATAACCCCACTTCTCTTCTGGTGGTGGCAGTTGTTGGTTGTTGTTGACCTGTTTGTTTGGTTGGTTGCTAGTATGTGTCCAGTAAAGAAAGCAACATATCCAAGCCTGTAATTTCAAGAAACTGTAAGTAAAGAAATATTTTTAATTCTTTCTCCTACAACTGTCTCAGATTGAATTATTGTATGTCTTTAAGTGCCAGTTAGTGAGAAAGGGGTCGGCTTTGGGGAACTTTATCAGAAATTCAAAACTCAAAAAGGCTAGTAGAGATTGTTTCTTCGAGACGCGGAGGAAATAATTTTATTATGCTTGAAAGTCCTCCTGTCCCAAAAGAAGTCTCTGCCTACCACCATCATCCTCCCTGTTTCCCTTTGCCATGCAAATAACAGTGTAAGCTGCAATTATACTAGCAAAACCTACATTTCCCATGAACTCTCAGTTCTTGAGCTGGTAATCAATGGGTGATTAATGAACTAGGGAGATGAAAAGGAAGGAAAGGAAAAGTACTAAACCCTTTACTCTCTTCTTTCCAGTTAAGGTGGGGGGGGCGACTTTCAATTGGGGGCTGGTGTGGAAAGCCTTTGGGAGCAGGAATCAATGAGGGAAATTTTGAACCAAGCTGAGATGTTACTTGAGCCTAGATGAGTAACATTTTGCTCACAAGCCATTTTTTGAGTTTGTGTATGATCCAGGGATACTCATGGTTGTACCTGCTCTCCCACCTGCCAGCTACCTTGTGTTCAGTGAACACAACTGCCTTAGCAGAGGTTCTGTATGTGTGGTGCTGCCAGTAAGTGTGGTGCTGCATTGAGACAGTTATGCAAGCTGTATGAAAACTCCAGGAGTGGGGACAGCACATGGAGTTCTGATTGCAACGCCCCCCCCGCAACATTGCACATTCACTCATCACTGGAAAATAGCTAACATGTCCAGTGAGCTGCAATTAGTATTTTGATTAATCCTTTACCAATTCCTCTTTCAAAGTTACCCAGATTTCCTGAAACAAAAGGATGGCTGTTAACTTAATATAGATATCTTTTTTGGAATTCATCCTAAAAGTCTTCATCTGGTCAGTTCAAAAGAGATCTGAGGTGACTGTAATAAGAACTTGCACTTTGCCTATTATTTATTCGCATCCTCTTACAGTCAGTTTGGAACTGGGAGACTCACATTCTTCAGTTAGTGTGTTTATTATGTGTATGATTTAACAGGGCTTTGAGTCTTGTCCTGTAGAAAATTAATTATAACCATAAAGTTGCTTTCTTCCAACAGCTGCTGAATGAGAATCAGTGTAATATTTCTTTGTTTTTGCTTTATCTTTGCAAAGAAAGAGTACTACCCTGTTTCCCCGAAAATAAGCCCTACCCCCAAAATAAGCCCTAGTTAAGTGAAACCTCATCCTCCACCATTGTGCAGCAACCAGAAGAAGAGGACATGACTGCATTTGAATAAATGTAGATTGTTGTACATGAAAAAAAATATAAAACATCCCCTGAAAATAAGCCCTACTGCATTTTTTGTAGCAAAAATTAATACTGTATAAGACCCTGTCTTATTTTTGGGGAAACATGGTACACATGCTAGACTTGATGGTAGCTAAAAAGCCACGAAACATGATTTATAATTGCTTTGTGTGCAGTGTTTCCAACACTACTTTTTAATTAGCATGAAAGTCTAGAGAAAGAGTGTTCTCCATAAAGCTCAAGCTAAACGCACATACGCAGGGGCGGGGAGAGACAGACAGACCCACAGGCACACACTCTGCACACTCTTCTCCCGTCAGGTGCTGAGGAAGATTTTGATCACAATTTCTTAGTTTCAAAAACCAGTCTTAGCTTGCCCTCTGATCAAGTAAAGATATACTGTACAGTAAGACGCTCATTTTTATAGCAGGTCATGCTGCATGATTAAACATACCAGGTTTTGACTTGTAAATATTTGATAAAAATAAATAGCACAATCAACTGAAATGAGGTGTGTATGTGTGATGATTTGCTACATGTAACAACCTTAGTTTTGAAAAAATCAATTTGTGTGAATTTCATGTCCTATCAGGCTGGCAGGCTGCAGTTGCATTCTCCTGGATTTTTAATGAAATGTGTTTCTGCAGTAAAATGTATACTGTTTTATCAGGTTTCGTAAAATATGTAGATATTTTCAATAACCTATCAGTAGTAACCTTGCTTAATTCTGACTCTCTGTCATGAAGTATTTAGAGGGTGGAATTATGTGAATGACACACCGGATGACAACCATGAATTTAGTCCGTCCTCTTACCTCTTTTTTTTTTTTTTTTTTTTTTTTTTTTTTTTTTTTGGGTGACATTTCCTACCCCATTGTGCATCATTAGTTGCCCATGGCAGGGAGCAGAGGTACATAAAGTACTGCGAGATCAGGCTGCAGACAGAATTCCAGTGTTACAGACATGAAGAGGAAGGTAAAGATGTAGGTTTTTAAAAATTGTCTGCAGCTGTAAGCTTATTAAAATGTCCTATTATGCCTAAATTGAATTATGTAATATTTGGTGAGAATTATGAATTCTAGTTGTACTTAATTTCTTTTGAACTCCTTCCAAAGTTGTCCAGAAGAGTCAGTTACTGCAGTTGAAAAGAATCACGTTGGCTGTTCTTGAATTCACCCATGAGGTACTCATCGCTCTACAATACAGAAGGTCTCATGGATTTTTCATTTACAACAAGCTTTATATGTACTTCCTTAATGTTTGGTTTGATTCACATTTACACACATAAACATACAATTCCCTGCAGCAGTGCTTCTGGAGTTGTAAAATACAAAAATCAAATTGAAAGTTAATGGCCAGAATCCTGATGCTTATGTATGCGTCTGTTAAGTACAGCAGTGTAAGGTGCAGCATTAAATTTCCGTTAATTAAGAAGCTGGTGTTTCTGTTCTTCATTACATGCCACGTCATGGTGAGAAATGCAGGCGTCAACACCTGAAGTTGTTAGTGGCAATTCACTGCTGCAATTTACACCGTGGCATGTACACTGGTATATGCAAGAAACAGGATTCTGATTGTTATTTACAGCATATGAATATATCATACTTGGAAAAGAAACTTTTATAAAAAGGCACCAGAACAGAAAAGTACCTGTCTCTTATATCACCGTGTGTCCCACATTAGGTGAATGCATTCTTGCAAATTTTCATGTACATACTGAGTTTTAGCAATGATGGCCTTAGCCATAAAAGTTACCTTTCTAAGGGCTATTACATGTTAGGCATGTTATGGTAGCATATACCTCAGAGGTGTTACATGATACTTTGACCTCTCTAGTCACGGAGTGGCTTACCGCACACCATTAAAATATGGACCTGAAAATTCTTGTCAAAAATTGTACTATAAAGTAATTCTAACCAGTGAAATCATGAGGTGATTTGTTCTCATAACAGCTATTTCTCTCTGAATCTGTAGTTTAAGAGTTCCTTGATGAACAAACAATCAAATTTCTGGGGATTATGAAGCTGTAAAACTGGTACTAAATGGACAAGTTATTCTGGAATGAAATAGGATGCAGCTGCCCCTTCTATATGTTCTGTTGTAAGATTTTTTTTCTTTAATAATTGGAGTTTTCAACCAGTTAATCGGGATTGTAGTTGGCATTAAAGAAGCTGCATAACAAAGCCCATCTAAGTGTGTCTCTACTCATTGCTCCTTTTTTTTGCTCACGAATCTTGGGAGTCTGTGATTATCTTGTATAATTTACTCAGGATTGCCTTTATGTTGCAAATATCACAATGGAAGTGCCTTTATAAAAGCAGACAATAGCTTGTCCTTCGGGAACATGGCTAAGTCTCCATGAATTTTATTTAGTATAGGCTGGTTGCAATGTCATTTCCCCCCACTTTAGACATGGTTGCAATTGGCATTCCTTCTGGAATCAGCCTAAAAGAAGTGGTGAATGCATAATTTTCTTTGTTCATCTTGCAGTACATCACGCACATTACCTTTCAATTCAAACTGTACATTTCTAGATTATTCATAAATTCATGTATAAGTAGGAGTCAAATTGTTGGCCCAATGTAAGTCCTTGCTTTTAAGGAGAAGGGAAAAAAACACCTATTTTCTAATTGTAAAGGCCTCCAGTGGTGACATATTTCTGGCTTTCAGACAGGAGAAACTATTGAAAGAAAGGAGGCTGTCTTGAACTTAACTCAGCAGTATTTGGGGCAGAAGAAAAATTTTTGGTCGCTTATTAGGGTAATAGTTTAGTACCTAGCTTTAAAAAATAGATTAATTTCTGATAATGATTATGAATTTTACTTTTAACTGGTAATCAAGTTATTTCTTACTGTTTGGCTTCCGTGATCTCTGAGGTTTTTAAATAGATCTGATTAGCATAGATCTCTATGCCACACAGAACAGTCTTACACATGTAGCAAATTTTGAATAGGAAGAACTATGAATCTGATATTTATGCCTGAGCCCTTTTCGTTTACTGATTTAGCACTAGCTGGCATTGCCTATGTAGTAAGATGGGATAATAACTCTCAAAGTATCAACTTCAGCTCTTTCTTCTGCTTTAAAATTTGCTTTTAAAAGTTTTGCTTTTCAAGTTTGTTTAGCTAAGCAAGGTCTTGTGTGTTGTCTTTCTTCCCACTTCTGAATAATTCCTTGTGGATCCATTTGCACTTTGTGTAAAGAATTTTGTTACCTTCTCTTTTCAGTCAACTAGGTGTACTTTTAAAGTCGACTTCGGTGTCAAGGTCATATTGGTGCTGCATTTATATCCAATCCCATCTCAACACACATAGGCTACTTTGACCTTTGCATGTTAGAGGACTCATTAAACTGTGAGCAGGGGGTAAGCCTTAGACTACTGAAGCAGGACAGTTCGAATGATATAGCAATTGAAGTGCACATCAGCTTATTTGAAGCGTTTATTTAATAGTCTGATAATTTTAGGATTAGCAGGCAGTTACAAAGAAACGTAGGGGCAGACCCACTCTTCTGGCAAGAGTAGTATTTTCAACAAAAGCTGTATCTTGCATCATGTAATGAAGGACATTTGAGAGGCTTGGCACTGATTGTTCAAGACATACAGGACCAGGAAACTTCACTCTGCATTCATTGGGAAACTTCATTCTAGCAGAAGCTATTTGGAAAACTGATACAAAGTGCAGCACAATTTGGTGCTTTGGAGCTGTTCACAGATTTTCACATGACATTGTATTGTGGCTGTCTAGACTTCAAATGTTTTGCCTTTCGATTTAACTAATGAAACAGGCTTTGTTTAGTATCTTTTAACCTGTGTCTCATTTTCATTGTTGATATTGGTTCTATTGAATGTCTTGATGAGAAAGGTTTTCCTTTTGCCAGTTAAGACAGCATGAATATGTGATGTAATCAGATACTATCGTATATCCTTGGTTTTTTACATGGTTGTCCAAAATTGAGAAATTCTTCAAAGGTTCTCCTAACAAACATGACAATTAAGTGGCCCAAACCCTGTTGATTAGCGTAGTAAATTGGAGTAGGCCAGTTGAATTATTTATTGATTCAACTCTTCTATAAGTTCAATTGATTCAATGGACCAGCTTTAGTTGTGATTTACTTTAATTTCAACTGCTGGGTTTATCTCTGGATTTGCTTTAGGTATGTGCAATGTAAAGAGAAAACAGTACAAGAATTGATAGCTTGTAAATGAAAAGCTACACATCTCCTGTTGCAGAAGTGGAAAAGCATGTTTATCCAAAGACTTAGCGCTTGACCCATCCATCGGTGATTACCCAATTGGTTAACTGCAAAACATACTGGAAAATGGGACTTTACACTGATTTCTTCTTGAGCGAAGAGGTATTTTAAACACACACCACTTCATACATCGTCTTATGATTTCTTCGTGTCACAATACAGTCATGCCCAGCTTTTGGATTACCCGGCATTACGACGAATCCGCTTCATGATGACGTTTTTGCATTCGCTTTTGTGATCGCAAAACAATGGTCTAAGTAGGTTTTTTTCGCTTTGTGATGATCGATTCCCTGCTTCGGGAACCGATTCTTCGCAAAATGATGGTTTTTTAACAGCTGGTCGGCAGTTTCAAAATGGCCACCGGGTAATTAAAATGGCTCCCCACTGTGTTTAGGGACGGATTCCTCGCTATACAGGCAGCGAAAATGGCTGCCGTATGGAGGATCTTCGCTGGACAGTGAGTTTTTAGCCCATTGGAACACACTGAATGGTTTTCAGTGTGTTTCAGTGGGCTTTTTATTTTCGCTTTACGACGTTTTCGCTTAACAGCGATTTTCCTGGAACGGATTATCGCCGTTAAGTGAGGCATCACTGTACAATGTTTCTTTCCTTAGCAAGGTAGTTGAGAGGGTGGTGGTCAATAAGCTTTAGGCCCTCTTGGATGAAACTGATGCCCTGGATCCATTCCATTCGGACTTCAGGCTACACCACAGCACAGAAACGGCATTGGTTGCCCTGTTGGATGACCAACTTAGGGAGGCCGACGGGCAAAATGTCCTTGCTCGTCCTCCTTGATATCTCAGCTGCCTTTGATACCATTGACCACGGTATCCTCCTGGGGAGGCTCTCAGAGTTGGGGAGTGGTGGCCTTGCTCTCGCTTGGCTCTGGTCCTTCTTGGAGAGCTGTCCCCAGAGGGTCCAGTTTGGGAAGAATGTATCAGCTCCGTGGTCCCTCGGTTGTGCAAGGAGGGACATATACTCTCTTGGTTATGGTGGGGCCGTATCTTCGCTTTTACAATAACAAGCCAGATATCATAGAATACTATGATTAAAGTTACGGTGTTGGTGGAAATGAACTGAATGGTTAACACAACTGTACTCTGAGATTTTTATTTCAGAGGTGCCATCCTTTTGTTTGATCATTTGCTGTTGTTCATTGGTAAATGCATAATGATCAAGTAGTGTCTTTACTGCTAAACAAATAAATAACTGTTAAATAAATAATTATAATGTTGTAACACAACCCCCAATCTCTTGTAAGAATTAATTTTGTAAAATTTGGTAATGGAAATTTTTAATAAGAAAAATAGCAGAGTATTTTTGAAACTGATTTTTCTAAAGTTTAATGCACAAGGATGAATTGTGCTAATTTATTTGAAATGTAATACACCAGGATGTAACCAGGAATACCAGTTAAAATGTCTGCATGTTCTTTCCGGTTGCTAGAACATTAATGTTATTTGCATAGATCTGATACCTCTTCCATTACTTTATGCCTCTTAGGACCTACATCAGTAATAGCTTGCAGTGATAATTATTTATACTGAAATCTAGGTTGTAGCCCAAAGCCCATCAACCTTGTAAGTCTCACTTACACTATGCCTCACTTAGAGGTGCTTACTTAAAACTTAAGCAACAACAAATTGGTTTCTCCTGGCCTTTTTTTCTAGGGGTTACTTTTAAATTCTGTGCTCAGTTTACCAGGCAGAATTGTAAGGAATGTCATGCTCACTTAAAATTTACTTGCAACTACATTCCCCACCAGTGTCTTTCAGGTGTAGGTTTGCACCTGGTCTTGGTGTTGAATGACATGTTGAGGAAAGCATGCACTTCATGGTTTGGGATCTATACATGAGAACAGAATGAAATGTTCACCTTATTTTTAACACAAACTAATGCATTTTATTGAAATGTTATTGTAGATATTCCTGAGTCTGATAACAATCTTTAAGGACGAGGCTGTTTGTAAATCCCTTGTTTAAATGAAAAGGACAAAGCACAAAGAACGGGAATGTACTTCTAGTTTGCTTCTACATAAATTTCTACTTTTCCAAATATAATCACAAGTTCAGAACATTTTTCTTCAGAAGAGAATATATACTTCACACACACACACACACACACTTGCATAGATGTTAGATTCCTAATTGGCCTTTTTTTTAAAAAAAAGCAGCATGAAACATACCTAAATGATTGTGTTTCTCCTTATAAAATCAAATGCTGGATTTCTATTTGTGCTTTGCAAATACTGGGAGTATGCTGTAGAGGGTTGTTGTTTCACGCTGACAAGTCATTTCCAATTTACAGTGATCTTGTGAAAGAGAAATCGTAGACAGCAGGTTGCTTTGACAGATACAGACATGATATTCCTCATATTAAAATAAATTTGAGACCATGACAAAATTCTTATGTGTTGTAAGTTAACTGGAGAGGGTCCCCTCCCTTTGTTCAAAAAAGCACCGGTTGTTATCCCCTTTGAAAACAGAGATACAGGATGTTGATCTGAGTCATTGGCATACAAGGGAGTCACTTTCAAAATCCCCTGGAGTGATAATACTGTACCTAGACAGCTCTGTGTAAAACCTCAATGGTGAGCAACTCCCAGACCCAACCTTTCAGCACATATCAATCCATGTGACGGCAGTTGAGACAGCAGTGAGCTACACTGTGGCCCCAGCAAGTACCTTGAAAACGCCAACTGATGATACTCAACCTTGTGGTGCAGTAAATGTAATCATGCCACTTCTAATTTGCTTCTAATTGTAGATATGTGAAGCTGCAGAAAAAGCTATTACTTGTTGATGACACATAGTCCACAGCAAATAATTCTAGCAGTTCGTGTCAAGGAGCCGGGACCCAACTTTTACTGAATTCCACAGATGGAAGATTGTGTTCCATTCATGGAGCAAACAGTTTGGATCCAAGGCCAGTGAATTGATAATAAAAGTGATTAACATTTTAAATATTTTTAGAGTTTGTTTCTCTTACTTGGCCGTGATCATAAAGGCAATCATTTACTATCCTTAATAATCCAGCCAGTTGATTATTTTGGGTGTGGGTGTGTGCATGCCTAGATAGATTAAAGGAAATTCCTTCCTGTTAAAGATCCATGTGCCATTTCAAGAAAAGCCTGTGATTGTCCTTTTAATTCTAAATGAGAAGATAATGTTTTCTCTCTAATTGACTTTATCTGAGACTTGCTTAGATTTTTGTTTTGTTTTGTTAATAAATGACTGATCTTATCTCGGCTGGCTTTGACTGATGGACTGAACTTTTGTTAAACAGTCCTTTCTAGATTGTTGCCATTGGCTACATTGAAATTCTTTAAAATGTAGTCAATAAGCTTGAGTGTTTGTCAAGACAAGAACAGAGCTCCTTGCCAACTGCTGCAGTATGTCATAGCAGAGTTATTTCCTGTCTTAATTGCCGTGTAAGCCGTGATGTAATGAACCTACCTGTGTGAACCTGCTCATCTTCCCAGCTGTTTAGCAAGCTTATTTACCGTACCTTTCCTGTTAACACACAATGTTTTAGGGTATGCAGCCCTGGTGGGCAGAAGGAAATATGGTGAAGAAGAGGAGGACAGCTTCCCAGCTGAGCTGTTCATAAAAGTCTTGTGCTAGCTGGAGACAGGATCTTCTTTACCCCCACTTTCAAACTTGATATCACAGAATTGGGTGAATGAGAGAAACAGGCTATTTTCAAACCGTGAAAATTAAGTCAATGAGGAGCAGCAGACAGTAATGTATGACTGAATAAATTAAAGACATGTTTAAAAGAAAAAAAAGGGTGGGAGTTAGACATTAGTGCTCGCATCAAAATATTGTAAAATCCAAGGTGAATTTATAGGTGCATCAAAATATGTGGTATGTCATTGGGCATAATATGAGCAAAATCTCATAGGGATTATGTACATTTCTCTTGGAATCTACATAATCATTTGGCTTTCTGTGTGGATTTCTAATGGAAAAAAAAAATCTGTTGATGCTCCAAGAATACATAATTTGGGATGGAATTTGCTCACAGGCTTCAAACTTACCTTATAAAAATTAGATAATGTACATTTTGTTTGGGTCATATAGGCAAAGAAAGATGTCAGGAATGAAGCATGTATTAAGACATATATATCTATTAGATATGAATCCAAGTTGAGCATTTTAATTCAATATGCCTTTGGCAATCTCCTAAGTGTTGATAATTGGTCCAAATCTTTGAAAAAAGCCTAGCTAAATCTATGGTGATTACAATTTTTTGCATCTACTATATATCAATATACATCTTCCCAATCATTAATCTATTAATCTCTCTTAAATTCACTTAAATACAAGCATATCCAGACAAAAAAATAGAAACAGAAATTAGGAAACTAAAACCTGATGGCATCTTAAAGACTACTATATAGTAGGACCCCTGTATCTTCGGGGGATTGGTTCCAACCCCCCTGCAGGTGCTGATAATAGTGAATGTTATGCAAAGCATCCTAAAAGGAAAAAAAAATCAGAAAAAAGTATTTGCACATGTATTATCAGAACTGGTCACTAGAAGGAGCCAGAGACCATGCAATGGAAACATGGACTACATAGGATAGTGTCTGGCTCCATCCAGTGGCCAGTTCCAGTAAATACATAATGAAAATATGTACAGTATGTTTCTTTTAATATTTTTCATATTATCAGGTTGAGGATGAGTAAAACTGGATACTGATCCCGCAGATATCAGGGCCCTACTTTTTTCAGTGTTACTTTTTGTAGATATACCTGCTTCTTCAGACATATTAAAGTGAAGGAAAACCATGGGCTATATACAGAGTAGGCATATGAAATGGAGTAGTAAAATGACAAGTAATTAATAATAAGAATGTTATTTGATTCATTTCCTGATTTAGTGGATGCTCACATGCTTCCCGTGACATGTAAATTAACAGGAGCCTCAATCAAGAGTGAGCTCTTGAAGAATCTGTTAACGCATACAATGAATGTCAGGAAATAAAGGGAAGAAATATGGAATGCATTGATATTTTTGGTCCCACCTGTTAATTCTTTCTGCCCACCGTCTCCTCCTCTGGGGTGGGTTACCTCCAGTAGTCTATGGGCTGTACAGCACCCCAAGAAACAAAATGTGGGTGGAAGTCCATATCCGGTTTTGCAACCCGTCCTTTCTGGTGTGTTTCAAGGTAGGAAGAACTGCTGTTGTTTGAAGTTCCAGTAAATGCAAGTCTCCTTTTCTCAATGATTTTTTCCCATGGGGGCTCCTGGGGGAGGAGAGTCTGGAAGGGGCTCAGTGGCTGCAAAAATAGATGGCGGGCGTATATACCTGTGGGGTATATATGATTTGCTTTAAAGAATACTTAGTGCTCTAAGTCTAATAGAAGTTGAAAAAGTGTTGGGCCCTGCTTCAGAGAGCAAGATTGCTACACTGTGTAGTAGTCACCTAGCAGTGGCTGTTTCATCAGGCTTCAACAGGATGGGAGATGGGAATCAGGACCCATTATATTAGCTCTACCTAGAGATCTGCTTCATGTGGTTCCTCCTCTTTGCTATTAGTGAACATATCCTTCCATTTTAGGTGTCATTTTTCAGTGTCTCTTTGAAACATAGTTTCCTTGGGTCCTTTTTAAGGAGGAAGGCAGGATAGAAACATTTTAAATTAAATAAATAATAAATAAATTCAATTCAAAATGACTCTCTGCTGTCACCCATTGCCTGCACACCCGATGCTAAGATGTCATGAGTGCATAGAGTGTCCAAACATCCTAAATTATGAAGGACAATTCCCTTTTTAAAGAGCAGTCACCAGGTTGCCCTGATTTGTCCAGAACTAAGAATGCATATTGAAAGCATGAAACCGCCCATCAGAAGTTGCAATCCACACAGCAGACTAATCAGCAGATATGTGTGTTTAGTCGTTTAGTCGTGTCCGACTCTTCGTGACCCCATGGACCAGAGCACGCCAGGCCCTCCTGTCTTCTACTGCCTCCCGGAGTTGTGTCAGGTTCATGTTGGTTGCTTCGCAGACACTGTCCAGCCATCTCATCCTCGGTCGTCCCCTTCTCCTCTTGCCATCACACTTTCCCAACATCAGGGTCTTTTCCAGGGAGTCTTTTCTTCTCATTAGATGGCCAAAGTACTGGAGCCTCAGCTTCAGGATTTGTCCTTCCAGTGAGCACTCAGGGTTGATTTCCTTTAGAACTGATAGGTTTGTTCTCCTTGCAGTCCAGGGGATTCTCAAGAGCCTCCTCCAGCACCACAATTCAAAGGCATCAATTCTTTGGCGGTCTGCTTTCTTTATGGTCCAGCTCTCACTTCCATACATCATGACAGGAAAAACCATAGCTTTGACTATTCGGACTTTTGTTGGCAAGGTGATGTCTCTGCTTTTCAAGATGCTGTCAAGATTTGTCATCGCTTTCCTCCCAAGAAGAAGGCGCCTTTTAATTTCAGGGCTGCTGTCTCCATCTGCAGTGATCATGGAGCCCAGGAAGATAAAATTTGACACTGCCTCCATATCTTCAGCAGATATAGAAATTCTCTTTCTATTTAGATTACAGTATTTACTTTCAAATTTGCATCTACAAACATGCAAATTTATTTATATTTATATGCAAATTTATTTATATTTATATGCAAATATCTGCCTTTTTAAAAAAAACCTAATGTTTTTCCTTTTATTTGGTGAAGTGTGTGTGGTGACCTATGGAAGTTATAATCCACTTTGTGCCTAGCTAAGATATGATCTTGGACTTAGTTGGAAAATAGAAGAAAAAGTTAGAAACAGTACCATTGTAAGGATGCTCCTTGCATTAGTCTTTGCTTCTTGGTAGCCAGATGATCACTATTCCAATCACACTAGTGGCCTTAAGATTGTAAGTAAGCCAGAAAAATGCAGGAAAATGCTTTTTCTCTAGTGGCCAGTTCTGATATTGAAGCTTGCACATACTTATAAAAATGGAAAAGATAACTGTAAAGAATACGCCTTTGTAATTTAGGAATGATAAGAATATGACAAAGCCTGGAAAATTCCTGTCGAATTGTATTAGCACAGTTTTAAAATGCCCATTTGAAGTAACTTTTGAAAGTAAGTAGATCTTACTTGTGACACCTCAAGTAGCAATTGTATTTTACACAACCTAGGTGTCCAGAGAAATGACCAATTCCTAGCTTTTCACAATAACGTTAAAATCTCTAGAGCACATCTCTAAATTCAAATATTATAGAGATTCTTCAGCAACATCTACTTCCCTGCAAGAGCACTCAGTTCTGCCAAATGGTTGTTGACCATGACAGCAGTTCATATCATGTGGCTAGTGGAATATTCCTTCTGCAGTATCTTCTGATATTTGAGTCAAGAACATAATTAAACTGATGATAACTCTTCAGCATTTTGTTGCTTGCTTTCCAACAGTTTGATGGCAAAAATGATTCTCCTCCCATCTCATGTTCTGCCCTGTTTTTTCAGTGACATTGAAGAGGTTCCTTCTTTTTACAAGCAAAACGATTTTTGCACATGCTGTTCTGTTGCCCTCTGATTAGTCTTATGAATAGTGCAGATCATGGTAAAATGAAATTGAGCATGAACTACAGACAGATGTGAAAATATCTATGGCCTAGTTATTTAGTCCACATTAAATTAAGGTTCCTGTTTTTTCTTTTAAAAACAAATTTTGATGCTGATAACAGAAATACCGCTGTGTGAGTTTCATTTCTCATTTTCAGAATGAAGTTTTATTCATCTTTAAATGTCATAGTGTTTTTTTCTCCTTTTACTTACCAGACTTCAACCTGTTTGCAGGAATCTTCAGTGAACTGACACCACTAATTTTAGATCCAGGGAAGTGGGGGGAAAACGGAAAGGATGGAAAATGTAGAGTGGAACAGGCTTCCTGCATTGGCCTCTTAAGAAGCAATCAGAAATGAGCATGCCCATTGCCGTGTTGAAATCTGTCACTCCATTCCCTGTGGTTGCCTTAGGAAGCTGTTGGGAGTCTTTTCCTGGCAGATAGAGGAAAAAGAAGGGGAAAATAAAAATAAAACAGTGCCTAACTTTGTAACTGCTACTGCCTTAGGCTAGTAGCTCTTCTTTTCTGCCTGAACCATTTGTCTATAACCTGGGCTTGCCATTTATGTTTCTCCATTTACAGGGATAGTTTACACATGAATACCACTACAGATGTGGACATGGATCAGGTTAGAATGTCTGCAAAATGGCACAGTGTATGCTTGATACAAATCTTACTGGGGCTCAGACTGAGTTGGTGCAGCAGAAAATGCCTGTAATTTCTATTAAAACATTGGGAATGAGAAAACCTTTCTATTCCGCTGAAAATTGTCTGGTCTGTCCTCTGGTTAATTTAATCCAAAGTTTGACCCTGGTACCTTGTAGAGAGAAAGTTTCTTCTTAATATTAGAATATTAGAACTGCAGAGCTGGAAGGGACTCTGGATCATCAAGTCCAGTCCATCAAGGAGGAACGGTTGGGACCTGAATTCTATATCTAATCCACTGAGCTATCCAGCAGCTCCTGTGATGACCTACAAAGGAGGGCAAGACTTGCTGCATCTTTTTAATGTCAGCAGTGGCCAAAATTCCTTCCTCATCAACATAAGCATGAGACATCCAAGAATCGTTCTTTGCAACAACTGATCTATGCTTGTGACCTTCCTTTGGCTCTTTTGCACTTAAGTTCACTGAGTATACACTGCTGCTACATGGGAGACCATGACTGTATGCAGCTCCTGCAGAGAAATGGGGAACTATCCCTGATCAGGCAAGGATGTCTCTTCCTGCTCTGCGTTTGTGGTAAGGGTTCATTGGTTTTATTTATTCTGGGCTCATCTCCCAAAGAAAGATACCATAACGTTATCAAGACATTTGAAATTATAACTATTACTGTCACTCATCTATTGTATTCCGACTCCTGTGCCAATTCTTCATTCCATCCCTGTTCAATGTAAGGGATGAAGAAAGATTTTTTGGTCCAATTTTTGGAGATTGCGTGCTCCATTATGAATAACAAGTAGGCACAAGATGAGTAATTAAAAATTAGTCCCTTAAATGCACTTGACATTATGAATAGAAATTATTCTGCTGACTACACAAGTTCTCATTTTTAAGGAAGAGATTTTCCTTCTTCATTTCAACCTGTGGCAGTGAACATATGGAACCTATCATTGGTCTGTCTAGCTTAGCATTACTTTATACCACCTGGTAGTGACTCTCTAGGGGATCAGACAAGATTCTTTCCAGATAGAGGTGGAAATCAGTCAAAGCAGATAGTCTTATCACTGGACTATGCTATTGTGTGCAGGAGCTTTGAACATCCAGGTACTGTTGGACATGAACTTCTGGCCAATGTGGTCAGTGGTCAGGCATTATACAAGATATAATCTTCTCTATAGAGTGGCAGAAGCAATCAAGATCATTACATAGAAGGCCTTTACAAACAGTATCTGGAGATGTCAGCAAATTAACCTCTGACCTTTTGCAGGCAAGCCATGTGCTGTACCACTGAGCTACGGGCCATCCCCAACATAAACACTGCAAATGTTTATATAAATACCTCAGTTTTTCTCTGGTCTTTTCAGCATCCTGGAGGAATTTTAAAAAAAGATTAACATAGTCAAATAGTATTTCTGCTCTGACTGTTCCAGTGTCATAATTTGCTTAAATTAGATATTATTCTGGTTTACATATTTTATGTTAAATCAATACATTGATTCATGCCTTGAACAGATGTAGAAGAAAGTTTCTAAAAACCTGTTTTTAATTGAAGGGTCTATTTACCAAAAAAATAAAATAAAATACAAAAAAAAAACCACAACTTTTTTAAAAGCACTTCAGTAAGCTTAAATTACTTAATGCGGCACATCCTCTGGAATGTAATCACTTCCAGATGGAGCAATTCATAATTCTCAGGGAGTGTTAATTTGAGAGTAGATAGGATGTTCAAGCAAATGAATCTGAGAGTACCCTTCTACATAGCAGAACCAAAGTCCTTAAAAATTAAGGAGTATAACTTTGAAAGTGTCATTTAAAAATAAACTTTATTGAAATAGCTTGCATTTAGCATCAGCTTCATTCCTGACGGAAGAATGCACTGTTTATATTCAGTGCCTTATGAGATGGCAGCACGGGGATGGGAGCAAGGGAAGATAATGCAGAGAAATCTTAATCTTATCACTGGAAGGATAAGACTGAAGCAAGTTGCAGGTATGTTCTTGGAGAATATTTTGCACATCAATGTGTGCTTGTTCTCTCTCCGCACACATGGAAAAACGTCCAGAATGTTTCTATGAAAAGGAACTGTTGCTTATATCACTGCAAGCTTCACCCTTATTTAAAACCTAGGAGGAAACACTGGGGATTATTTATTTATTTATTTATTTATTGGACTTATATACCGCCCCATAGCGCTACAAGCACTCTCCGGGCGGTTATGACAAATGGTGCTGAGGGACCAGCCTGAGGTTGCATGTTCCATCTTCACTCCCAACAGCTTGGTATAACCAGTAGCCAGTTAAGTTTGCACTGCCAACATTGAAGCAATACTGTACTGTATATCAGGATGCATATCCTTAGTGTGGTGTAGTGGACTGAGTTACAGACTAGGACTCTGGTGATCAGGGTTCAAATCCCCACTTGGCTGTGGAAACTCAGTGGGGGAATGGAACTGGGAAAATGACTTCACACTTTGAAAGCCCTGTTAGGATCGCTATAAATCAATTCTGACTTGACTGCACACAACTAACTATATACTTGGCACTTAGGCTGCCGTCTTTTCTTTATATTTGACTATGGCCTACCCTAGTAAAATGGAATTATAATGAGAAATAAATTTTTGTCAAAGGACTTGGGTTAATTTACATAGCGATTATACAGGTGTCTTTTACATCTCTCTTAAATTGTCTTTTATATCTCTCTTAAACTAGGAGGAGAGACAGAAGGAAAGGCTTAGAAGACTAATGTGCCCCCTAAACACCCTTTGCTTTGGGCAAACCATTTCTGGTGCTGCACATAATTGCCTCAACAGTGAAAATAAACCTATAGCCAAATTGAGCCATGCTTGAGAATGTTGAGATATGAGGTATTATAAACTAAATATTACCGGAAACTAAGAGAGCATGCTTTATAAGGAAGTTTATAAAGCATGTGAACACAAATGGTTGTTTGCTTTATTTTCAGACTTCTCCCCAGCAATTTGGTGATGGTCTTTCACAGACTGTAAATCTGTGTAAATCCTAAAGTGGGTTCAATGTGTTAAAGACCACAGTTGATAGTCTTGAGATCGGTTAGCAGCCTTATAGCATCAGCTGCTATATCATTATCCTGCTGTGATAGGAAAGAACATCAAATCATTAGTGATGTTGGCAAGATGTCTTCTGTTTTCTTCTGTTTTTTTTCCCTTTTGTGCATCCATATGCATATATTTTTATGAAGAGATAATGACTGGATAGTGAATCCTCTTCAAGCAGTTGATTTTCATGTACTATTTTTATATAACCTTGACATTTTTTTAAGGATATGACTGACTTAAGTCACAAAACAATGGATTCAACCTTAGTCATATGTAGATTAGTGCTACTGATTTAAATGGTCCAGGATTAAGTCTGGAATTGAAGTTGTATCTCGTTCTCTGAAAGCAGTGGTGTTTCCCCCAATCTGAACTCCATTCCCTTTTTAAAAAATGGAGTGATCGAGATTTGGATTTGCTGCACATTTACTTGATTATGCTTCTCACATATTTCACATAAACATCTGTTCATCTGCAAGTCAGTTGGAACCTAAATATAAATTGATTGCATTGTGTACAATTTCATCTGTCTGCTCAGTTGAAAAAATGCTAATATTGTTTATACATACTACATTATGGAATATGCTATTTTATAAAACAACAGTAAACTAAGTCATTTTCCCCCTGCTGAATACAATATAGCAGTAAATAAGTTTTGAAAGCTTAGGATACCGAATATATTCCTATACTGCTTAAATGCTATGAGATCTATGTATAGTTAATGGTGTGTATCCAATCATCTTTCCCAGGTATCTTTTCCTTTCCTTTCTATATTCATGAGATGCCACTCCACTAAACCATGTGAAATTTGCAATAACTCTTCTACTGCAATAATTTGAAAATGTAGGAGCCCACATTATCAAGGACGTAAAAAGAGGCAATATAAAATACCACAATAACTTAATACAACTATTATGGAGCAAATGCCAGAACAAATAGAACAAATAAATCAGATATCCTTTGAGAATACTTCAGCTGATTAAGATATCCCCCTCTGCTAATGGTTTGTATATTTGGAATTCACAACTGAAGAGTGTCCTGGGAAACTGAAATTATTCCGAACAGTTAATGTCTACTCTCAATTTGCACTTTAAGAAACATCCTCAACAAAAAGCGAACTGTTTCTTAAAGTGCAAATTGAGAGTAGACATTAACTGTTTGGAATAATTTCAGTTTACCAGGACACTCTTCACAGGATTTGAAAGTTGCTACTTTGGAGAAGAAAAATTATGGAACAAAAATCCAGAGGGAGACAGCTGAGATAAAATATGTGAATATGCTCAATACTTGTCCCAATGGATTAAATATTAGCCAGAGGTTCTTAAGCCATTACCAAAAAGGAAATATTGCAATAATTGTGTTATTTGCTATCCATTTTATATATCCAGGTTCTTTCCCAAGCATAGCCGCCCTTATAGAACAAAATGTAATGGTAAAGTCTGTGATTTTTAACTCATTACCAGAGGTGGGATTCAGCAAGTTCGCACCTATTCTATAGAACCGCTTCCTAAATGTACTATTGGTTCTTAGAACCGTTTGCTGGCCTGAGATGAATGAAGGAGGTGGGGCCAGGTGACCAGTGACGAGCGGGGCAGAGGGGGGCACAATTAGCTGCCTCCCTTCCCGCACCACACTGAGCCGTCTGAGGTGGGGTGTGGGTGAGAGAGATAAAGCCCTGGAAAGAGCAGAGGCGTCACTGGGGGAAAGGAGGGCGAGGATGAGTCCTTGACATCACTGGAGGAAAGCTCATGGCCTCGAGGCGGGGGGGTGATTGACAAGGCATGAGGGCAGGACACAGAGGGAAAAAGTTTTGGGGTGAGACCGCTTCAGTCAAACACCCAACCGTCCTCGTTTTACTATGATTTTTTTTCAAGTTAAAGGTACCACATAAGACTGTTGCTCTGCCTAGAAAGTTTTTTTTAAATCTCAGAGAATATCCAGTGCATGAACCGGTGCCGGTCCCACTGATCCACGCAAGCAAGGTATGCAATAGAAAAGCCACTCACACCACAAAGAGATCACACCCAAACCTCCAAGCCTCATTTAGAATAACAAAGAACTCTTCCTCCTGCCCCCAAACTGACAAATGGCACACAGATGGCCCACTCTGTTAGAAGGAGGAAGACAGCTATCAGTATTTTAACACTAGTAAGATTTACTATTCTTGAAGGCCATATATCCAGGGCCAAGAAAGGAAAACACATAAACATATAAATAAATAAGGGGAATCGAAACTCTTCTCTCCAGACATTTAGGCGCATCTTGACCACAGGTCAACATGGGGGGTGGGTGGGGGCCGGAGGGACTCTGAGGGGGAGGGACCATCATGAGAAGACAGCATTCTCCAGAAAAGACATACATGAGAGCATACTAATCAAGCATTTGTTGATATTGGTTGTTGTGGGTTTTTCGGGCTCTTTGGCCATGTTCTGAAGGTAGTTCTTCCTGATGTTTCACCAGTCTCTGTGGCCGGGATTTTCAGAGGACTGGTGTGAAATGCCACAATGACTCAAACAATTTAACATTTGAATCTGCCAACCACAATTGTCTCTTCATTAGAGCCATGTGTGAATGTTTTGTCATGTAGTCTCTATTCTCACTCTTGTTTATGAAGAAGTGAATGTGTTCCATGAAAACTTACATTAATGCATAGCAGTTAGTCCTTAAGGTCAATAACATGGTATAATCCTGCTTGTGTGCACTTTATTTTGGAAGGCTGTTATTTTGCACTTGTATCCATAATAATGAGAAAATGCACTGCATGTCTCACTGGCTCATAGTGGTTGTCTCATTGTAGCATCTAATTATAGAATTTTTGAGCCAATCCTAAGTCATACCTCTCAAAACTGTAAATGTCATGCCAACGTTTTATTATCAGATGTATGTGGGACAGTTTGCAAGGTGCTTTAGACAATATTTCTGTTTGTGCATAGAAGATTTTATTCTTCTGTATCCGTTCACATCCCATTTTATAAGCTGTTCAAATAGTTGCTTCACTGAAAAGTTGCTAGCGGCATCTGTGGTATAAGATGTAAAGATGTATAAGCCACTACCTTAAGAAGAGAAAATTTGGAGAAACAAGGCATCCCCATAAATACTTAATGATTCTTGGTCTTAACATTTAATTCTGTCACAGTTCGTTTTCTTGGCCATGGAAATTGCACTGGAAACTATGTGTTTCTTGGTCTGCTCTCTTAACACAAAGTCAATTAAGCATGGGTGGGTAGGCTCTAGATTTGCCTATTGGTGAAAAAGAGGAGTCCGTTCATTCAGTGAAGGGATTGTGAACTAGTGGAATTTGCTGCTGGAAGAAGGAGAGGAAGTATGATTTTCTAACTACCCCTTCCCCTTCAGCCTCCAGTGAAGCAAAGCAAAAGCAATGTGTGCTGCTTATATACCTCAGAAGGATGGAAGGCTGAGTCAATCTTGAGACAGCTACCTGAGCCTGCCAGGATCAAACTCAGGTCATGAGTAGAGTCTTGATTACAGTACTGCAGCTTAACCACTTGCTTGTTTTTCCATGGGGTCTCTTGACTCTCCAAAGCAGCTTTTAAAGAGACATGAGATTCTGCAGAAGAAGGGAAATTCAGCAAAACTCACCTTTCCCTCTTTGGTCAGTGAGAGAGTCTTATGGAAGGAGCTTCACTCTAACTTGTCTAGATACAACCAGTTACTCTGTTGTTAGAGCTCTTTTTTCTTCTCTGCATGTAGCCAGAAATTAAATATGGCTTATACGGTTTTAGGCTGGCATTTAACCTAATTCAAACGTGCTAAATATATGGCATCAACTATTCATAGTGCTTACAGTATGCTTTCATTCTCTTTCAATTTGACTGTTTGACCATATAACTTAACATTTTGAAAAGCAAATATATTTTATCACTGTAAGGCAGTTGAATTTTTGTTCCTTTCCTTCAACTATAAAGTTTTTATATATGCAGGCTCTAAGTCATCCAGAGCCCCTGTTGTCAGTAAGCAACAGTAAAAGCCCACTGGAATACATATGCGTTTCTTCATACTTTATTTTTATTGTTATTTTTTTAAGAAAAGAAAGTGCCACCAGCTAAAGCTTGTCTGGAATTTTTCTTCTGAACTTCTGAAGTCTACCTATGTTTATTAATTGGTGATAAATCCTTAGAACCTTTCACATGTTCTTATATTGTGATGTTAGAGATGTATGGAGAACCACTGGTGGCTAATAGCCTCAGAACTGGGAGGACATGGTGACTATTAGAAGGGAACTGAAAGTGAAAAATAGATGGGGTTAACTGATTTTGTTCCCTTCTCCTTCCCATGCAATGGCATTACAGTATAATTTCTTAATAGTCAACATCCAGCTGTACTGAAGAATAGTCCCTTATATGGATTAAGTAGGCTTCCATACTATTGTGATTGACTGTTTGGAGAAAAAAAAAGTGAACTCTGCCACCTGTTCTAACCATCAGTTGGAGGGAAGTGTCCCACTTGCCCAAATGCATCAACTGCCCCACTCTCAATAACAGAGAAACCTTGGGTCCCATATCAATGGCGGTTAGCTCAGCTGCTCAGTGGGATGAGCAGATGTTGTCCTCACCCAGCCAAGTATTTATTTTTCCCATGTTGGGATTAATGAAAGTACTGTATATTATCATGAGAAAGTAGGAGTTGTTTCTTAGCACAGCCCATTGGTTTTTGTCGATTTGGAAGACAGTGTGTAGGATACACTCTTTGCTGCCAGTAGACTTGCAGTGGCACATTAAAATCCAAAAACGTTTTCATCCTAATAACCTTGAGGTGTTGTTTCAAGTTAGATAGCAATAAATATAATGCATCCTTTGGGAAAGCATGAAGGATTTTCAAATTCTGTGCAGGGGGGGGGAATCAATATCTTCCCTTTCACTCTGTAGGCCTTATATAGAGTCTGGTAGTTTTCTGTGCAGAGAGGTGGCTTGAAACATAAACCCCCAATTTTCAATTTTACCAGAAATTAAGGCAGCACTAAAAAGGAAACAAGGATGCCTTATTCTGCTTTGCAGATTTCCTTCATCTGTGAAAGGAATTATCATTTGGAGAAAATTTAGCATTTGTTTGTATTTCTATGCTCATGTCTGGTTTAATTTGCACCATTTGGTTAAGTATGGCTAGACATATGTGATTTTGCTGATCTGTCAACTAAATGTCATACATTCTTCTTGGTAGAGTGATCTTTGCACTGGAAGCTTTCATCAGGCTTCTTCCATCCATAAACAGGCTGTCTTCACATTCTCCTATACCTTGATTTAAAGCAATAATAACTAAAACAATGACAACAGCAATAATCAGAAGAAGATGTTGAAAACAAATAAGATGAATAGTCTTGCTAGAGTTGGCAGATAAAAATAGATAAAAGCAATAGCTGGTCAGTTTTAGATAGTTGTGAAAACTTTTCTATGAGTAGTTAGAATGTTTGTGCCTCAACTCTTTAATTTTTTTGTGCCACACTCAAATGAACCAAAAAGAAAAGAAAAAGAAAAGAAATTCCACATAAATAGAATTATATTGCAAGAGATTTTAATGAGGTATCTCTGTCAGTCTGTTTCAACATTAAAAAAGAAACAAAAAGAGTGGTGGCACTTTACCAACTAATGCATTTATTTCAATATGAGCTTTCATGGAATACAGTCTACTTTCTGAGACCCATGGAGTGTAATGGCTAACCCACGGGTTTGTATGCATAGAAAACACAGTAGAGAGGGGGTACACAGAAATAATTCATTTGGAGGGATGCAAAGTCTGTTAAAGATCTACATGGATCGTTGACCTGCCTGTAGTTTTTATTGTCAGTTTATTTTTTGTATTGGCAACACATGCTACCCACGACTCACCATAATGTGGTGCTGAAGAGAAGCAGCAAGCATAGTTGTATGGGAGTATTCAATTCTTTTAAAAAACCCTCTGGTTTATAGATGTTGGATATTGTGCTTCTGTACCAATGATTCCAAAAGCCAGGGAATGGCCCAGTATTGTTGTACACTATTGTGCCTGCGTTGCCAGCAGGAAAAAGTATGTCAAGCTTTACATTGCAAAGGGCAGCCTGAATGTTGACAAGACCAATGGCAGCAGTCAAGATGGCCACCAGAATACCCTTGTTGTGTTTGCTACCATTCACAGAGTGACACCACACAAGGGAAAACCCCAGAGATTGACTCCTTTATTCATTAGCTAAACACAAAACAATTTTTCAGTAAGTCTGAAATGTAGTGAGCAGAAGAGGGTATTCTGTAGACCATCTTGACTGCTGCCACTGACATTACTAAAATCCAGGCTGCCCTTTGCTATGTTAAGCTTGGCATCCTTTTTCCTGTTGGCAACATGGGCATGATAACATGCAGCCATATTGGGCCATTTCCTTGCTTTTGAATCAAAGGTATAGAAGCACAATATCCCACATTCATAAATCCGATGCTTTTTGAAGAACTGAATTTCCTGGCTGAGAGTTTAAATATACTTACACTACAAACATTTTTTTTTAAAAAAAAATCCCTTGTGTAGAATTACCAAGAGCTAGAGAATTCCAGAAGATGAGCACATAATCTGTGGCATAGTTCCTGGAAGAAGACAGAAGTCAGAACACTTTTCAAGATAAGCAAGGCATCTCCAAACTTTTCAGCAGGAGGGCCGCATCACATTTGCTACAATTTTTTGAGAGCCAAAGGAAGATGTGTGTGCACACGTTCTTGCCTGCCTGCATGCCTGCACACATGCATGCATGCCCACCTGCTGGCCTGTTGGGGTTGATAAAAAGGCAAAGTGGGCCAGATGTGGTCCGCGGGTTGTAGGTTGGAGAGCCCTGAGATAAGCAAATGTATGTATTTTTTCTATTGTATTTGAGCTGTTTAAATCTGCAGATAGAAAATGTAGCCAGTGTCTGAACAGGGGAGGTGATAGGCATAAAACAGTTTTACTTTTTAAAAATGTACCTCAGAAACTATTTGCTCAGATGTCCCTACATTTGCCAACCTGTCTGTTATATCTGTATCTCATATAGTGTTAATTGGAGGTCCAGTATCAAAATTATACAATTTTTGTTTGGGTCCCCCATACAGTTGCCTTATAGAACGCTGATTTGCTCTGTTGTACAATATCAATTGCTGCACTCTCATACAACAATAACACACTAATGTGTAACAAAGTGCTTTTATTTTTCCATGTATAGTTTTCAGTTTTCCACTGAATGATAAGGTTATAGGATTCTGAAGCAAGTTACAGCTGTGCTCCTAAGGCTGCACTCTATGCTTTCTACATACAATCCGACTTTGCTGTTAGAAGGAAGACATGTCTTTATCAGCTAGTTTCTTGCATTTCTCTATTTTTGCACTAAATGTCCTTGCTAGTTTTGCTGTGCTCTTCCATTAACTCCAGACATTCTTGTATGTGTGCCTTCATTTCCATTAACCTACTTTCACCAATTGTAGCCTGTGTGTCACTGGCTCCACCTCTCAAAAATATTTTATTATGGTCACGAGATGAGCAGTAAAGAATGATGTTTGTGGTACACATAAGAGTTGCTATGAATGTTTTCTTGATCTTGGTGTCATTTGATTCTGCAGACACGTGGATACTGTTGTATTTCTGCAGCCTTGGCTTTTCACATAGCATTGATATGTTGGGTAGTAAATGAACAAACATATTATAGCTTTAACTGTATTAACTCTATTATGCACATAACACTGTTCAGATTATTTATAGTGAGATTAAGCCTATGGTGTGAGCAATGGACAAATGTTGCATGAAAATTGATTGTCCTGATTTGTGCTTGAACTCCACAAGTTTTTCCTGCCATGATTGAATAGCCATTGTATCCTTATCTAATTAGCTTTTTGAGATCTAGTCCAACATTTAAACAAACTGTAAGGATAGCATTGGCTATGCCTGATATAGTTTGGCCTATTATTGAAATAAACCTGCGAAATTCCCTATGTACATATGTATTCTCATTATTTTGTTCCAAAAATCTTGCACCTATTGGCAGTTGTTCTATGCCAGAAATACCTATTGTTTCATCTGCTAAAACTGAGACTCTCATGGAGATGTTATTATTCACAACAGTGTCTTCCCCCCAAAACTAACCACATAAATTCATTAACCTGTTCTACATTCTTGCAGATGTATATTTGGCATAGCCTGCTTCAGTTTTCAGATGCCTTTTAAAGATTTCATCTCCTCCTTTAACATGAACCTCTAAAACCCCTTTTCCTCGGTACAAACTTGATAGTAAATGTTCCTTGTATGTGCCATATTACTACCTAAGAAATAAAAGGTAATAACAACATACAGGTCCTTTCAAAATTGCAGAGCCTGCTAACCACAGAAAATATTTGGAAAACCACACATGGCAAAATGCTCTTGGACCTACATTATCATGTCTAAAGTTCTGAGGGTTTAGTAAGCAGCTCAAAGCATTGCTTTTGAAATACAATTCCCTACATCTCACATTCCCTATGGTTCAAGATGCGGAGTATTGGTGGCAGCTGCCTCACTGTTTTCAGCTGGGACATTTCATTCTCTGCCTCTGCCTGCTTATTTTCTGACTTTTTGAGCTGGACACTGGAAGAAATACTGTCTTCAGTATGTGGCTGTTTCTTCCTAGCTATCTCCTGCTTTTTGAATGAACTGAATATCCACGCCTAAACCTCATAAATAAAACAAAACAAGCGAGGAAGTGTTTTTATTAACCTGATTCCAACTGTTGTGGTAGTAAGGGAGCATCTCAGATTGCTTAGTGATGAGATTATCTCCTCTTCTAAACCTTCAGATTGTGGTGATTAAGATTTTGCCACAGTGGCAACATAGATTTTTCCTTGTGGAACATATTTAAGATTTTGTTACAGTAAAATGGATTACTATAGGATCTTCTCAAAACAGCTGATCAAAAATGGCACTTCTCTTGCCTATAATGAAGAGCTGGTGTTTTAAATAAGGTCTAAGTCACAAATATAATTGGGCTGAATCTAATAACTATTTTCCTGTTTGTCTGGAAGTAGGCATAACTAGTTCAAACAGCAAAGTCTCAATCTGGGAGTTTGAAATGTTGCTTTCTGAACAACTTGTGCTATACAGAACCTTACAGTCATGGGATAAGACATTTCTTCATAGATGAATTTTCCAGGATAAGTAAAGGACAAAACTAATACTGACCAACAGGAACAGAAATAACAGAGATCCTGGGCATAACAGAGGTTGTGCCCAGGATGCTACAATGCTACAATTTCTGTTTTAGTGGCGTTGATATCTTTCTTGAGTTGTGAGTTGAGAATAGGCTTAACACTCTGCTTTCAGTGTATCCTTCTGTCTTGTTCTACAGATAGGACTCAGGAAACTTGGGCCGATTCCAAATGCAGAAGTACACTGACTGTTGGGGAAATCCACCACAAACTGAGAAGGATAGGGAGCAATATACACAGATTCAACACCAAATCTCAGGACAAAAATGAGATGCCTCTCACAGAAGCCTTGAGGAAGAAAATGAAATGGCTTATTGCAGGCTTACAAGGCTGTACGCACATAAACACATTTAAAAGTACGAGAAGAAGGATCCTGCAGAAAGAGTTGCAATAACTTGAAGGTTGGGGAACTTGGCCTGCATTCAAGAACTGTGGTACCAGGACTAAGATCTGCTGAGGAGCTGAGCAGAAAGAAGTGGCTGCTGCCTGCTGGAGACAGTTGTTGCTTACATGAAAAGATTGCACCCCATAGCCTTTGGAAAAAGTCCCTTGCTGGCTAGAAGCACTTGGCCTGTGTCTACAGGAGTGTTTACGTTAAGACAGAGAGGCAAAGGTTTTAATTGATCTGCTTCAATCTGTAGGCTCTGTTCAATCACTTACATTGCTAATCCTTTGTATGTCTTTGTATCCAGAAATTCCTTCTCCTTAAACTGTTATTGTATCATTCTAACTCAGAATGAAAAATAAAATCAATCCAAAAATGTTTGTGCAGAGCACACTTCCTACATCGCTGGTTAGTAGCTACCAACTTCCCTGCTCCACCCTCAGGAAATTAGTGCCTCGCAGTGGAATCCTAAAGAGAGTTAATCTAGTGTAAGCCCACTGAGATCAGTTAGACTGCAGCAACTCTCCATGGGATTGCATTAATACTAGGAGAAGGGTTGAGAAAGAGGAAGGGTATGCTACCCGTCTTTCATATACTGCAGTGAAAGCTCTCTTTGTCTTGTCACTTGACCGTTTAGGTGATGATCTCTTTGAATAACCACAGGAATAAAATATCTTCTTTAATCATCTCTTATTTCCTCTCTTGTTCTTTTGCTGCCACAAACTGTTAGTCGTCCCTATATGTGGGCATTTGCTCCTTCACTCAGCCTCTTATAATACCCACCACATAGCCAACCCTCAGCAAGTCAGCTTGAATTGATTTAGTAAGATTTTATTAAAATACCTGTGCCCAAAGGATGTTATTTATTCCTAGGCTTTAAATTCATAGAATACAATTCTTCAGTCTATCACCCTTTTTAAAAGAGATGGTAACATTTAATACAGATTACAAAGCATCCCTGTTCAACTGTGCCTCTCCTGAGGGAAGGACAAAGAAGATGAAGAAGCACTTCATCTGGGAAGGGTGGCTGTATTTACGCTTGAGAAGGTTTCATTGTTTTGGAAATCTGTTTTAAATTTAGTGTCTGTGTTTGGATTAGGCCTCTTCCCCACCAGATGCTCTTTAATGATTTGGAATTTGCTCCGAGTCTAGTTATGCACAATTGGAAATGATTTTAAATAAATAATCCTAAAGTAAATAGATGATTCTGTATATACACACAGGAAATTTGTTGAGCAGTATGCAGTTGTTTTTCAAAGCAGAACCACATTTTAAAGTAAGCTGTAAATTTTAATCATATTATTGTGTTTTTATGTGCCACATTTCATCCATTTATGGCTGCTACATTATGAGTAGTGATGATGGGGTAAACATTGCCAGCTTGGCAACGTTTGATGGCTTTGATGCTCTCAGTGTTCTCACTCTAGAAGGCTTTGTCAGCTGTGGTTGCAAACTTCCACAGCAGAGTGCAATCTCTTCCTTCTTGGACTGAAGTGGGATGCTGTAACAGTCAATTTCTTGACACAATTCCTTGCTCAAATTATGCGTTCTTAACTGATGTTGAATACCTACCTGGCCCCAGGCCAATAATCTCTCCTAAGACCCATCTCAAGGTAAAGCTACCATTTGAGTCATTGTGGTAGCTGCTTCATCTCAACAGTTATCTGGACTCATGTCTCCTTCAGGATAGTTTCAGGCAGGCTGGATTTTGTTTTTGAACTTACAGGAAAGATTTCCCAAGCTGTACCACATCTAACAGCTTCCACATATATGAAACAATTTAGTTCCTTACCAACAAAACACAAGTAAATCTATATTAAAGGAACTAAGTCCTTTATGGTTCTCTTTCAACCTAATGTAAATGTGTTAGGAAGGTTCATAACATCACTTACCTCATTATGTAACCCATAAAACATGCGGTACCCAAGGTAGCCTACAATACACATTTAAAAAACATTTTAGCTAAAAAACACATAATAAATTGCCATATTAAAAAGTGTTAAATAAATAATCAAATATTCTATGAATAGAATGTAAAAGTATTTAAAACCAGTTTAAAGCATTTAACAGCAAGGACAGTAAACACTGCTCAACATTAAAAGATTCTGAACAGTGGCTAAAAATCTGTTTAAGTAAAAAAAAAGTCTTCCTCTACTAGCAGAAGGACAGCAAAAAGGAGAACAGCCTAACTTCTCTTGGAAGTGATATTCCATAATCTGGGAACAACTGCCAAGGAGACCCTCTCTTTTGCCCTTACCAAAAGTGCCTTTGTAGGTTGTGGAACAGGGAGGAAGGCCTCTCCTGAAAATATCAGGTGCCTGGGCGGGCATATCTAAGGAGATATGCTTCTTCAGATAGCCTATTCCCATGCTTGCACATAGCTTTAAATGTAATTATCAGCACTTGGAATTGTGCCTGGAATCAGACTGCTAGCCTGTGAAGCTGTTGGAACAAAGAATTTATTTTTTGTCCATAACAGGGCTCAGTTAATGATCTGGTTGCAGCATTTTGGATCTGTTATAGATTCCATACACTCTCCAAAGGTCACACAGAGTAACCCACTAGATTTACTGTCTTTGAGAAGTAAAAATTATAGACTGTGTCACAAAGCAGTTTTAAAAGGTGCCTAATTACCATATTTTTCACTCCATAAGACACACCTTTCCATAAGACACACCAATTTTTTAGGAGAAGAAAACGGGAAAATATAATCTGTTTTCTTCACTCCATAAGACACACAGACTTTCCACCGCCCTGTTTTGTGGGGAAAAAGTGCGTCTTATGGTGCGAAAAATACGGTAATGCCATTCAGTTGAAGATTATCAGCTGTCTTCAGATATTCATATTATTAGTGGAAAAAGTATTGCAGAAACATTTTGCCATAAGGTTCCTGTAAAATGGATTTTCAGAGTTTGTTGTCCAGTTTTTCGTATGTACCAGGAAATGTCTCCTGAGAAATCTATATGTGGGACAGGAAGCAACAGTTAGAACTGGATATGGAACAACTGATTGGTTCAAAATTGGGAAAGGAGTATGACAAGGCTGTATATTGTCCCCCGGCTTATTTAACTTATATGCAGAATACATCATCGAAAAGGCCAGACTGGAGGAATCCCAAGCCAGAATCAAGATTACTGGAAGAAATATCAACAACCTCAGATATGCAGATGATACCACTCTAATGGCAGAAAGTGAGGAGGAATGAAAGAACCTCTTAAAGAGGGTGAAAGAGGAGAGTGGCAAAAATGGTCTGAAGCTCAACATCCAAAAAACTAAGATCATGGCCACTGGTCCCATCACCTCCTGGTAAAAGAAGAGGAAGATATGGAGGTAGTGATAGATTTTACTTTCCTTGGCTTCATGATCACAGCAGATGGTGACAGCAGACATGAAATTAAAAGATGCCTGTTTCTTGGGAGGAAAGCGATGACAAACCTCAACAGAGTCTTAAAAAGCAGAGACCTCACCTTGCCAACAAAGGTCCACATAGTGAAAGTCATGGTTTTTCCCTTAGCGATGTATGGAAGTGAGAGCTGGACCATAAAGGCTGACTGCTGAAGAATTGATGCTTTTGAATTGTGGTGCTGGTGGAGACTCTTGAGAGTCCCCTGGATTGCAAGGAGAACAAACCTATCCATTCTAAAAGAAATAAATCAACCCTGAGTGCTCACTGGAAGGACAGATCCTAAAGCTGAGGCTCCAATACTTTAGCCATCTCATGAGAAGACTCCCTGGAAAAGACCCTGATGTTAGGGAAGTGTGAAGGCAAGAGGAGAAGGGGACGGCAGAGGATGAGATGGTTGGACAGTATCATCGAAGTGACCAACATGAATTTGACCCAACTCCGGGAGGCAGTGGAAGACAAGAGGGCCTGGCGTGGTCTGGTCAATGGGGTCACGAAGAGTTGGACATGACTTAACGACTAAACAACAAACCAGGAAATGATTCAACTTAAATTTACAAATGTATGATGATCTGTCTAAATTCTAAGACCAATGAAAGAATAGTACTGTACTTAATTGTTTGAAAATATTACAGTGATACAAAATGATTTTTATGCAGAATTTTGAAGCAACATTCAAACATAAACACTTAATGTGGTAAATGCGTTTAAATGTTATTTTTCCCCCTTTAGTATTAACCTTCATATATAGTCAAAGATGACTCATACATTATCAATCATGTCTTTTCACACACTTAAATACAATGGGTAATATCCAGTGTTGTGTCAGTGGAAGGAAAGCTTGTGCTATAGTTTTTTACTTTATCTTTTTCATACTGTACCTTTCTTTGTCTACTGAAAAACTGCAAAAAAGTGTTATGGGGATAAACAAAGTATTACAGGTTGCATTTTATGGATTTGAAAGAGAGGTAGGACTTGTATGAAATTCCAAGATGCCCAGTACTGGGAGATTCTTTATTCCCACAACAGTCCTGTAAGACACAACTCACAGTGTTCACTGGATCCTTGATCCCATCCTCCTAAGAGACTTTTGGGAAAGTACATGGAGCTGCATAATGTAGGTGTGAAGGGAGAATATGATTGTGCTGGTGTGGAAAGAAAGAAAAGCTAAATTGGCTAGCTCGGAAAGTTGAATCTGACAGGTTGAGTAGGCGAATAATTGAGATTGAATGAGAAACTCACACAGGGCCGAGATTTAGAAGGCTCAGGAGCTTCTGGAAGAATAATAAGTGCTGTTCAAGCATTTGCCTGGGTGTGTGAGTTGTCTGCATAGAGAAGTAGAACTGCAGAAGGTGGTCTCAGCCCCACACCCCAACCTCTCTTAGTTCCCAAATTCCCTTCACCAAGCAAGAGAGTCTGAAGTTGTGCTGTATTCTTAGTCACTGAAAATTGAATGTTCCACATAAGTAAGAACTACTCAGTGGGGTCAGGGACGTGAGGTTGTGCATTTTGTCTATGAAAGTTAAAACCTTCATGAATTCAGGGAAGCACCTAAACAGGTTTGTAATTAACAGGCAAAAGCATTTTGTAATCTGGGGAGGTCTGGCCAGAAAGGTCAGACTCAATTAAATTCCATACCATAGATTGTGAATTACTGAGTCATTTAAGCATTCAGCTGAAGTTTGGGAAGAATCCTTTCTGCCATATAGCCTTCATTTTCATGAAGTTTTAATGGAATTTATTTGTTGAGAAAAGCGCAACCCAACAGCACCATTGATTGTGTTGCATCCTAAATTGTTTTTTAATTGGGGAAAATACACAGCTGCATCTACATTAAGTACAGTACTCCCAATGTGTTTACAGTCAGTATACTGTAGACACTACACAAAACAGTAACATTTCAAAACTGAAATGAACAGAGTTATGACAAATGTTATTGGTTGAGCCTTTCTTGGTTTGGATTTTTGAAAACATTTTGATCTACAGTTAGAATTCCCACTTGGGAGATATTCATGAGAAGAATGGGCTTGAAACACCTTTTCATTCAGGAACTGTCTTTTGAACTTGCAAGATGTATATAGATGTCCTCAAATCAGAGTTTATTTTGTGGTGAAATACATTCTTCATGTGTGAGGGACGTGCTGGCGCTGTGGGTTAAACCACAGAAGCCTCTGTGCTGCAAGGTCAGAAGACCAGCCATTGTAAGATCGAATCCACGCAGAGTGAGCTCCTGTTGCTTGTCCCAGCTCCTGCCAACTTAGCCTTTTGAAAGCATGTACAGTGGTGCCTCATTTAATGATGTTAATTCATTCCAGCGAGATTGCTGCAGAGCAAAAACGTCAAACGAAACAAAAAAGCCCATTGAAACGCATTGAAAACCCTTCAATGCGTTCCAATGGGCTGAATACCTGCTTGTTTTGCAAAGATCCTCCATACGGCGGCCATTTTTGGTGCCTGTAAAGCAAGGAATCCGTCCCTAGAAAACAGCGGGGGTGATTTTGAAAGCCGGCGGCCATTTTGAAGCTGCTGATCAGCTGTTCAAAAACATCGTTTAGAGAAGAATCAGTTCCCGAAGCAGGGAACCGATCATCGCACAGCAAAAAAACCACACCCATTTAAAACATCGTTTTGTGATCGCTTTTGCGATCGCAAAAACCTCATCGTAAAGTGATTTTCTCGTTAAGCGAGGCAATTGTTAAGCGGGGCACAACTGTAAAAATGCAAGTAGATAAATAGGTACGAACTCAGTGGGAAGGTAACAGTGTTCCGTGTCTAGTTGCGCTGGCCACGTGACCACAGAAACTGTCTTCGGACAAACGCTGGCTCTATGGCTTGGAAACAGGGATGAGCATTGCCCCCTAGAGTCGGACATGACTAAACTAAATGTCAAGGGGAACGTTTACCTTTACCTTACATTCTTCATGTATCTGGCATGTGGAGAGTTTGAGGAAAGGCATTATTTTAACTGTCATTTTCGATTTTAATTTTTTTGGGGGGGCAAATCTGTCATAACTTCTTAAGAGTTTTTGCTGTTTCTGTCCAACACTTGAGGATTCTGTTCTACCAATTTAAATTAGAATATATGCCATGTTTCAATTGCTTTATGTGCTTTATAGCAGATAAAATATGTTAATTTGTGTAAATGCTGTTCTGAGTGCAAATGCTTATGCTGAAAGCACGCTTATCTTTAAAGCTGCATGTCTTTCATTCTTGGCTTCTTTTATATGCACACTTTTTTTTTTAATGCATGTCTTAATATTTGAGGAGACGTTTAAAAGAGAACATTTGAAACTATATGGAGAAAAAAATTCTCATGACTTCTTCATAAATATTTATAAGCTCACAGACAATCTTTTCCCTGAATTGCTTCCCCCCCCCCCCCGTTTTCTCCTAGTGTTCTTCAGACCTATTTGTGCTGCATTTCATTGCCATAGATGAGCAAATTTGGAATAGTGTTTTTTTCTGATCTATTGTACATTTGGTACTATTTCTTTTTAATGAAGGAACCCAATATGTTTTCTGTGGTTGTCATGTATTCCATTTATCTTATCCCATAGAAAGGTAAAAAAAAGTCGCAATAAAGAACTTGATATTCAGTTTGATGGATATGCTGCAATATTCTCTTTGATTTACACATATTGGGCACTCTCTAAAGAGCTAGTTTAGATATGCTTAAAGGCTTGCATAAACCCAGGGAAATTTGGGACCATATTTCCTTTTGAAAAAAAGAGAGTCATATACTGAACATCATAACATATCTCTAATTCATTTGGTAAATTGATTAATTTCAAAACATTAGGAAGAGACAAGACTGAAATTATTTTGGATAGAAAGAACTAGATGGGTAGTTCTTCAGCTCCTAACCCATATGACTAATACTGGCTGACTCTTGGCACCCACCCCAAAGTATTCTGTATTGTTTGAGAATCTAGCTTGGACAGGTTACCTGAAAGAAAATCTCCTCACAGACCTTGTTGCACCTTAACTTTCTCATGCAAGGCCTTCTTCCAAGTGACACTTTTAAAAGATGCAAGGTGAGCAGTGAAAAGAGAAGGGGTGATACCATCAGTATAGAATGTCCTCCTTAAAGAGCCTTGGCCTGTGTTATCACCTTCTGGGTCCAAAGAAAACCATTCCATTATCCTGGATATTTTCAGAATGTTTGTACATGCATTCAGTTCCCAAGACTCTTTTATTGTGCTAGTTTTAACAAGCTGCATCATTTATCTTGGTTGTATTAGGTGCTGTCTTTAATCATTGTTTCATTGGTTGTATTTTATATTTATTTGTGTATTGTGTATCACCCTGGCATCTTCTCTTTTGAGGCAGTCTGAAAGTGCAATAAATAAATAAATTAATTGCTGAATTTATTTAGGAATACTAGTAGTACTAAATAAATACTTATTTAGGACTACTATTAAGGCTGTCAGTGGGCATTGTGAAACATACCATTGAGCATGGCAAAACATACTTCTGACTGAAAATCCAGAGCATAGAATTGCAAATCAAACTTCCCTTTACTCATTTGACAGTAGGTGCATCCCATGATATACCATGGGATGCACCTGCTGTCAAATGAATAAAAGGAATATATGCCATGATTTTCACCTTTAGGGCAGCAGCCTCAAAATCTGTTCAAGAGTTTGAGGGAACCCTATGGAGCAGATGGTGAGATGTAGGAGGAAGAGATGGGAGGGGAAAGTTGAACTGCAAAAATAGAAATCTGCTCCTAGAAATTTGGATTTCACCTAATATGTCCCAAAAAGACTTTACAATGCAGAAAATATGATAATAAGATGATGGTCATCAAGCTATCACTGCTGTCATAGGGATTGTGCAGATCTTCAATTAATACTGGAATAGTCCCTTTTCCTTGTAAATATATTATACCTCAGTTCTCCATATGTGTTTGTCCCTTGTTGCTGTTACACATACTGTAGTCATTATTTGAAATGGGTACTTACTACAGTTCTGCGCAGTTTGGAGGATCAGAGCTGCAGGTGCTGTGTGGGCAACCTAGGCTAAACACCCCACCTCCTCCTGTGGTTACCCACTTAGAGGAGTCAGGGCAGGGAAGCCCGGAGTTCTGCTTCTGGTGTGGTGCCCAAAAGAGGAGGCAGGATGCAGAATCTGGGGTACCTGAGCAGCACCTGCTGACCTGATCCTCCACACCATGCCGGACTACCAAACCACAGTAAGTGCTTGTTCTAGTCATTATAGGTTGGTACAACAGCATCTTACACTAGAACCTGCCATTTTTACAGATCACTAATATCATATTTGCAATTCAGACTTTCAAAATAGTTTCTTCCATCCTGTTGGGCTCAGTGGTTGATAGAACATTAGGAACAACATTTTCTATCATTGGCTTATCTATCCTTCTTTTGAAATAACATGATGAAATTGATAAATTCTGGATAAGTCAGGAATAAATATATGTCATTCATGTAGATTAGGTTTGTATAAAGCAGTGGGATCTGCATGATGAAAGCTGTGCATTTGCTTAATAACAGAGTCATACACAGTTGTGGCATTTGTTAAATAAAGTGTGCTATGCATTTCCATCCTTGAAATAATAATTCGTTGTAGTATATCATTCGTGGAAGGTGAAGTGTATATCATGCTAAAGGGAAATGAAATTCATGTTCACTGCTGTAGAATCTGCAGAGTTTTGTGCCAGAAGATAATAAATGCCCAGTCAACAGTAATGCTAGTCTCTGTAATGAGAACATCAGCGTAGATAAATCAGACATTATTGAAGACATTTTTCCCAAGTAAAGGAGAAATAAAATGTGCTAGCTGGATGTTATTCACTGCTGATTATTCATCTATATTCATTGAGTTTCAGTGTGTTGGCCATTTAGGCCAACAGTTATGAAAATGGGATGCTTTGTGAGCTAATGGTTTAGGGGTTCACTCCTAACTTATGTAAAGTAATGGGGGAGGAGAATATGAATATAGCAAGGTCTAAAATCCTTGCGCTAAAGCTCCTTTCTTTATACTTTATAAAAATGTCTTTTGTCTTGCATATGATATATGTCTTTGAATATACATTGCATATTTTAACATATGTAAAGTCCACATTTTTCTTCAATTAAATTACACAACAATCAGAAATTACATTTTAAAGCATAATGAAGGCTCTGCCTGATTGGAGATTAAGGCATGTTAGTGATATATATGTCATTCCAATCATATGTAGTGGCTTGCTGCTGCAGGTGTGAGGCAGTTGCCTTAGGGTACAAATATCTGTGGATTTGAAATCACATAATAGCTTGTCTTTACCTTGGTTTCCAATTTGTTATTGGAAGTTGATGGCTCCTTAGCAGTGTAATTATCAATCTAGTTAACTGCTATCCATATAATGTTTCATCTTCTCTTTCATCACAAGTTGCAATTTTTGTTGGTTTTGGCCCTAACTTCAAATTATAATTTTTTTATTCTTATCAGAAATTTCTGATTCAGGCTGTTTCCTTTTAAGTCATCCACTGCTTTGTGAGTAATGCTTTGCAAAATCAATGTTGCTTTATTATCATTCCCCAAACTATAAACTAAAGAAGGGGTTGAAGATTTATTTGGAAAAAATTTTATCCATCTCAGTTCTAAGGAATATTTATTCCAATCTTATGTTCAAGTATGACAAAGTATCACTTACCTATTCCCTGCCATATTCGGCTGAAAGATGTTACTATCACATGTTAGAAAGAGCAGATGTGATATTGTCATTACTCTATTCACTTTTCTATATTATTACGTAATTTAGATTGTTCTCTCTTCAGACTAGACTCTCAGTGAGAAAAGAGATATATGTAGAATGCCAATTATTAAACTGGGATGTAATTATGTGCTATCAAGTCACATTTGACTTACAACAACCCTGATTAGGTTTTCAGGATATCTGAAATATTTAACAAGTGCTTTTGCCTGCTCCCTCTACCCAAGAAGTTTTCATGGCTGAATGGTTGTTTGAAGTAAGGACTCCTGAGTCCATCACTCTATCTATTTTATCACACTGGTTCCCATGATTCAGTTTGCCATAATAGAGACAGGGCAAGGAATCAATATGTCACAATCTTATATAATGCCCCTGTGTAGTTGGCAGTAGAGATATGTCTCTGGAAGGTAGTTTTCTAAACATATCAGCTAAGATGGATCTCGTTTTCTCTCCCTACATTGTGTCCAACAACACCTTGCTGCAAAAAGAAAGTAAAATTGTGTTTGTGTCACTTATGTGACTTGCAAAGTAGGAATGCCTGGAAAACAGTGCACTCCTTTTGTAGCTGCAGTGTTCTTTGTGGTGTTCTATGGATCATACCTGGAACAAGGTCTCTGCAGTTTCTGGCTATACTAGAAGGCTATTTTCAAGTGAAAAGGGACAACTGCAGTGAATAAAGGGACAGCCATCCTTGAAATCTATTCAGGAGGGACTAGTTTTACCCTTTGTAAATATTTATCTATTTACAGTCTCTGTGCCCTGGAATGTATTTCTCAGTTGAATTAACACTGAAAAAAATGGCTTTCATGTTTTGTTTGAGGCTGAGTTTTTGGCTTCCCAGGAGAAGCAGATCTGTGCCTCAGTGGAATGGAAATACTATTGTCTCTTTCTTTTGACTCAAACAAGGAACCATGAATGGAAGTGAAGATTCTGTGATCCAGCTGAGTGGCGAAGCCAAATCTGTGACTCCTTTTTTAGCATGCAAAGTTGCAAGTGTTAGACGGGGAACTGTAGCTCTTTGAGTCACTTATTCTCCTTGATCGCATTTTGCTGGAATTTGTTCCTAAAATTATAAACGAGTATAAAAGTGTACATATTTTATATATCTAGAAGAACTTTCCTGATTATAATATACATGTTTGTTACAGCTTATTTTTGTCCTGAAAAATCAGTTTCTCCCATAGAGAAACTAAGCCTGAAAATGTTATCTGATTATGCTGTGCATTAGAAAGATAATATATCTCCAGTTCTTCAGATAATTGCTTATAGTATATTTCAGCAGATTTTGAAGTTCTATCAGTGGTGCAAATGTCTTTACAACATCTTGTAAGGGGAATAAAAATTGCCTTGCAGCCTCAGTAACACACCAGTGGCAGACCAGCAGAGCCATACAACCTCCCACACACTTGAAAAACAAATCCTTTTCATGTAGGGAGAGATATGTTGTGAGGAGGATGGTAGTTTCTGGCCTATTGTTGGGTAGGTTCGCCCATCTCCACCCCCTAGGCTCTCTAAAATACCTAAAAAGAATATAACACAGAGAAGTCTTATTGGAATAAAAAGGCCTCAACTTTAGTGCTCATAGCAGCAGTCCCTGAACGGCATTGGCAACTGGGTGCATCTAGAGGCCCCAGTTGTCTCCTGATGTCCACCACTGTTCACTTCAGCAGCCACCGAAGCTCTTACCTCAGAAGTATCTGTCCTTTGGGGACTGCCCATGTGCATGCCACGCCATAATTCTCTGACACTTGAGGGCCGGACTTGGGCCAGTGGGCCCCTGAGCCAGGCCAGACCATAACCCTGCCCTCATCTCCGTATACAGGGAGGTTCATTCACCATCCTGGGCTAGCCTGTTTTTGTTTTCACCCTTATACCATCCAGAGCCAACACCAGCGCCTCAACCACTACTAGAGGTAGACCGTGCTCCCACAAAAAAGAAGAAGGGAAGTGGCTAGCAGCAGTCTGGACAGGGGGTGGCTGCGTCTTTGGTTTTATGCTGGGTTCTGGTGGCTAGCTGGCTTGGGCAGGAGAGCAGGACAGGGAGGAGTGGGAGGTGGTACCGAGGTGCAGCCCCTGTGAGCCAGGTCAACTTCAGCAGGGGTTGGGAGGAGAGGAAGCAGTGTCAGACTGCAGGGGAAAAATGGTGGTAGAGGAGGAAAAGGCTGCCACTGCTGCTGAACCAAGTTTGCTCCCTCCTTACCTCAGGCACTCACTGCAGCTGGTTCTTGGGAAGGATAGTTGAGGAGGAGTCAGAGCCATTGTTTGCAGGAAGAACAACAAGGACGATGGTTCCCTTTCTGAGGGAAAACGTAATTCCCTATTAAAACCCAATTTTATTCCCCCCCTTTGTTGCCTTCAACTCTCAGAGCCCAACAAGGGACTGCTGGGGTGGCAGTGGTTTAATAAACAACCTCAAAGTTTGAATTTCGTTGGCTAGATCAGTGGTTCTTAACGTGGGCGATAATGCCCCCCAGGGGGCGATTTCATTTTTCAGGGGGGCAGTAGAACGAAAAGGGGCGGCGTGGAGGCGCTGGAGCAGTAGGGGGCTCTGGAGCAAGCCAAACCTGTGAAGATGGCTGCAGCCTTTTTACAATGTGGATGAATATATACTTTTCCTCTAATCTTAATTTAGTTTCAGAGTTTTCTTCTTGAAATTTTTAGTTCCTGCATTGCGGTTTGTTTTTTATATTTCTTTTTGCATCTTAAAATTTGCTTGCAGCTAAATCATTAAATGTTACTTTTTGGGGGTATTTCATTTTCTTGGAATTGAATTTTGTTTTCAGGGGTCATTGGATTTAAGTGTCTTAAATAAATAAATAAATAAATAAATAAATAAATAAATAAATAAATAAATAAATAAATAAATAAATAAATAAATAAATAAATAAGATATAATCACCGCGGGGAGGGGGGCGATGATAACTTCCTCAATGGCTCAAGGGGGCGTTTCTTTCAAAAAGGTTAAGAACCACTGGGCTAGATGCAAGTGCAGTCCATGCATTAAATATTAGGTTAACATTATATTCTGGAAAAAAATCAATATGTTTTCTTTACTGCATTAAAATGCCTTTTTATGTAAATGTGATAAGGAGCCACAGGTTACTTGGACATTATAAAAAGAGGTTGCAATTCAAACAAAGTTGGGAAACAATGCCTCTGATACTGAATATGATGTGTATCAACAATACTAATACGACTGATAGCCTTCTTTTCCATGAATTTGTCTAACATAATTGTAAATAAATCTGACTAAGTCTGTGGCCATCACTACATCTTGTGGTATCAAATTTCACAGCTGAAGCATGTGTGTGTTTTTGAGAGTGATCTCTCCCAAAGCTTAGCTTTACTGCATGACCCCAGCTTCTGTTGTTTCGAGATTATCTTTATCTACCTTGTTACCACCTTTGCTCGGGACAGATGTTGTGTTTACTTGGGATGCATGTATATCAAGAGGATGCCCTATGGAAAGCAAGTCCGTCTGCACCCTTTGGGTCTATTTTTACCGGAAGAAGCAGTGCTGCCAGCTTGGTAGAGTTGGCACACATTGTATTTCACTGTCAGGCATGCAATATCAGTAAGGTACATTCTTTAGTTTTCATAATGTAGGATTTTGAATTTCAATAATAAATTATGTCTGGTAGCTGCTTAGGAAAGGAAACATGCTCTGGGAAGCCCAAAATGACTTTTACAGTATTTGAACCACAGCCAAATTACTTAAGACTGCTTGAAAGGGAGGGCGGGCGGGAGGAAGAAGAACAGCAAAGGAGTGGCAATGACCTAAAATTGAGTGCATAGTTGAACTTTGAGAAGAGAAAGATAGAGTGATGAGAGAAGAAGGAAAGGTGGAAGTCAGCGAGCAGAAAGATCATAGAAGGAGGAGAGGTGGAGAAAGGATGGTGTCTTTTCCTTTTGCTAATAGTAGTTGAACTGAGGGAAGGAGGAGAATAAGTTAAAATGGAACGAAAGCAGGCATTCTGAGGCTTTTGTCGAACTTTGGTTGGGCAGAACTGGAAGAATAATCATTTAGCTGAGGACTTCCAGCCGTGAGTCAGGCGGAGTCCCTGCAACACTGATGTTAAAAAAATGTTTATGGAGGGGGAGTAGTTCCAGTATTAGAAGAAAACAGCAAGGTTTCTGTGTGTGGAAGATGCTTAATCCTTCAGTAAAAGTTTTGTAGAACCTTATAAAAAGATGTTATTGATTGATTATTTGTAATAGGAAAGCATTTGACTTGTGAGTAGTTAACCATATGAAGTAAAAACATTGATGTCTTACTTCTGACTGTGAATTAAAGATGCAGTGTATGGTTAGTTTTGTGGTTATATCTGCCAAGAAACACGAGGCATTGATATAGAAAAAGAAGATACGATACAGCCACTGAAAGTTTATATTGTTATTACCATTAAGTCAGTGTGGCATTAGAAAGCCACAACATTACCATTTATTGGCCTTTAATTATAGGGCCATGAAATATCAGACTGTCAGAATAGAACAGTTATTTATTTATTTAGAACACTTTCATACCTCTTCTCTTTAAAAAATAATCAGTGGTTTAAAAGGCAGGAAAAATTTACTATAAAACCAACAGCTAAAAATAATAAAACAATAGAGACAATGACATTTAAATAATAATTTAAATCTGGGACATCTAATAATGGCAGTCTTCTCACTGCAATAAAATGAACCTCACTAGGTTACGGTATAGTATCCAACATGGGACGAGATTATGGATTTGAGCTAGAAGATTGAAATGTCCTGGAACTAGCTGGGTGAAGAGTCATTCAGCAGGGTAATGAAGAGCTTAGAAGAAGACAGCAAAGCCTGAAAGAAACCAGAAGATATTTCACTAGAAATAGAACTGAACACTGCAGAAATTCATGGGGGCCTGCAGGTTGGTGACAACTAACAAGTGGTGGCTGTACGGAGGAAGAGAAGAAGGGAGGAGGCACTGAGATGGAAGAGGAAGGCTTTAATAGCAGTCCAAAGAACTCACAGAAGCCAATATTTGCCAGCTATAAAGCTAAGTCTAGGAAGTTGCGATTCTTCTGGAAACAGAAACTGAGAACTCTCTGGCATTTTGAATCCTTACCAAAGAAATCCTGATTGGAAAGAATCCTTATCAAAGAGATCCTAACCAGAAGGAAGTCCAAATCATGTTTCGACTTCTGCAATAATCTGCATTAACTGGAGAACAGTTAGGCTAGGGTAATTAGCTAATGACTTTTGAGAAAGTGATCCAACTAAGTGATAGTTCCTTAAAAACACAGTAACTTGTAAGCAGGTGTGAAGCAAAGCATTGTTTTAATATCCAGTGGGCTAAGTAATATATTGCTGTACTTTATACTTTAGATAAACTTCCTGTTCCATCCATTTAAGACTAGTCCAACATCCCTACATTGTAAGAGGAACAAGAAATAGTAACAGAAATGTCTGTGGCAAGTAACAACAACATAAGGTAACATAAGCTTATATATTTAGCACTCAAAGTGGCATGGTTTCAAGAAAAAGTGAAAAACTATAGTGGCACTTTAGTGGGATAAAATGCTGCAAATGGTGACAGCAATGGAGATAAATATTATAAATATTTCACATTTGTTGGCATAAAAATTAATCCCACGTAGAAGTAGAGCCATGTCTCACATGTGGTGGCAGTTCTGGCAGGACTGGTAACAGTAAATCCTTTGCAATTATTGGAAATCAAGGAGATTGGAGAAATGCCAGCCCAGTGTGGATGTCTGTATGTTTTACCAGCTGTGGTGAATAGCGGTGTGTGTGAAATGTGCATTTGAAAATTGGTGCTGTGGAGAGGGGGGAGATATTAAATCCCTGAGCTGCAGCTTTGATCCAGAGCTCTGAGCAGCCTCGATTTTTTAACATAAGTAAAGTGCATTGAGGGGAGTCAACCACAGTGCGTCGTTTCTTCTGAGGACCAAATAGGGATGTACACATGTAGCTGGTGGATATACTTTATTTCGATATAGAAAGTTTGAACATACCATGGTACAAAGCTTGGATGCCAGCAGTGATAATGACACGTTTGACAATGGTTTCCAAAATGTATGTAATGTATCCTGTGACAGCTGAGCTATCCAGTTCCTGTGCACTGGGAATGAAGTACTGTAGATGAAAATGCCCTGAGTTCCTTTTAATTTTCCTCAGGAGACACCTCTTTTTTAAACATCTGAAGTCTTCCTGTTCATACTGTAATAAAGCATTGTGAAAGACTCCCACAAGCAGAAGCATAGGGGCAGGAACTTTGCATGACAATACTCTTTTGAATTGGGTGTTTTCATACATAGGTGAAAAACACTGCAGGATTGTTCTTCCAGAATGTTTTTGTCCCATCATATTTTGGAGGGTTTGTTTTTTTTTTTGCAAGTAATACTATAGAAAGAAACTGTCTATTGAAAGGCACAAATGAAACTCAACCTTTCCACAGAGAAAAATGTTTCATTCTTAAAAGAGTGAAACAGAATACAATGCTTGCACTTAGCTATTGACTTTCTAGGCTCTAAATGCTGTTATTGTCCCAAGAATCAGTCCCCCAGAACCACACATTTAACTCTTCAGTGGAGGGACCAATATTTTTATAGAGGAATATGCATTTTGCCAACTGTGCTGGAAGCTATAGAATTTTTGTAAACGTGGAAAAGAATAAAAAATTGAGACCCTCCTACTGTTTATTTTTTGTTATTTGTTGAAATCACTTTAACTGCCTTTTCAGCTTTCAAGAATTCCACTGCATGTAAAAGCATGAAATGTAAGTGAAACTTATAAGATCAGAAGAACAGCAATAATAGAACAGAAACAGGATCTAGTTGAGCCAAGGGCCAACCCTTCCAGATAGAAGGAATTAGAGAACATGGGAGGAGTTTCCAAAATGTTGGAGAAGTTAACATGAAAGGCCCTGCCTCTAGAATGAGAGTGCTTACAATATGTTGGTTTACTGAGTTATTTCTTTAAATTATTTCCAAGCAGCTTTTCAGGGTAATTCCCCTTCAAGTTCTATTGCTGCAATTAAAAACACACAATTGTACAATAAAACCACCTATAGCTACTAAAAAGAAAGGGAGTAACATAAAATACTGTAAAAGTAGCAGCAAAAGTATTGACAAAGAACAAAAATATCTTTAAGGGCAACCCAAGCCCTTAATATGCAAGCTAGGAAATATGCAAGCTAGGAAATATGCAAGCAAGGAAAATCAGTGGGTGATCTTGGGCTCTCTCAGCCTGACCCTGCCTCACAATATTGCTGTGAAGATAAAATGCCACTATGAGGAAAGCCACTGTGTCTATCTGAGCTCATTGGAGGAAAGCTTGGAAATAAATTCCCTGTTATGGGACTTTTAAAAGGCATTTTCCATTACCAGTCCTGTACAGAGCATATGGCAGCAGTCAAGCCTGGAGATTGCAAAAACATGCATTAATTTTTTTCTAATTCTGTCCCTGCAGCTGGAATTCCTCCTATAAGGTACCTTGGCAATGAGGAGGTGCTTCTCATAGCCTGGAGAAACTTTTTATGGTAATGGTGGGTTGGCAGGGGGTGGCAAGGGAGAGATTCCCATTCCTCAGAAACATGGTTCAAAGTCATGTGTTTATTTCTGGGCCTAAGAAAATAGTTACTATCATATTTAAAAAACACATTTTGGGGGTAATATTGAAACCTGATAAAGCCCCAGGATCAGATCTAATCACTTTAGAATTAATTAAGAAAAACTCTGACTGGTGGGTACCAATTATAACATCTTTATTTACAGCAATCAATAATACTGGGAGAATTCCCAAGGATTGGGGGCTGGCAATAATTGTTCCTATATACAGTGGTGCCTCGTTTAACAATTGCCCCACATTACGATGAAATTGCTGTACGACTGTCTTTTTGTGATCGCAAAATAGTCTAAATAAGGTTCTTTCGCTTTGTGATGATTGGTTCCCTGCTTCGGGAACCGATTCTTTGCAATTTTTAACAGCTGATCGGCGGCTTCAAAATGGCTACCGGTGCTTAAAATGGCTCCCCGCTGTGTTTAGGGACGGATTCCTCACTATACAGGTAGTGAAAATGGCAGCCGTATGGAGGATCTTCGCTGGACGGTGAGTTTTTACCCCAATGGAATACATTGAATGGGTTTCAATGGGTTTCAGTGGGGTTTTTAATTTCATTTTACGATGTTTTCACTTAACGGCGATTTTCCTGGAATGGATTATCATCGTTAAGCGAGGCACCACTGTATAAGAAAGGTAACAAAGATCTTTCATCAAACTACAGACCTATTAGCTTACTTAATATATTAAGTAAACTGTACTCTAAACACCTTCAGTGGAAATTACGAGATTGGATTGATCAAGAGAACTATTTGGCTGAAATATAGGCAGGGTTTAGAGAGGACCATTCAATTCTGGATCAGTGTTTGATTCTGGAGCATTTAATCTCAAAATATTCTTCTTAGAACCCTGTGTCTCTATATGCAGCTCTTATTGACTTTAGAGCTGCCTTTGATTCAGTCTCAAGGAATATTCTATTAGGTAAATTAAGAGGTTCTACTATTGACAAATGCCTCTTATTTTGATTAGAGTACATAAAAATACTACAATACGAGTTAAAAACAACTCACAAGGCCATTTTACAGCTCCTAAGAAGACTGAGAAAGGTATAAAACAGGGATGTATACTGGCTCCCCTGTTATTAAACCTTTATATGAATGACCTAGAAACTCAGTTAAATCTTCCAGAACATCATTCCCCTAATCTGGCAAGCAAACATATTGCTATACTATTGTATGCAGACGATGCCAAGCATCTCTCAAGGACTTAAGAGAATGATGCGGACACTTTCTAAATATTGGCAACAAAACCAATTGGAGATAAATTATGATAAAACAAAGGTCATATCCTTTGCTAATAGACCAAAGAGTCATACTTGTTATTTAAATCAAGTCCGCATTGAACTGGTACAACAGTACAAATATTTGGGTGTTATTGTTCAGGCAAATGGGAAGATAAACTCGCATATAAAGTATGTTGTATCTAATGCACAAAAAGTACTAGTGCAATACAAAAATTCTTTTGGACCAAAGGGGGGCAAAATGTGACAGCAACCATCAAACTATTTATGGCAAAATCCTTTTAGTATTGTAGCACACAGATCTATGATGGAAAAACTTAAAACTAAATTTTCTGTTTCCCAGTGGATGGAACTGTTGGAGAACAAATTGGGGGAGGCGGGGCTTTGTTGCGGTGCTGCCAGTAGCTCCAGAGAAGAGCTCTTGGGAAAAACTGGAACCGTCCGGTCTGGGGTCCCCTTTTTGAAATGGGAATCGAAGGAGAGTTTAGAATTCTCTTTGAAGCAGATGGTGAGCAGCAGAAGGAGAAGAATGGGATACAAACCTGGACTTCTTCCCTCTGAAGAAATCACCAAGCACAGATCAGAGGTGGGGAGCCATATTGGCGCTGAGCCATGAGTAACCCTTTACTGGAGGAGAGGAGGTCAACCAATATAGCGTCAAAAATGTACAACAACTAAATAAGCTGAAACCTTTGATTTATGAAATAGCCTCATTAAGCTGAAAATAAGAGTGAAAATATTTGGCTGAAAGAAGAAAAGCAGCGGCAAACCTATTTTATCAGTCTGCTTCAAAAGCAAAACTAACTTTTAATACAGCAGGCCGATTTCAAGGCCGAGAGAGTGAGAAGGAAAAATAAATCTTGTGTTTCTGGAAAAAAAATCCCAGATGGTAATACGACTGGACAGGATTTAAGAGACTGAGTTCTGTGAATGCAGTTTGGTTTGGATGTATTTTTCTTTTCCCTTTACTGGACTCTGAACTTTTGATAACAGAATCTGGTGTTTTTTTTGAGAAGAAAGAAGGAGCTGTCATGGTCGACTGGATTGAGGAGTATCAACAGGTTAATGGAAAGATTATAAGACGGGTTAAAAGGACAACTACTGCAGAGTCTGAGACTATGTGATTGTTGTTTGGTCCAGATTTTTTTTCTCATCAGACTGATAATAGTAGCTTGCTAGACTCGGGAGAAGAAGAAATAATTGTGCCACAGTTCTATTTGAATTTGAATTTGCTGGGTTAAAAGTTGATTTTTATATTATAATATTTGGATAAAGATTTGAGGAAGATCTAAGGGAAGGTTTATGATTATGGGTGTCGTTTGTTGATAAAATTGTGGAAACTGTTGAAGGATATTTAAGGGGTGATCTCTATGGTTAAAGACATACTATCATCTGTACAAACCCCACGCATTGGAAAGCCTGAGATGGCCTCCAAAAATTTAAGACATCAAATGTTGGAGATTTAGTCTGTCCAGTCTCAAAGTTTTGGAATAGTTTCACAAGAAATAGAAAAGGAATGGCAGATTACTATGTAAAAGACAATAATAACAGGGTTTCAGCAAGTGAATGAAGGTCTTAGCAAAATAGAAGATCTGATGAAAGAGGGGACATTAGATGCCAAACAACAGTTAAATGAAGTTGCACAAACTTTAGAACCATTTTTATCGGGCATGACACCAGGTAACATAAATGGGATAAAGAGTTATCCAGTGACCTATGCAGCTTCCAAAATTAAAAAGCATTATGTTAAAAATCTCAAGAAAGCAGAGATACTGAAACAAGAGAAATTTATTGTGAAAATATGGGAAGTGACAAAAATGGATATCCTGTCAGATGGGCTGAAAGACTGTTCAATTCAAAAGGAAACTGAACGATGGGATTTATTATATAAATGGTTGCAGTTACCAGATAGTGTTGGAGTAACATAGAATTAATTTAAAAGTAAATTAGTTCTTCATGGATTGCTGCCTTGTCGTGGCGAGGGGGCTTGAGTAACTCAGAGAAGCTATGGGCTATGCCGTGCAGGGCCACCCAAGACGGACAGGTCATAGTGGAGAGTTCTGACTAAACGCAGTCCACCTGGGGTAGGAACCGGCAATTCCACTCCAGTATCTTTGCCAAGAATCCCCCATGATCCGAAACAAAAGGCTAAAAGATATGACGCTGGAAGATGGGACCCTCAGGTCAAAAGGCGTCCAACATGCTACTGAGGAAGAGCGGAGGACAAGTATAAGTAGCTCCAGAGCTGATGAAGTGGATGGGCCAAAGCCGAAAGGACACTCAGCTGTGGACGTGCCTGGAAGTGAAAGGAAAGTCCGATGCTGGAAAGAAAAATACTGCATAGGAACCTGGAATGTAAGATCCATGAACCTTGGGAAGCTGGATATGGTCAAACAGGAGATGGCAAGAATAAACATCGACATCCTGGGCATCAGTGAACTAAAATGGACAGGAATGGGTGAATTCAGTTCAGGTGATTATCATATCTACTATTGTGGGCAAGAATCACATAGAAGGAATGGAGTGGCCCTGATAGTCAACAAAAGAGTGGGAAAAGCTGTAATGGGATACAAAAATGATAGAATGATGTCAATACGAATCCAAGGCAGACCTTTCAACATCACAATAATCCAAGTTTATGCACCAACCACCATTGCTGAGGAGAGTGAAATTGAACAATTTTATGAAGAATTACAACACCTTGTAGAACTGACACCAAAGAAAGATGTTCTTCTCATTCTGGGGGACTGGAATGCTAAAGTAGGGAGCCAAAAGATAAAAGAAACAACAGGGAAGTTTGGCCTTGGAGTTCAGAATGAAGCAGGACAAAGGCTAATAGAGTTTTGTGAAGAGAAAAAGCTGCTCATCACAAACACTCTTTTCCAACAACACAAGAGGCGACACTATACATGGAAATCACCAGATGGGCAATATCGAAATCAGATTGATTATATTCTCTGCAGCCAAAGATGGAGAAGCTCTATACAGTCAGCAAAAACAAGACCTGGAGCTGATTGTGGCTCTGATCATCAGCTTCTCATAGCAAAATTCAAGCTTAAACTGAAGAGAGTAGGAAAAACCACTGGGCCACTCAGGTATAATCTAAACCAAATCCCTTACGAATACACAGTAGAAGTGAAGAACAGATTTAAGGAACTCGATTTGGTGGACAGAGTGCCTGAAGAACTTTGGATAGAGGCTCGTAACATTGTACAGGAGGCAGCAACAAAAACCATCCCAAAGAAAAGGAAATGCAAGGAGGCAAAATGGCTGTCCAACGAGGCCTTACAAATAGCAGAAAAGAGAAGGGAAACAAAATGCAGGGGAGATAGGGAAAGTTACAGAAAATTGAATGCAGACTTCCAAAGAATAGCAAGGAGAGACAAGAGGGCCTTCTTAAATGAACAATGCAAAGAAGTAGAGGAAAATAACAGAAAAGGAAAAACCAGAGGTCTGTTCAGGAAAATTGGAGATATTAGAGGAAAATTTTGTGCAAAGATGGACATGATAAAAGACAAAAATGGAAGGGACTTCACAGAAGCAGAAGACATCAAGAAGAGGTGGCAAGAATACACAGGGGAATTATATCAGAAAGTTTTGGATATCCCGGACAACCCAGACAATATAGTTGCTGACCTAGAGCCAGACATCCTGGAGAGTGAAGTCAAGTGGGCCTTAGAAAGCCTGGCTAACAACAAGGCCAGTGGAGGTGATGGCATTCCAGTTGAACTATTTAAAATCTTAAAGGATGATGCTGTTAAGGTGCTACATTCAATATGCCAGCAAGTTTGGAAAACTCAACAGTGGCCAGAGGACTGGAAAAGATCAGTCTACATCCCAATACAAAAGAAGGGCAGTGCCAAAGAATGCTCCAACTACCGGACAACTGCACTCATCTCACACGCCAGCAAGGTTATGCTCAAAATCATACAAGGTAGGCTTCAGCAGTATGTGGACCGAGAACTCCCAGAAGTACAAGTGGGATTCCGAAGGGGCAGAGGAACTCGAGACCAAATTGCTAACATGCGCTGGATTATGGAGAAAGCCAGAGAGTTCCAGAAAAACATCTACTTCTGCTTCATTGACTGTGCAAAAGCCTTTGACTGTGTGGACCACAGCAAACTATGGCAAGTCCTAAAAGAAATGGGCGTGCCTGACCACTTTATCCATCTCCTGAGAAACCTATATGTGGGACAAGAATCAACAGTTAGAACTGGATATGGAACAACGGATTGGTTCAAAATTGGGAAAGTAGTACGACAAGGCTGTATACTGTCACCCTGCATATTTAACTTATATGCAGAATACATCATGCGGAAGGCTGGACTGGAGGAATCCCAAACTGGAATTAAGATTGCAGGAAGAAATATCAACAACCTCCGATATGCAGATGATACCACTCTGATGGCGGAAAGTGAGGGGGAACTAAAGAACCTTGTAATGAGGGTGAAAGAGGAGAGTGCAAAAAACGGTCTGAAACTCAACATCAAAAAAACTAAGATCATGGCCACTGGTCCCATCACCTCCTGGGAAATAGAAGGGGAAGATATGGAGGCAGTGACAGATTTTACTTTCCTGGGCTCCATGATCACTGCAGATGGAGACAGCAGCCCCGAAATTAAAAGACGCCTGCTTCTTGGGAGGAAAGCAATGACAAACCTTGACAGCATCTTAAAAAGCAGAGACATCACCTTGCCAACAAAAGTCCGAATAGTCAAAGCTATAGTTTTTCCTGTAGTGTTGTATGGAAGTGAGCGCTGGACCTTAAAGAAAGCTGACCGCCGAAGAATTGATGCCTTTGAATTGTGGTGCTGGAGGAGATTCTTGAGAGTTCCCTGGACTGCAAAGAGAACAAACCTATCAATTCTAAAGGAAATCAACCCCGAGTGCTCATTGGAAGGACAGATCCTGAAGCTGAGGCTCCAGTACTTTGGCCATCTCATGAGAAGAGAAGACTCCTTGGAAAAGACTTTGATGTTGGGAAAGTGTGAAAGCAAGAGGAGAAGGGGACGACCGAGGATGAGATAGTTGGACAGTGTCATCGAAGCAACCAACATGAATTTGACACAACTCCGGGAGGCGGTGGAAGATAGGAGGGCCTGGCGTGTTCTGGTCCATGGGGTCACGAAGAGTCGGACACGACTAAACGACTGAACACACACACACAAATTATAAGGTGAAAGCAGGGGGGTAATCAAAATGTTGATTTGTTATTGTAATATGAATAGATCAGATTATTGTATACTCTGTGTTCTCCTATCACCCTAACCCTTTTCCCTTTTCCCTATTCCCTTTTACTTTTTGTACACCCTACCCTGTCCTTAAATAAATACAAGAGAGAGAGAGAGAGAGAGAGAGAGAGAGAGAGAACAAATTGGGGTACTGCGGATTCTCACATCAGTATCTAATGTCTATGAGTTACCACCAAGCTAAAAGTCAGATCAAACAAAGGGTCTTGGATATAAAAAGGCAGCATGATCTGAATAGAGTTAAAGCATATATAAGGGATATCATCGGTATCAATAGAAACACATCAATGCCTTACGTTGAAAATTCTGAAAGCAGAAGGGTGTTTATGCTAATCCGTATGGACATGTTGCCTTCTGCTGTCTTGGAGGGCAGATATAAGAAAATTCCATATTTGAATCGGTTGTGTGTATGCGGTGAAGGAAATATAGAGACCTTGGAGCATGTACTCTTGGACTGCAAAATTTACAAACAGATCCGGGAAAGCTACATCAATCCAATTTTTTTCGACAGGAATGGGGGTGACAGGAAGGGTTGTCTCCAGACCATGCTAGAAGATAGGAATAAGACTACAATTTACAGTGTGGCCAGATTTGGCCGGCTAGCCATCAAGCTAAGGCAAGTTTGGATTAATCAAATGGATAAAGACCCCACTGAGTAGCATATGGTGACTAAGCCATTTAGGCTAGCAAAGGCCCCTCAGGTCACTAAAGGATGACAGTATAAAAATAGACTTTTTCTTTATTTTATAAGAGTCTTTTATAGATATATACACACACACTGTATATTTTAAATTCTAGCTGTTTTGGAACTTGTATATGGTTATGAAGATGCTGTTTTGTTGACTAGTCATTGGTTTTGTGTATTGACTCAATATTTCAATGGCCTTTGGCTAAAATTTGAATAAAAATTTGGAATTTGGATAAAAGTATTTCTACTTAATTCTTAGTGTGAATGAAAAAACATTATGCCCTCCTTCATGTCAACTTTTTTTGTTGTTATGTTCCATCAAGACAACTTTGTAAAGACATTCAAATTCCCACAGCAGAAAGAAAATTGCAAAAGAGACACATAAAGAGCTTGCTTTTTGACAATGTGTTTGTGGATTTCCAGATAATAAATTATTCACCTCTGTCTTAATTGCAACTGGTGTTTTCACTGAAGAGTTTGCAATTAAGGCCTTCATATTGTTTGTTTTTCCCAGTTAAATTTTCTGTTAAAAGGGAAACAATAAACAAAATATGTAAGTGTTAAGTGTCAGGCCTATTCTGGAAAAAAAATACAAATACTTCTTTTGATATGTGAAGAGATAAAAAGCCTGTGGAAGATATCATGGTTACCTCATATACTGGAGAAATGGCTGCATGCAAATTTGTATGTATCACCATTTGGGTTTTCTGTACAACTGATTCACTGGAAACCCAAACTTTTTGATTTCTATTTGCCCTCATTACAGTCCACACACACCCATTTGGTGTTTTAAAAGATGTGTAGATTATAACTCCAAGTTTTATGCATCACTTTGTTAACTTTGTTTCATATTCGATACATAGATGAAGGATCATAGATAACACTTTTGATTTAAAATAATCCCATCAGATTCCTTTGCAGTATATTCAGGTATAATAATGATGAAACAAAGTGTTTAAACAGAATATATGTGTTCCTCTGGCAGCAGATAATACAAAAGTGTCTTAATGAATTTTGTGTACTTTGGAATTGTAGGATGCACCGTAATATTTACTTTGTTTGCTAATACTCCACAGGGTCAATTCAGTTAAGGCAATCTAAGAAGTATTATACTTGACCCACAAAATCACCTCACTTGCTCATTACTGTGTGAACCAATTAATAAATAGTATTGTTGTCTCAGCTCTTGGAACAAACAAAAATGTTTAAGTGAATACTTTTAGGTGAATCACCAGCTGTTGGAGTGATTCTGTGACTTTCTCAACTACTTTTTGGCTCACATTTTTTCCTTTCATAATTTATCTACTGATAAGTAAGACTTAACATTGCAAACTATAGGTCTATGTATGCCACCTTGCTCCAACATACTATCCTTTGGTTGTATTGTATTACAGTTCCCATACTCATCAGCCAGCATAGCCATTGTGAGTATCTAGGTGTATCTGTTTGAACTGCTGTTTGCTAGGTTCTGACTTACCAGCACTAGGTTGCCACCAAACTGTTAATAATTGTTTTTATTGACCTATCTGACTTTTTGATCCAAGCTGGAGCTAGCCATACCATGAGGAAAACTGTGTCACTTCATATGACATGACAGTGAGCAAAAAATGGTGCCACTTCTGCAGCAGGTGGATCCCTAGTACAGGTACTGTTCTCTGGACACCTGCTGCAGTTGCCTGTTCTACTCTTTGGTTAGTCAATTCTCTTCTTGCTGCCAGTGTTACCCCCTGTGCTTCCCTTCCCGCATAGCTCCTTCCTAATGATTGCATGGTGGGATGTGTTGGCGCTGCGGGTTAAACCACTGAAGCCTCTGTGCTGCAAGGTCAGAAGACCCGCAGTCGTAAGATCTAATCCACACATGGAGTGAGCCCCTATCACTTGTCCCTGCTCCCGTCAACCTAGCGGTTCGAAAACATGCAAAAATGCGAGTAGATACATAGGTACCACCTCGGTGGGAAGGTAACAGTGTTCCGTGTCTAAGTCACACTGGCCATGTGACCACGGAGGAGTGTCTGCAGACAAACGCTACCTCTATGAATTGGAAATGGGGATGAGCACTACCGCCTAGAGTTGGACATGACTGGACAAAATTGTCAAGGGGAACCTTTACCTTTACCTTTACCTAATGATTGCTTCCACACAAGTTGTGAGCCGCTCAGAGTAGACTGTGTCTAGATGGGCGGCATATAAATGCAATAAATAAATAAATAAATAAATAAATAAATAAATAAATAAATAAATAAATAAATAAATAAATAAATAAATAAATAAATAAATAAATAAATAAATAAAATAAAGTTCCTACTCCAAGTTCCTTCCTCTTTTCCTTATCACACCCACCTACCCTGTGTAACTGTCCACTGCTCAAAGGTGTTGTCTTGTCTTTACATGGAGTCAGAGCCCGGCAAGGTCATATTGACCTTTTCTGCAGACCAGGGTAGGGAAGTGGTCAGATAGAGGAGGGTGTGGCAGCTGAGCTTGTGGTTGTCTGTGTATAAACACTGGGTGGTGGCACCATTTCTTCCACCTCAGATGACAGGAAAGGTTGGGTTGCCACTGGTATCATTGTAAGGAATCTGTTAAAGTTGAACTATTGACAAGTAGCACAGGTGCTTCCTTCTGTCTCTACTTTTACCTTGCCTTTTTGAGCTCTTTCTCACCACTGCAAGCACTCAGCACTGAAGTGGTCCTGAAGACAGCGCAAATTTGATGGCAGGGAGGGTGGGTATCCTTCTATTCTTGGCTCTGGCAGCCCACGTGCTCCTGACAGATAACTAGATGGTAGAAGTTCTGTCTCAGTACCAGTAGTCAACAACAAGCAAAACTATTCCCAAATCGCAGGGAAAAGAGATGCACACATGCTTTGAATACATGAAACAGGATAACTTGGGAAACTGCCCATATATCCAGTTTTCAGATTTTTGGAACACAAAGATACCTACAGTCAATATGGCGAAACGTTGAGAACAAAGAATAAAGAAAAAATAGCTGAAATTGATGGCAGAAACAGACTTTATCATAAAGTGATGTCTGCCATACAACAAAGCTTGGTTTCTGTATTTGTTTGAGCATTTTGCCTCCTCTTGCCAGGATCTATACTCTTTGTGGCAAAGAACATATGTGGGCTTGTTCATAGCCAAATTAAATCTCATGCTTGTTAAATCACTACTGTGTCTTGCACATGGTATACATACGTTGCTAAATATGTACATGTTTATTTTGTATTATTTTTAAATTTATATCCTACCTGATTGCTTGTAAAATGCAGGCAGTGCACAATTTAAAAAGACCCTAAAACAGTACAGGCTTGGCATCAGTATGATAAATAAAGCTCTGTTTCAATGAAATGTGGCTTTGTTCTCTGCTACAGTACCTAAGTAGAAATAGGAGCCATAATCCAGAGAAAGGATGGAAGTTGATGAACATGACCAGCAATATTTGTAATATTTGGGCTAAACTTTAAAAGGCTCAAATTCTTTTTCAAAACATTAATATAGGATATTCACTATGATAGAACTTCAGATCTGTGATATGAAAAAGATACTACAGTAGAATCTCCCATTTGCAGGATCAGTTTCCGTGGAGGCATTTATCTGCTAACTGAAAACATTAAATTTTTTTTTATAAAACCCATAATGTAGTTACCAGAAGTAATCACTAGAGGGAGACAGAGACCATGCTGTGTGTAGGATTTGCTTTTATTCATGAGTTTTTGACATCCATGGGGAGGCTTCAAGCTATCCCCTTGTCTCTATATAGTGCTTTTCAGAACTCTTAATTATTAGTCATAAGGCAGTAACCATCACTTTCTTTCTTGCCACTTTCTCTGCTTGACAGGCCTTTGAGATTGTTTAGAAGTGCCTCTCGTGCTTGTGTCTTTGGTATACTGCTTACAGAGAAAAGCCCATTTGTGTTAAGCTCCCTGTAATGTAGCTGACAATGAGCAGAAGACATATAGCAGAAGACTGTAGGGTTTTTTCTAGGGTGACCTGGAGTTATGTCTATTTTTTGGGGGGGATGGCTTTTTTGTTTGATGGCTTTCTGTTCAAGTGATGAAGTTTTTGCACATGTTCCTTCCCAGGCCGACAACCCCTGCATGCCCCCAAACCCTCTTCAGAGGACCCTCCAGAGGAGCTTGGAGGATGGTTGTGCTGAAGAAAGGGAAACCCCGCTGCTAGCACCTTCTGTTTTATCCCTGGGCTGACTTGGGGCCATTCTCTCCTTCTCAGTCCTACGCATAACCTCCCCCAAATGAATCCTGTTCAATTCAGTGAATTCATCCGCCATCAGGAGCTATTGAGCAGGCTGTAGCAAAACATGTGGTGGAGAAGCAGGGTCCTTCCGACTGCTATGGGGAAAGCATCTTTGTTTCCCCCTTCCCACCCTGTCCTTTTCCCTCTGTGTTTGGTGCAGTGCTTCTGGCACTTCTGGGAAGCCATGGTTCTTCTTAGTTTCCTCTGAAAGTGGTTGCTTTCTTTTTTACAGTCTCAATGTGGATACCAAGCAGCAAGGGGGAAACAGCTGGTTACCTTTAGGGGCATAAAGTTGAGTTTTGGCATTCTCGGGCAAATAAATGTTGGGTTGCAGCACTAGTGAGTTTATGGTAAGGATGAGAGATATGAGGTGGCTTATACGACTCCAGCTCAATCTTTTACCCACTTTGCTATACAAGTTGTAAAAAGAGAGCAGCATTAATTTTGACTGTAATAGAGAGAGGAAAAGTTGTACATTTATCCTCAGGACACAATGTTCCCTAGTCATAAACATGGCTCAGTATATCTGTGAAGATTCTCAGTCATCCAGGTGTGGCTATCTAGAAGTTGAGTCATGGCAACTGGACTTCTTTCTTGTTAGATTGAAACATTTGATAATCCCACTTCTTTCTGGGGTGTGTAGTCCTAATCTTTCTGGGGATGGATGAAAGGACAGCATTATAAATGGGAGACAGATTGTATCTAAGGCCTCCACTGCTGCTGAGTGAGGAATTTAAAGAAAGACCACTGCTAACAACCATTAATGACCCATAACAATGGGTGGAGAAGGACTGCAGAAGTGGAATTATTCCTCACCCCCAGTCCTTTGCCCTTCTAACAAGCCTATTCAGACCAGGGGGAAGTGAAACCAATGTGGAAGATATATCAGGGATCTCCTACCAACTCCCCTCAGACTGAAGAAGTTACTTGGATGAGAAGCCAAACATTTCAACCTAACAAGAAAGAAGTCCAGTTGCCATGACTCAACTTCCGGATGGCTCAGTGTACAGCTCTCCTTCCTCTGTCCCTGCTTCTCTTCCCCAGGTACATTTCTTGAAAATGTTAATTTGTTCAATATTGCTTTCCTGAAACCAGGTTTGAAAGCTGCAGCACTTTCCCCATGATGACACAAGGCCTGATGTTTGCTCATGCATAGTCTGTTTCCATTCACTTCATTCACATCTGATAAACAAGGCTTTGAAGTTAAAAGACACTTGGTGCATCAGGATGGTTTTACTGGCATTATCATCAACCTCAGACTGTGATTAATGGCTGCGTTCAAACAAAATACCTCTGCTGCAATTCATGGTGTCTGTTCGTATTCATACAGACAAAAGTAATTGGCAGGTTACCAACATCACGCAAAGCCCTCTGTTTCTCTTTTATACACAAGGACAATCAGAAACACGTGGTCTGAAAAGGGTGTCCATATGTCAAAGTAATGAGGAAAGTGTAGGTATTTTTAGGCAACTCAGCTTACGAAGGTATCTGTATATAAGTCCTACCCTGTGGAGAGATATTGCTTCTGCAGCATGTCAAGCCTCAATTCTGGCTTATTTTAAGTGTTTATTGAAAACATATTTTCCCTTGGCATTCCCTGGCCATGAGCTGTTTGCAACTCTCGCCTATGTTGTATTACTATGGTTTTATTGGTTTGTATTGGCTTATAATGTTGTTGTAAACTATTTTGGGATTTGTGCAGTATAAAAATATTTATAATATTGTCTGCCTTCCTCCCCTCATGTAGATGTACATCCATTTCACCGACTTTGGCTGGCTTGTTTGCTGGTAGTGACATTTTGAAAGCCGAATTTGACAAATGATCCCCCAAATGAGGTACACAAAAATTGGATGATACCATGGAAAGTTGTGAGCATGTAGCAAGATCACTGTTTGGGAAAATCTGTGTGGAATTAGGAGGTTTATAGAACCCAGTGAGTAAATGCAGACGTTCTGTCCCTCATGTTAATAAAACTGACATCTGCCATGAGTGTTATATTTGCTTGCTGAAAAATAGCTTCACTTTACAAGCAATGCTGCTGCACATATTTATTAGGAAGTGAATCTTTTCACATAGGTTGTGTGTATTAATGGTCTCTCTGTTCCCATTCATCAGTACTATGGTTGCTTAGAAAGCTTAGCCAACATAACACGAGGAGCCTTGTGACCCCCCAGTGCACAGAAGAAAATGCTGAAATCAACCTTTTGCTGATAGCTCCTGTTTCCCTAAATATGATGGATGTGGAGAGGGGATGAAATAGACCTCATGTAGAAAACAGTCATCCTGTCTTGCTCTAAACATGAAAAGTGTGGTAGCTGGATGTATGCATACTAAAAATGGGCTATGCATGGGTCTGGAGATATGTTTTACCACTAACTGTGTGGCCTTGGGCAAGCTGCATAGTCCAAGGACAACTCCAGAAGAAGGGGCTAGTAAACTACATTTTACTACCCTGTACCTAGAAAATCTTGGAAAGGGTCACCACCATATGTTAGAATTGATCTGGCAGGACATAATTATTATTTATTGAAATTTTCTAGATACTTTTTTCTTCCAGTCACTTTCATACACACTTCTCACTGAGCCTCCTGCAATATTTATTTATTTATTTGATTTATACCCCGCCTATCTGGCCCACCGGACCACTCTAGGTGGCTTAATAAAACCTATATATATATATTATCTTGCACAAGCTGCACAGCCCTAGAGCCCCCTCGGAAGAAGGGAGTGGTGAACCACTTCTGATTACTTTATACCTATAAAACCTTGGAAAAATTCACTATTATTCAGAATTGGCTTGAGGGTGCACTGTTGTTAACTAATTATTATTAGATGTAGAGACAGCAAAATGTGACATCACAGGTTCTTTTGAAAGAAGAGTCCACTCAATAGTGCAAGTGGAAAGTCTGTAGATAAGATGAAGAGAAGCAACCCAAATGATTTACATACTTGAACATTTCAAAATCACTTTCCTTCATATCACTTAACAATCATTCCATCATTCAAACATGCAGATTATGTTAAAAGAAAGTGCCAGCATTGATTCAGCATTTGTTTCCCTTTCAGAGGAGAGATTCACTGGATTAACTCTGATCACTATGTAGCTGATATTTTATGAACTACTTTGTGAATGAACTGTGCCTGTAGCCATTGGAAGTTGGGAAGCATTCTGGAACCATAATGTCTGAATAGGATGATCTGGAATCTGACCCTAGACTATATCACAAGACCATCATGTATATGAAATATTCTATGTAAGGTTAGAGTCACTCTTGAATCCTGATATTAATTTTTTATAATTTTTTTCCAGAGAGTGACACACATTGTTTCATAATTTACAGAATGTGTGATGAAAATGTTTATGCTGCCTGAAGCGTGGTCTCTAGAGGTCCATAAATTTGAGAGGCTGCCATTGTTAAGTGTTGTGTCATTTACTATTGGAAAAAAATGACATTGTTTTTGTTGTAAAGTTCAGGTGCGTAATGGCAGGTTTGTGTATGAAATGCAGTACAGTATGAGCATGCACTTAACAGAATAAAGTTCATAAGGGCTGTCGAATGAAGAAAAGATAATCTCTTGCTTGGAAAATCTTTTGAAAAAAGCATTTGTGTGACAGTGTAGGCAGCATAATGCAAGAGTAACTACATGATCTTTTTTGTTTTAGTTCTTTAAAAAATCTTTTCCATAATACTCTGTGGTTATCTGTTATTGTTAGCTTTGAGATTTTGGAAAGAGGCAACCTGTCAATTTGAGTGAATGACTTGAAGAACATAGGAGAAAACCAAACAAATTACTTTTAAATCATATTAATCCCTTTTCTATTTATTTCTATTTGAACAGATATGTGAACATATCACCATACCAGTGAAAATGTTAAGGGTCAAAGTAAATGCCTATTTTATAGAGGTGCAGCAGATTTTTATCTTTTAACCTTTTGGGCTAAATGGGGTAATTTCTGGGGAAGTAGATTTTTAATTTTTTTTACTGCATTGTGGAGTTGTTCATATTATTTTCATTCCTGTTTTCAACTGCAGTATCTCTTACCTACTTCTGCTTTCTAATAAATACAAACTATTTGGAACTGTCACATAGATGATCCTTTGGAATCATGTAATTAATTGGATGATGTTACAATGCTACCATTAGGGACGAACAAAACTATTTGTTTGTAAAAGCAGTGCTTCCCAAATCAGCCACATGGCTGATTCCAATAATTATAAATCATATAGTGAATGGGTTTGTAATTTAGACTAATTACTTTCTTATTTGGGTTAATTACCCTCCTTGCCCAGGAAGCAATCACTTAATATTACTGAAAACCATTCACTGTACGGGTCTACAGCAGACCTCTAACCAGAGCAAGGATCCGGATAATATGATTCCTGTGACCTAGGTGGTTTTCTCAGAAACAAATAATGCTACACTAATCTTACCTCTTTCTTTCTTTCTCTGACAATGTCAGATGGGGGTGATGCGGGGCATATAGCTCATCATAACTTCAGCAAGACTTTTGACAAAGTTCCTAATGATATTCTATCATCCAAACTGATAAAAAGTGGGTTATACAATACTACTGTTTGGTGGATTGCTAGCTGGCTGATTGGCAATATGCAGCAATGGTTCTTCAGAAGACAGAATTAGGATTCAAGGTGACCTAAACAGATTGAAGAATTGGGCCAAAATAAAATGAGTTTCATCAAGGAAAAAGTGAAAGATTTAGGAGTCATAGTAGACCTGAAGATTAACAGTAGCCAACAGTATGATGTAATGCCTCCCACAATGGCCATACTTGTGAAGTAGTATAATAGCACCACTCTATTCCGCTTTGGTCAGTCCTCACCTGAGATATAGGCCAGAATCCTAGTATTGTTTGCGTAAGCTGTGTGTAATGTTTTGTAACTAATTTCACATAATTGGAGAGGTGCTGGGATTCATTTGAGATAGACAATCAGGAACATTGCCAGGTATGTGATAAATACGTGACCTGACACTTCATCGGTTACTTCAATTAACTATGACAGCTTATGTAAAACTTACCTGATCACAAGTAGGATTCTAGCTCGTGTCCAGTTCTGGGCACCACAGTGTAAAAAGCATATTTACAAATTGGAAGAAAGTGACAAGAATGGCAAAATATCTGGAATTCCGGGCCTGTGAGGAATGGCTGAGGATATTTCAGCTTGGAAAACAGAAGACCAAGATGTAATGTGATAGCCACCTTTAAATCTTTGAAGATTTGTCACATGGAAAATGGACCAAACTAGTTTTCTATAGCTCCAGAGGCTAGAACCATAAGTATGGATTCAAATTATGAAAAAAGATTTCACCAAAATATTAGGAAGAACTTTGTTCTAGCAAGAGCTCTTAGACCGTGGAATAGAGTACCTATTTAAACAGAAGGTGAATGGCCATTTGCCAGGAATGCTTCAGCTGTGGGTTTCCTGCTGTGGTTGTGGAGTTGGATTTGATGACATACAGGGTTCCCTTTCACCTCTATAACTGTATGATTCTACAAAAAGAATGTACTTCTTGATACAGTTGATAGTTGTGAAACCATGATCCATTGACCCAAAATACATATTGTATTACGTTTCAGATTTGGTTTTGAATGCATAGAATCTTGGAGATTTTTTTTTCTTATCATAATAGATCAGATTGAAGAAAACTAACTCAGGATTTATTTTGGCGACTCTTCTAGTTCAGGTATGATATCCTGAGGTTGTGTGAGTATCTGCTGGAAGAGTATTATGATGAAATAAACCAGTATTTTTAGACAGTCAGAAATAAATGATTTCCCCACCTTGTCTCATCTCTAGTTCAAGCCCAGTATTTGGTTTTCGTATTTCTGGGAAACCTTCTTGTCTTAATGCTTGAAATCAATAAAAGAACATTGATCCGTTTATTACAATTTGAGAGATGGTGTCTTTTCATGTGAAAGTGACAATCTAATAAAGTTTCTGCACAGCTGAAATAGCCATAAATTTACGAGCAAGAGATGGAGACAAAACTGTCTTTTCCAAATAAACAGGTTTTATTCTGAATTTACATCATTAATATTAATGTCCTAATACTCATTTAGTGTCTTCATTAACTGCTTTTTAAATGAAAAGTAATATTCAGTGAGTTTTAATGATATCGTGGAAACAATCAGATTAAATGAATATGCCAGAAAGCTGTATTAATGACAGAAAGTCCTCTAGTTGGTATTGGACACACGAGTCAAGGAGAGTATGCATCTGGAGGCACGTAGCAAGCGATGGGAACAGAGAGAGCTGTGTTTTGCATCCTGAGACAAAAGTTGTCCATTCAGCACCCCTTGTCTCCACTATAGAGCACCAAAATTGGTGACAATTTTGTAAAATTAGAGGGTCACCTGTCAAAAAAATGAGGGATTTCAGCATGACACATATTCAAATTCCATAATGTACAGATAATAACTGTTTGCCAGTATTAGGGTTACATTCTATATGTCTTCCCTTTCTGCTGTGTTTGAGTGATTCTTTACCTTTTGCCTTACTTAATGAGATGACTTCCTAACTGTACACAGTATCATAAGAAGTGGTCTTACATTATTTTTCCCCCTATGATTTAAATTTGTCGTCTCATCAGAAGAAGATTCGGACTCGGAAGGACAGCAATGAAGGAATTAGAAAAGATCATTAAGTGTAAGGATGTGTTGCTACAGACCAAGACCAAGATCATCGACCCTCTTGTATTTCTGATCACCATGTATGAGTGCGAAAGCTGGGCAGTAAAGTAAGATGGCAGGGGAATTTTTTTTGAAATATTTATTTATTTATTTATTTATTTATTTATTTATTTATTTATTCGATTTTTACCCCGCCTCTCTAGACAATGTCTACTCTATGATGCTAGGCGAGTGTTTTGTGGAGAGTCTGGACTACCAGAAAGATTAACAAATAGGCCCCAGAGCAAATCAAGCCAGAACTATCTCTGGAGGCAAAAAAAATGATGAAATTCAAGCTGTCCTACTTTGGGCACATTGTGAAAAGGCAAGTTTCACTGGGCAGGACTATAATGCTGTGAAAAGTTGAAGGCAACAGGAAAACAGGAAGATCAAATATGTGATGGATTGACCATAAAGAAAGTCACAAGTTTGAGTTTACAAGAGCTTAGCAGGGCTGTTTGTGACAGGACATTTTGGAGGTTACTCATTCATAGGGGCACTGTAAATCAGAGGCAATTTGGCTGAATATTTTGAAGTTTCAGTTTTATTTTTTTAAAAATTATTCAGGTCATGAAAGTAATTACAGGTTTTGTTAGGACAGCTATTACATAAATGTTTCAGGTACTATCGTAACTAGTGAAACTTCTGTGGGTCACCTGAAGTTTGGAATCTTAGATGGAAAAAAACATGCTTATTGATCTTTATGGAACAAAAATGAATTAAGTTGAAGAGACCAGAGGGCAATGGAAGAAATATTTACCATTATCTCACAATATTCTGAAGAGCTAAAACTCTTTTTTGTTTTATTTTGTGCCTTCATCTGTGTTTTCTAAAAAGCTGACCCCATTAAATGCAAGTGAGAGTTCATGTGCTTCTTGTGGATGATAGTTCCTAGAATCCCATAGCCAGCATGGCCAGTCATAGTCCAAAAAAAAAAAAAGTGTCTGTTTTCCAAGCTCTTATCTCTCACATAGCAAATAATTTCCAGTAGACTTGGTTTGTGGGAACAGGAGATGTGACAGCTTCTGTTACTGCTTTCTTGTCATGTAGGAGTATTTGCAAGAGTACTGTTTGTTTTTAACACTTCAGCATTTTCCGTCCTAATTTATTCTGCAGGCAGATCAATGGCTAATCATTGGGTTGGAACTGGCAAGAGCAACATGGATTGGAAACGGGATATAGCTTGTCCAATATTTTTTCCCTAGCTTTTGCAGCTCTGTTTTTCACACAGCATGACAACTCACTCATGCACTCATATTCTGGGTAGAAAGGAATGATGGAACTTTGTCTAAGGAAAAAGGCCATGAAGGTGGTTATGGCATGTAGACTTTGCATTGTTTTGAGCTAAAACTATGTTAATCGCTGTTCCATGATGCAGAGGTGTACTTGGAGTTTGACTGAATGAACTGTTTTTCAAGAAAGCCATGTGTCAGATGGGCTCATGGAGCCTCCCCCACCCCCCAAAAAGCTGTCCTTTTGTTATAGATATAGACATTGTAATGTAACATATTGTGCATTGTGTTAGGAAGGGGAAACATGGCAAAGTATGTAATGGTCATTTATATTACTTATCTGTAAAGTTAATTATCTTGGAGAAGAGAAAATTCACAAAGAAAAGTGCAAGGTTTTCATGTCTTTACTAATGGTTAATAACTGCATGCCCTATATTGCTTTGAGTTTCTGTAATAGACCCAGTGGGACTGAAGAGCACAGTGCAATATAGGAAGAATTCTAAAACCTTTGTATCCGTAACAACAGAACTTTCCGTTAAGGCCAGAGGTCGTAGTCATTCAAAAACATCATGGGGCGAGATCAGATAATAAAAAGCGGGTGATACATTTTTCTCATTTTCACATAGGCAGCCTACATAAAACAGCAGCCTACTTCAGTCTGTCTTGCGTTGTGAAGAAGCAATCTGGAGTTCTTCCCTGCTAGTAGATCTGCTTGGCTAAAAGGAATGTCACAAGCTTGTAGAGCTGCAATCTGTAGGGAAGTTGGATCCAATGGAAAGATCTCACGGGCAGAAGTGGGGATGCAAATATTTGCTAGTTTTCTTCTACTCTTGACCACCATAGCAACAAAGTACTGGAGGGATCCTCACTTTTCAGAGCACAGTCTCAGAAATTCAGGTGGCAGCAGAGGAGAACTTAACCAAAGTTGCCTGGGTAAAATATTTTGCTCTATTAAAGCAACATTGAACTTACTTGGGACTTATATTAGCTGTTCATATACAGTACATAGTACTGATAATAAGTAGAAAATCAATGTGGTGACTTGTTACAGAACTACTGGACAGCTCAGTGGTTTAGGCATCTGGCTCTGGAGCCAGAGGTTGGAAGTTTGATTTGCCACCATGCCTCCTTGACAGGAGCCAGACTCAATGGTCGATAGAGTCCCTTCCAGCTCTGCAGTTTTGAAGTTATCATTCTCATTACATCCCTTGAATTTTCAGTCTGTTCATAAGAGAGCAGCTTATTGTGCAGAGCAAGAAATAACTGGATGGTTGAGTGAGTTTAAGAGGTAGGAAATGAATGCCTAGCCATGGTAAAGGTATAAAAATGAATTTATTCATTCATTTAGAGATGTTCAGAGGTTCATGCCAGTTTGTATGCGCAGCACCTGTGGTGTCACATGTTCTCTGCCCTCACCTCCCTGGCTGGACCTCCCACTCACCAGCTGGCATGCACCCCTCTCCTCCTCCTCTTTGGCTGCTCAACCACTCTCTGGCAGGAGCACAGGCTTCCCTGCTCCATCTCCTTGGCTGATCGCCTACTCAAACAAGGAGGCAGGGCAGGCAACCCCGTGCTCCTGCTGGGGACTGGTCAGACAACTGGAGGGGAGGAGCATGAATGGGTCATTGGCCGGGGAGGCAGGGGAAGGGAACCAGCATGAAACTCTGAACTTTGGTTCATGCCTATCTCTGTTTTGCAGGTATGACGACTGTCTGACCCCCCCCCTCCCCCCCCGCTGATTTGGATGATGATGAGGATCAGTATCAGATTTCACCAGTTGGTATTGGAGTACCATCTCCAACCAGCAGTTGTACAAAGGTTCCTGTTAGTGTCAAGTCTAAGCATTACACATAAACATAAGCTCTGATAGCTCCTTCTGTCCAAATGTAGCTGCAGGAGGGGCAATCAGGAGAAGAGAATACAGAAATACAATATTTTCCCAAAGTACCACAGGGTTTCAAACCAGATAACTTGTTAATAAACAGTTTGGTGATATGCAGCGTAAGTCTAGTGGAAAAGTATGAGAGATGGTGCATAGTTTACTGGCTGTTACCTAGCCAGCTATCTTAAGCAATGCCTAGCACCATAATGAGTCATCATGGGTTCTGAAAGTGTAGAAGAAATAAAGTCATTGGCTTCTGTATCCTTATTTGTAAAAGGATGAAAATACATTTTCCATAAGCAGTAGAAGCTTTATGATAGAGGAATGACACCATTGCAGATAACCTTCTGGATGAGTTGTGTTAAGAGAAAAGACAGTGAAATCTAAAGCTTGCCACTCCAGTAAGTTAATCAGCATTTGAAGATCAAAAAGGGATTCAGTGCCATTTAAAAACTTTTCTTTCTAAAATGTGGGGTTTTTCTTTGCTTAACAAATAAGTTAAGTTTCAAACAATATTTTATAAATAAATTATGCAGTGCAGTTAACAAATTTGAGGCTTGCAGTTTTACTGGTGATAACATTGCCTAAAATTAATTTAAAAAAAAAAATTAAAACTAAGTAAGTAATGTTTAAAATAAGCTCTTCTCCATGGACCTTTTAGGAAGCAGTCTGCTTTCTATCCAGAGTAGAATCTGGTTGTGCTTATCACTGCTGTTGTCTGTTCATATTAATTCTTTTTCATTAGAGGGGTTCTTTGCCAGGTCTGACAGCTGTTTAGCATATGAGCATCGCCAATGCTTCCCACTGCCTCAGAGCGATTTGTTTCATGACTGTGAAACTTGCTGAGCATAGGTAAGGCTGAGCTTTGTGAATTGATGACAAGTCACATTTTGGGAGTTAACTCACACAGGCTTGTTTATACAGATTTAGTACCCTGAGAGGGCCACACATGCATGGCCATGTTGTTCTGTGACTTACTGGGTGTCAATATCCAGCAATATCTTTAAAAGGTTCTTTAGTTTTAGCATCTTACTGGCGACTTGCCAAATCTACATAGGCTTTGGCATGAGACGGTAGGTTGTGGGGTTTCTGGCTTGCTACTGCCATATAACCAAAGCTTTATAGTGGAGCAGTGATCGACAGAAAGGCAGGTGCTAGCCTTATTCAGGGTTAAAATGAATGTGTGAGGAAAGGGAGGATGTCAGCTTCCCCCCTCCCTTTTTGCCTTTTTTGTATGGAAAATGAGAGTTGGGAGAGAACATCACCCACACAGGCAGCTCTCCATGGGATCAGAAACCCTGATTTTTCAGCATTCCAGACTGCATGGTGACTCTCCATCTGTACAAGTCGATTTCCTTTGGAAACATGAAATGAGCAATGATGGAGGCTAGCTTGCTTACTGTTCTCATGCATTCAGTTTAACACTGTCCTGAGTGTTTGAATAGGGATAGAAGGAGAGCTAGGTCTGTGCCAGCAGGAACAGCTCCTTGTAAGGCAATGGGGCATCCTTCCAGGTTTGGCTGGTCTACACAGCTCTCAGCATTCTTTGCCACTGGCTCTACTGGCTAGAGGCTGATTGGGGGCTGCAGGCCACCAGTACCTGGTTCATCCCTTGTGTCATGTGATTCATTTAGAGAGTGGTTGTGAGAGTAACATAGAGTGTAGACAAGATGTGTGTAAACAAGATGATTTATTTGGGTACCATCCTAAACAGTCTGCTGACCACTGAGAATGTGTTGCATTGGTGCAGCCTTGCAAGTCTGACATTTAAGAATCTTCGGCTGCGGTGGAGTGGTGGCTTTACTGGGAGCATTAATGAAAAGATTGTTCTAGCAATCCATTTTTAATTTGGGGTGAATTCAGTTGATAGTTTTAGCTAAAGCAGACTCATTAGTGAGATGTCCATAATTGTTCCACAATTAATTCAGTGGGTCTGCTCTAGTTGGATTTAGGCCTCTGTGTCCTGGTCATATTTGCATTGGCTGCCTAGCTTTGACCATCTACTTAGAAATCATTTTTAATAAAACCAATGGATTGGATCCAGGCAAACAGCTGAGTCCTAAGGCAAATATGTGCCTGCTGTAGTTCATTTGGACTGGGATGGGCAGAGCCCCCTTGTGCCAGTAGGACCTTCTAGTGCTGACTGTTTTCGAAACACTGCTAGTATAAGGATCTGCCAGTGTAGCTGCTGGGATGGCTAGTAACTGCTAGCAGAAGAACAAAAAAAAAGTGTACAGAAGATTTGGGAGAGAGGAGAAGAGTTATGTCATATCCAGACCTCCTCCATCCCAGGGATGCAGACAGTATACCAGCACAACATTTGGACAAAGATAGAGTAATCATCGGTAATTTCTAACATCCCAAAGCTGTGAAGCTGTGGACAATGTCAAACAGGTAAAGAAAACATTAAGTGAAAGTGAGCAAGACGTGTATACCAACTTTGAAATTTTTGAAAGGAGAGTAAATAAATCGAAAGACAGGCAGATAGAAAGGGCATGCACATATTTTTTTTTATAACGGCAAGATGAACACTCTCTGGCCACATGTTTAATCAGGCAAGCTGTGAAATCAGTATGAAAACTCCATCGTAATTTAACAGAAGTACTACTGGAACCAACCCAGTTGCTGTACACTTTTCCTTAAAAAAAATTAAGTGCTCATCTGAAATAAAACAAGAGAAAATCAGAATTGCTTGTTTTTTGTCAATGAGATGATAAACCCTCTTTGAATAGTGTTGTTTCAGTTGGATTTCTCATCCGTTTTGGTGCACATTTTGCTCTCTGAAGCAGTGTGTGGCTTGACGTAGTTGCAGCTGCTTGCCCTTTCTGCTGTGCACCTCATTTCTGATTGTGACCCACTTTGTTCTGGATTGTATAGGTTGTTTTAGAGATGGGCCTTGTGCAAGGGAGGTTGTGCCTGCTCAGCAAGGAGTTGGCTTATTTGCCCCTGCTTCCCTACCACTTTGGAATTTTTGGACAAGATGAATTAGGGAGCATGAACTATGAGTGTGTAGTTTCCTTTTGTGCAGTGTATTAAAAACACAATAGAGTGGCAGCCCGTATTCCTTTGCAGAATTTCCACTGCTAGCTTTCCAACTTGTCTTTTTATTTTCTTGCTAGTTTTTGATGTGTGTTAACCAAAATGAGCAGGCCCTGTACTTGCAAATGTTTCAAATGTAGCTCTTTCTTAGAAACACTGTCCTAGTGCCAACAGTTCTAAATTAATGCTCAGCTAGAACAACCTAGATGACCCTTACTGTCTGCCTGTGACATGACATGATTTAGCCAGGTCACTGCCCCAAAACAAAGTGCATGACTGGGATATGTAAACAACTCTGTATCTTCAGTGTGTTATTGCTGAATATATATCCTGTAACCTGTTCTCCAATTTAGCTCTTGCCACACTGCTGGGTTGGGTTGGTAGGGGGAAAGTCAAAGGGAATTTTATCAAATTTTCAGAAATACCCTGTTTATTTCATTTTAATATAAAGGTGGTTTATGGTCTGAAGGGTTTAAATGTTTCCTTATTTTCTGTTCCTTTTTGCAAGATACCTTTGAAATGATGAAATAAAACCTTTATCATGCTCATTTGATGCCACTTTGGTCATTTTGTTTGCAAAGTGGTTCAGATGAATTGCTGAGTGTAATTCTCTTTTCCTGCTATGATGTCATCTCTCCATCAGGTATTACAGTTCTCACGTTTATTTTATTTATTTATTTATTTATTTATTTATTTATTTATTTATTTATTTATTTATTTATTTAATATCCCGCCTATCTAGTCGATAGACCACTCTAGGCGGCTTACAGCAAGGGATACAACAATAAAAACAGCAGAATTACATAAAGGAAAACCTTCGACAATTGGGTTAAACATTAGGAAAGAAAAGAGGAGGGGGAACAGGAATTAACTGGGGGGAAGGCCTGCCGAAACATCAATGTTTTTAGTTGCTTTTTGAAAATACCCAGCGAGGGGGCCGCGCGAATATCAGGGGGAAGGTTGTTCCAGAGGTGAGGAGCCACCGCCAAGAAGGCCCGATTTCTTGTCTTTTCCTTCCGGGCCTCCCTCGGCGTTAGGCTCCTCAGCCTCACCTCCTGGCTCGCGCGAGTGACACAGGTAGATCTTGGTGGTAGAAGGCGTTCTGCCAAGTATCGAGGCCCTAAACCGTTTAGGGCTTTGTATACAAGCATCAACACTTTGAAGTCGATGCGGAATCGGATGGGCAGCCAATGCAATGCGGCCAGAGTGGGTGAAATGTGTTGGAATTTTTTCACCTCACTAAGAAGTCTGGCCGCCGCATTCTGCACCACCTGAAGTTTCCGCAGCAGCCTCAAAGGCAGCCCCACGTAGAGCGCATTACAGTAATCTAATCTTGAGATTACGAGCGCATGCACCAAAGTGGTGAGCGCCCCAACATCGAGATAAGGCTGCAGCTGGGCTACCCGCCTAAGATGGTAGAAGGCGGTTCGGACCACCGACGCCACCTGGGATTCCATAGTGAGCGCCGGGTCGAGATGGATCCCCAAGCTGCGGACCCCATCCTTAGCAGGAAGGGTCACCCCCCCAAAGGAGAGGGAGTTTCCCAAGCTCCCGACTGCGGGGGCGCCCACCCTTAGTACCTCCGTCTTGTCCGGGTTCAGCCTCAGCCCGTTCTCCTGCATCCATTGCAGTACGGTCCCCAGGCAGCGCTGAAGGGACAGAACGGCATCTCCTGCGGAAGGTGGAAATGAGATGTAGAGCTGAGTATCATCAGCGTACTGATGACACCGAGCTCCACACCCCCTGTTTACTATACAAAACATCCCCATGGTTGAATCATGTGATTTACCTTGAATTAGAATTTGTTTGTCAGCTGGTCAAGTTCAAAGATATGTCTTGTTATAGAGTTGGAATCCTGATGAAAGGCAGAAATCATAAGGATGATCAATTCAACATAGTCACATTCACAGGAGAACTTCAGTGAAACAAATGACACTATAAAATGGTTATTGAATTTTGGTTTTGGTAAGCATGTGTTAATTACCCTTAAAAAGCACCAATAAATGAATTATACATTTCAGTATTTTTGAGAATAGCTGAGGCCTTTTTTTTTTTTTTTTGCAAAAATGGCAACTTCACAAGGATCACACTTATCTTTAATCTTGTTTGAATTTTCCAGTAAATTGTGTTGCACAGCCCTTTTTTTTTTCTTTGCCTATTTGTCATCTGATAGCCTATAGAAAATTTCATTTAAGGTAAAGTGGCAACTCCAGCAGAAAATAAGTGAAAGATTCTCTTTTGTAAGTTGTAATTGAGGTTATGGCAGGGGAGTTTGCCTTTGGCAGATTTCTATTACTGAGAAACTGAAACCATGATGTGGGCTGCAGTGTAAGCAAAACAAATTAATTATTAGAGACATAGGGAGAATTAAAGTACGGGAGCGGGTTATCTGAAGTGAAATACAGTATATTGATATTTCTAGAGAGACTGGATTACTGCGAGCAATGTACTATTGAATAATCTAGTTCTGTGTAACTAGTGAATTGTTTTGCAAGATTAATGCATTTTGTTGATTAACTTATCAGCAAACTTTGCTTAGAAAGTATTTTCTCTGTTGGAAGAACTGCTAATTTGAAGTTAGCAAATTACCCCAAGGTGTGATAAGCAAGGATGGCCGAGTAAAGGGAAGTGTAAATATTGGTGATACATTATATTCTGATTACAAGCCATAATTAATCACAAGGAAGTTAAGATGGTTAAAACTGAAAAACATTGAGAAATAGAAAAAAGTTGTAAAATATTCATTTTTTAAAAAGGTTGGGCTGTAATTAATGCACATAACTAGGCACATGGCTAGTTGCAGGCATGCACATTCTAGATTTTTTAAATAGAGACCTCTCTATATTGCTAAATTGTTAGCTCAGTGGTTTAAGTATCTGGCTGTGGAGCCAGAGATTGGGAGTTTTCAGATTCCCCATTCTGCCTCCTGGAAGTAAAGGCAACCTGTGTGGCCTTGGGCAAATTCCACAGTCCCAGTGTGTCCCCAGAAAAAGGGAAAGGGAATCCAATTCTGAGTATTCTGTTTCTCAAAGACCCTGAAAAGGGTTGCACAAGTTGGAATTGACTTGAGAACATGTTGTTGTTGTTGTTTACAGAACAAGTGCCAGAATCCTATTGGTGTTCATTTAAGGTTTGCATATCTTGCCAGTTTTGTAATCAGGTGCTGGGGTGCAACTTGGTCATGTGTCTGATCATGCATCTGATTGCACAGCTGAGATACACCTTCTCACTTTATGTGGACACTTAAAGGATTCTGACCAATATTATGATATAACTTCTGAAGATTTTTATTTTTTAAAATTGCTTCCTTGGGCTTTTTGTTGTTGTTCTTTTATTTAGAGGCAAAGAATTCATAACATGAGCCGTCTGTTGTAAGTGTAACATCTCACTAGGCAATATCTATCTTTTTTGGATGTAGTAAGTGCTTCACTGTTGGAGGCAGATGGTGAGTAACTTAATTCCATTCATTCCTTGAAGTACAGTGAAGTTTCTCATGAGCTATTTTCTCTGGGTTGAGTCAGCTTATATTGACTTGCAAGCTACCATGACAATACTGGCAGGTCTTTGGAGGCTGGGAATTTTTCTTCCACCACTTGCGTGACATGTATTTTTGTATTTTAATGTTTACATCGTTGCTAAGTTTTATTATATTCAATCATTTATATGGAGTATTTTACTGTTATGTGTATTTTTTGTGTGTTGTGCACCATTTTGGCTCCCTTTGTAGAGAATAGTAATATACAAATGAAAATAATAAATATACACCAAGTGGAGGTTTAATGTGGGCATTATCTGTAGGATTGCTCTGCTGTTCATGAGTATCAGGAAGTTGGAAAAGCCCTGCCTATTGCAAATAACACCATTTTACTGGTTCAGTTTACAGTAGAAGATTCATTTAGTGCAAGAGTGGTAAACTGCAGGCCAAAAGCCACATGCTGTCCCCAAGGCTATTTCAGTACTCTAGACCTGCACCCCATTCAAGAAGCAATTTTGCGAACATATATGGTCAGTCAATGTGATTGGGTTGATTATGATTTAAGAGCAGTTCCCTTGATTGGGCGGGAAAAACTAACGGAGACTCTTTGGTAATATTAACAGTTTTATTAACAAGATCATCTGGAGAATCAACAACTATCTCCACTGGATCTAATAAACTAATGTCTTTCAACTGGTCATAACTTGTCATTAATGGTTCAGTCTCTTTCTCATAATACAGTGGTGCCCTGCATGACGATAATAATCCGTCCCATCGAAATTGCTGTTTAGCGAAATCATCATCATGTGAAAACCCTTTCCCCACTGGAATGCATTGAAACCCGGTTTAATGCGTTCCAATGGGGAAAATACCTCGTTGTCTAGCGAAGATCGCCCATAGGGAAGTCATTTTGTGAGTGCCAATCAGCTGTAAAAATGGCTGCCCTGAGAAGCATGGGTCTGGAAAACACAGGGCAGCCATTTTGCGAAGCTGACGTTCAGCTGTAAAAATTGTTGTCTTGCGAACAAACGGTTCGCGAAGCACGGACCTAATCGACATCCAGCGAAAATCCCACATTGGAATGACTGTTTTGCGAATCGTTATAGCAATCGCAAAAAGTCATCATTATGCAGATTCGTCGTTTAGCAGGGTTGTCGTCTTGCGAGGTACCACTGTAATTCATGATTCATCTTTTGATCGGTTGGCTTGAGTAGCGGAGTGCTCCTCACAGCACAAATGGTCCTGCAACAGGGGTGTCTCGCCCAGTCGCCCTCCGGAGGGGTTGGTTGAAAGAAGAGTCTGGCCGGACCACCTTCCTCCAGTGACCATGCCCTCTCAGGTACACCACCATGGTCCATTCCAAGGGTTCCAGTGGTGGATCTTTCTTCAATATAGGATCTGGATTTGGAAGCAGCCCTTCAGTTTTCAGGTTTGGGAAGTCCTCTAACGGGCTTCTCATTCTTTCATAGTCTTTTCCACTTTCATTACTTCCGCTAATATTATTTCCTCCTCCTTCTCCTCTTTCTCTTCTACCAAGCATATCTTCTCTTCCATTCCTTTCATCTCCTCCTTAACTATCTCTTTTCTACTTTCCCCTTCTATTGATCTTTGTTTTCCCTCATCTGTTTCCACGCGCGTAGGTTTCACAAGTAAAGGGGACGGCACACTCTCTGGTCTTTCCTCTTTTTCCATCTCTCTCTCACAGTCATGCTCCTAGAAGTTTCCCAGGGGTGTGAATGGCCATTTCTGCTCTCTTTATGTATCTTTTCCTTCAAGTGTGGGGCGCAGGAGGCATGGGGGGCAGGGGCCAAAAATTCAGGTTCAGGGTGGGTCGAATCTCTAAGATTGTGAAATGTCCTGTAATTCCTGGAAACTGTCTAACTCTGCTGTCGCACAAGGCTGTAATAGTTGTCCAAATTTCTTGAAAGTGTGGGGAAGAGGTTCCATGTATTATTATTTTTCTCCACAGGGAGGAGAGTCCTTGCTTTGATCAAATGGTTGAAGATTTTAGCTTCCCTTTGAAGGCTCTGTGCTACTTGTCAAAAGGGTTCTCTGTTACTTCTCAGCAGTCACATCCTAGAATGCACTGGTTATAGTTATTCTCAATCCACCAAGAAATGGGCAAATGTAAAAGTCTGAATTTTTTGATCATCGCTTTAATTATTACATATGCATATTCAGCTGTAAACAGCCTTACGTTGGGTGAGCCATACCTCTCTTCAGTATAGGAATGTGGCCTAAATAATATTTTCCTTGTTGAGATAAGTTGATTCTTTAAGCTCAGATTTCTTTCTTTTTCTCTGCACCCCCATTTTCTCATTAGATAACAAATTATACTTAAAATTAGTTGATGAAAATCCAATTGTTGGCTGCTTTTGGAGTAGCAAAACAATTTTATAACAGTCTTTTGAGTTTGCTCTGTTTAGACTGTGATTTATTTTTTTAACGTGCGGTCTCTTGGGTTTGATTTTGTGCTGTCTGTTTTAGTTATTCATAATGCTTTGAGTCTGTCTTTGTCTAGCCACTTAGAATGTCTCTGCTTGGAAACGAAGAATATTATGGAAAACAAGTAATTTGAATACAAAAATACTCCTAATATGGGAAGCTTAGGAGTGCTACATATTCAGTTACTGTGCATTTCTGATTATCTGTAATTTTATTTATTTAATTTTTATGCCATCTGACTTAGTGGCAGCTCACTATCTATCTAATCCTTGTTAAAATTGCAAAATAAGTGTTGGGATGATTTCTTCCCTGTGCTGAATAACATAATTTAAATGAAAGGGTATTGTCGTATGTGCACGGTTAAGTAGTAAACATACTCATTTGGTGCCTTTAATTTCTGGAAATCTGGAAAGAACACTCATATAATTTACTGTATAGTTCACTAATGTAAGTACTTTTATGGTTAGAGTACTTGAGTCCCAAAGACTTAATCAAAGGCTTTTGCATTTGCTGATTCACAATTGACAGATGTGTACTTGGGGAGAAGTGTTCCACTTAAACCTTACTCCTAGGTAAGTCAGTGTGTTTGTTGCCTAAATATGAGAGTCCCAGATGGCTGTAGCTGAGAGATGAAAAGTTAAAGATGGCAGTGTCCTTCTAAGGAAAAAAAAAAACACCTCCTACAGCAGAACAAAAGAGTGCTTTCTCCCATCTTATTTGAGGAAGGAGAAATTTTGCCTAGATTGCTAAGACCCGAAGCAAGGGTATAATTAAACCTTTTGTTCTTAACCATTGGGGAATACATTTTTATACAGCACTTTAAACTCACATTCCTGAAAACAATTCCCTTCTGATTCCACTGGTTTTGCCTGTAATAATGAGTCTTGATGATTCTTGTGAGACAAAGATTGAGACTTCTGGTACTCCAAAGCATTTTGGAGTTCTGTTAGTCATCTGTACGTCTATTATTAGAAAACACTTCTTTCAATCCATAAAGGAGAGGCTATTTTCTACGGCAAAGTGTGGAGTACTGTGATGGAAACAAAAGAGGAGAAAATAGTGGGCTTACTCTCTTTTTTGGCTCTGATCTCATCCATCACTGGAATGAAGCCTTCAACAGACTACTCCTGCAAGAATGTGGCCCTTCTCTCAAAAATCTACCCTTTTTGCCTGATGTTCGGTATCATGGTAGACATGGCTGTTCATAGGTCTGCAGAATGATACTTCCATCCTAGCTTATGTGCTAAGATGGTACAGAAGGGAGCGCTGGGAATTATCAGCTCACCACACCATTGGTTAGCAATAAGGACCTGTACTATGTTTGGCAGGCACACCAGACTCGGTTGAGACAACTGAAGCCACATTTCACAGTCCCTTGTACCAAGGGGAAGGCACCTTGGAGCTGTCCTGTTGTTACTGTATTGCAACCTTTTTAAGGTCTTGTGGGCATAAACAGTGGTGAGGGTTTAGTTCAACAGCAACAGGAGGACCACTGGTTGGGTTTATTAGGATCTATCAAATGGAGAACAGGAAGTAGAGCCTGTGTTTATTGTGATGTGGACTGAACCCAATGTCTTCATCACCTGTAGGAATATTGTAACAGAACTGAAGGACTAAACCACAAAATACAAACAACAATATTCCTGTGGGAGGGGACATTATGGGATGCATCATTATTGCAGGTACAATTCCTTCCTAGCCCCATTAACTGTAACCACAGTGCACAAAGGGAAGGTGGGTAGATATTTGTCTAAGGCAATGCAGAAGCCACAGATTAGGCTTCTTGTTTATAACCTCCAAGGAGAGAGAGAGAAAGAAAGAGGGTCTCTCCTAAATCTGATCCTTAGTTCTTCCCAGAAAGCAGACTACTATTGCTGATGGATGGTGGAGCAAGGGCTTGCTGTGCACTGGAGCTAGGCAATCGATTGGGGGATCTGTTTGTCCTTAAGCTACCACACAGTGCCGTTGTTTTAGATGGTCAAAATATTAACTGAAATTAATTAGTTTCAGCAGAAGGGAGGCGGGACTGTGAAAAACTTGTGTGAAGAGGAAAATGCAAAGCTTCCTCAAGGACATATCTTTGAAAGTATTGATGCCATCTCATTCTTTTATGGTAAGAAAGATCTGGATTGTTGTAAAATTCACTGGCAAGATGGGCTGAAGTGCTGTTCATTACTCACTATTCTCAAGCAAAATACTTTGATCAAATTGGATAATGGAATTAAATTGCATTAAATGTGATACTGGCCTTAAAGCAATCTTTCTATTATGTATTTTGATGGAGGAAAATTGCATTTGATATGCAAAGAATGATACAACAAATGAATAAATTCAAGCATGGAAAGTCTGGGGAAGAGCAATTGCTAGTTGGAATAACAATTTTTGAATTGTTAAATAAATGCTGTGTTGCATAGACACATCATGAGCTGGAACTAAACCCAAAACATTTCCTGTCCTTTTTGTTTTAAAGGAGATACCTGCAAACGCTTTAAAGTGTTGTCTATTCTTTTTCTTACCAATTTCTGCTTGTCATCACCACCCACATTGACCAGCGTCTTTCCATGCAATTAAATCTGAAATGAAGTTTCAAGAGAGGCTGTGTTTTTCTATGGAACTGTCGAGAAAGGGTTAAGGGAAAGCCTTCCCAGGTGTGTTTCCAATAATAGTTCAGGAAACAAGCAATTGTAGAAAAGATCAAGCTTTCATTGAACACCTGGGCTGTATTGAAAAATGAAGAGTGATTAATGGATACCTTGTTCAGAGTTGCCATTTGTCCCCTGTAGCTGAAATGGCTAAAGAGGAGACTGAAAGATGCACAGTCAAAAGATTTCACTGATTAATTCAACTCTCTGTGTGAAATTTAGCCTTCCCTTTGCCCTCCCTCATCCCATGCTCTCCTTGGGTTCTAGGACTGAAAGCTTCCCTGCTTCTTTTCTTCCTTTAGCTCTTCTTTGATGGAAAGTAAGCACACAGTGGTACAAGGGCAACATTAACTTGTGGATTTATTATGTGAATGCACTTCCACCTTTGGAAAGGAATCACATCCACATTTCTAAGAAAATAAGAATTCTTGTGTTTATTTAGAGAAATACACATGTGATAGGAAAGGTGATGGAAGACCTAGTTCTAGCTAATTAAGCTGGAGATGTCAGGAGGCCTGGCTGTCCCTGTCATCTCTAGAGAACAAAGGCAAGGTGTTTCCTCTTTGGAGGGAGAAGAGAAAGGTGTGAGAAAGAAGGAATTGGCATCATCATCTCTAAGAGTAACAATCGTAAGGTCCAAGGAAGGACATTATAGGTCTGAGCAGGTGAAGATCTATGGAATTTGAAATTCTCTCTCTATTGTTCCTGATGCAAATATATACATCTTTTTGAGTGCAAGCTGAGTTGCATCCACTTACAGTACCTCCAACGTCTTTCATCTGTTCTGATGTAGTAGCTAGATGCAAAGAGAATATTGGGCTCTCTGGATTTTGCCATGCTTAGAGCTCAGGACTCTAACAAGATGTGGAGCATGTGGTATTCACGACATAGTGATAAGATGGACTAGGGGACAGAGTTGTTGTGTGAGGCCATGTCCATATTTGCAGCCAGCTAGGCAACACACGAGTTCTGTACTCATCCTAAAGATTCAGGAGCCCCATTGCGCTTTGTATCAGGTCACTATCTGGTCTGAAAATCTCCTCCATCCCTTGCCAGGACAGCTAATTTGTAAGAGGCAAAAAGAGGCTCAAGCACTGAAATGAAACTGCAGCTATTTAAGATTATAATTAATCCAAAGCTTTGAGCTGAGGGCATTGCATTACTGTAATTTCTTTTCAGCTGTAAAGCACATAGATTTTATTGTGAGCTAGCCATCTTCAGTCTTTAAATCACAACTAAAAAATAAAAATAAAAACCAGAGTTTAATAATCCTACCTTACCAATACTTGTATATATAACACCCTTATAAATAATGTAATGGACATCAGCAAATACCAGAATGCTGGCTTGCCTAGTGAAAATACGTTACATGTGACATGCTATTAAAGAATTTTAAAACCTCCTGAATAGAAGAATTACATGGTTTAGTGTCATATTTCAAAGGCCTCTTTAAAAGAAGAGATGAAAAGATGAAGCAGGTCTCCCACTTCCCAGTTTAAAAGGAAATAACCCATAGACATTGTTCTCAGTTTCTGGAGGAAAAAAAGCTGTTCCTATCACTTGAAGTACTTGTTGCTCCTTCTGTTATAAAAATTATTGTTCATTTTGTAGTTACTTATTCCCCTCAAATTCTGCTTTGCTTTTCGCAGGGTCAGTATTCCGAATAAATTGTGTGCATTTTCCTGATTCGCCTTCACATGCCTGTCCTTGAGGCCTTCACAGGACATACTCTGTAACATACCCCTAGATGAAAATAGGAACACTTCTCTGAAAGAGTACCTGGGTGGGGCTCAAGATGGAATCTACCTGCCTAAGGGCATGTTCAAGGGCACCAGCCGGAAGATACTGTTGGGTCAGCCAGCAGCAAATGATGGACAATGGACCAATATATGGAACAAGAGACAGGAATCAAATCGCCTGTCAATCACTTCAACTGAGAATTTTATACAGCAAGTATAAGGGATAACTCTTGTATCTTAAGTGATCTCAGGAGTAGAGGCTTTTTGAATCTCTGTCCTATATCATCTCATAATTTTAGTTCATTCATTTTTTTAAGAAGGACTGGTAGTAACAGGGACCATAAGATGCTTGGAGGACTGCAGTACATACCATATATATATCAAGTGTGTTGGATTCTGGTGTTAATTAGCTGCATTTATTTTCAGTTTGGAAAAATTCTAAATTTTTTCTAAAGAGACCTAGTACCACAGTCAATGCCAGATAGTTTTCAGAGGTAAGTACAACAGTAAAAGACATTAAAACTACAAAAACAATTACATCTAAAAATACAGCCAACTATAGAAATATTTGGATGGGTGGGTAGGTAGGTAGGTATGCACAGACTCGCCTAGGTTACACATGTAAATTATTTTAAAGTTCTGCTTGATTAGAAGGGTAGAAGGAGTGGAACATGGCACCAGATAAGCCTCTCTGGCTCCTCCAGACTTTTTCAGAACAACCCTTTTGAATGAATTAAGAAAGTTTCAGTAGGCATATATGGATGCAAGCATTTCAGGGCTGTTCTTGACCAACTGCAATTTCTAAATACATTGAAGTATCTCTCAGTGCATGTTATATGGCTCCCTTTATTTCCCACTCATTTGGGGAAAAGAGGGATTCACCACTTCATTATTTTCCTCTGAAATCCAAGGTCTAGGTCAGATTTCTAGCTCAACATGAAGCTGTAGATTCCAGAGGTAGCGCTTTGATGCATGGCCCCTTCCTTCTTCTTTTATTAATGGAAATTGTGGGTCTGTAATAGCTATTATGTGACAACCAAACTTCTGTAAGCTCAGTACAATTGCCATGTGGGCATGATGCTGTATATGTGGAATGTAGCATACAGTATTAGGGAAACAAAATCACCCATTGCTTCTGTTGCTTAATTTATTGATGTTTCTGCGGGCTCAGCAAAGCTGTGACTGATCAGGCCTTTTGGAAGTCATAGGGCTCCCATAAATTGGAAACGATTTGATAGCTCCTAACGAATACTGTAGCTAGGTTTTGTCTGGTGTTGCTGTTAGTTTGTTCATTATATTTTCCTGGTCTAATACCATTTCCCCACCTATATTTTATAAGCCAATTTGCTCTGTTTTTAAATTTAAACACCGGTTTGGAAAGTCACAATGAATCATATCAAGAATAAGCATTTGGGGTAGTCTTCTGTTTCACTTACACATTTGTATAGCTATTGTTGTTTTAGAAGAATGGTGACCCAGGGGGCATTATCTCTTGACTACCTTCTGAAGTGCTATTTCCATTACCTCAGTGTGACACAATGTTTGATCTTTTTTGATACAATAGTTCCTGTACTCTCATGTTGATGGATCTTAATGCTGCTGTCTAACACTTTAATGCCAGGTTATCCTGACCCTAAAGTTCCTTGCTCTGTTCATCAAGTATTACTGAGGTATCTATTTTATTTTAAGTGCTTCTCATGTTCTTTTGGTGTAGCTCAAACATATTACTTGTAGATTGCCCTTCCAAGCTGCTAAATTCCCAACTTGTTTTTCAAATCTCTTTTTCAGTCAGTGAACATTGTATGTAAGAGATAGATAATTCTCAGTTAAAAATTGTGGGGACGAGAGGTTGGAGGCATTAGAATATTATGTGCACAATCTAGACTATTGTGTGTTGCTTCAGTTGTGAATCCTTTTGAGAATGGCTATCAGGGACTCTTCCTTCCTTCCTTCCTTCCTTCCTTCCTTCCTTCCTTCCTTCCTTCCTTCCTTCCTTCCTTCCTTCCTTCCTTCCTTCCTTCCTTCCTTCCTTCCTTCCTTCCTTCCTTCCTTCCTTCCTTCCTTCCTTCCTTCCTTCACTTGGTTTCTCTCTGTCCCACTGCCAAACCAATTACACAGTTATCAGATGTTGCTATCCACATTTATATACACCTGCTTGAATAGTCAGTCTTATAATAGAGATTCTCTGTCTGTATCTGAGCCAAAATCAAGGCCTCCAAACAAAATGTTCAATATCTCATTGTCAGTCCCTTAAGCTACCTGAGCCATAGAAAACTAGACTTATAAATCATAAGCATTATCGTTTCAAAGACTGGGTTTTCGCAAAAAAAAAAAAAAAAAAAAAAAAAAAGGAATCAGGCCTATATATGAACTACAGAAAGGGATATGAACAATGTCTGAGTTAGAAAAGAAAGGCCTATGAAATATTTCTCACATAACCAAAATGATTATTTTAAAGGAATAAGCAGGAAAGGTTTGTACTGAAAGAACAGAAGCTGCAGTAAATTCTACAGCTGTGGATATGAATGTTAGAAATGTGGGGTCTACAGAATGGTGGAGAACCAGTGTGGCATAGTGGTCAGCTTTGTAGATTACAGTTCAGGAGACATGGGTTCAAATCCCCACTCGACCACGAAACTCACTGAGCGGTCAGTTGTAGTCTCTCAACCTGGCATACTTCACATGATGATTTTGAAGATGAAATAGTGGGGAGAAGAGCTAGATACTCTTCTCCCCCTAATTATAAAAAATATGCCATCAAGTCATTTCTGACTTATGGCAACCCTTTTTCAGGGTTTTCCAGGCAGAGAATACTCAGAAGTGGTTTCCCTTCTTCTGGGGACACCCTAGGGCTGAGCAGCTTGCCCAAGGCCACACGGGTTGGCTCTTCTCCCAGGAGGCAGGCTGGGGAATCCAACTCCCAACCTCTGGCTCTGCAGCCAGATTCCTAACCCACTACACTTTCCAGCCAACTGATTGGAGGAAGGGTGAGATACTTGCAGCTAATGTTTTAAAAGGGAAAAGAACAGATTTTTAAAAGAAGTTCATTACATATTTATTTGCTTTCTCTCAGACCAGTTACTGTACAGGACAATTCTGCCATTTTTCCTTAGCAAAAGTATCATATGAAAAAAAAATACTCTACCTAAGAATAAGTTTAACAGAGCTCATTGTTGAAGAGGTACCCAAAGATTTCACTGTTAATCTTTTGAACAACCTATTCTGTATTCTTGTTGTTACTAAGCAGTGGAATGTCTGTGACCTGATCATGAAATATTATGTGGGCAGTGAAGAGATTGACATAGTTACATGTGTTTGCCAGATACCTGATTGATAGTGCCACATATTCTGAGGGGGAGGCCAAAGGCTGAGGGTCTTTTCAACTCTCCAAACAAAGCAATGAATGACCCTTATGTTAATGTCCTGACAGCCTTATTGGGACATAAGACGTGTTCTTTCTTCTGGTGTCAGATATCCTTTTCTCTAATATTCTTCAGGTGCAGCTATTAGTGCCCCTCCTTTAAAAAAAACCCACATTATATCTGTCCTTAGTACATTTATGGGATCAAGTTCCTATCCCAGAAGTTCTCTTTTGACTTTTTCACAGTGGGAGCCTTTCCCTTAACAAGGTGTTTTCTGAAAGCTGTCAAACAATTGAAACCCCAATTCCAGGTAATTGGGATAGCTTAGAAACTCTATCTGGAGCTCAAACAATTGACACACTCCTTATGAATAGCAGGTCATTGTTCTGTTAAGGTGGTTGATTGGACTGTAGATTCCCAAATAATAAGAAGAGAAGACATGGCTGCTTTTTCATTACAGTTTTGCTTTATTGTGTGACCTTGCAAACTATATTCTGCAGCTCATGGGTGGACATTCTTCCTTCTTTTCTGTACTGAAATCATGTCATACAGGAATTAATCTGCAGTAACTGCTGTAGCTCTGGGTGTTCCATCTAATTATTGCTGCTTCTTACTGATCACACTAAATATCCCATGTGATTGTTTGGCTTTAAAAAAAAATTTCCCCCTGATCAGGTAAGCTATCAACACAGAGGTATTTGTGTGGAGACATGAGGGCCTCCCATGTGGACCACAGAGGCTAACTAACTATGTGTAGTTGGGCTAACTATACACATTTCTGAGTAGGAACTTTAGGTTCACTGATGAAAAGGATTTGTGCTAAAGTGTACAAAGCATTTTTAATATTTTTTTTCTCATATACAGTGCTCTACAGACTTTAGAAAGAATTACTGGTAACAGATAACTGACAAAGTAATCTTAGGACAACAAATTTCATTACAGGTTTAAGATGTGTCCTTAAAACTTGGTTGGCCATTCTGATATTTATCACATTTCTATCCTGCTTGTTTTATCCTAAGAAATAGTGTTCAAGGTGGCTAACAAACTAGAATAAGGTATTAAGATATTAAGGGTATTAAGTGTGAATTGGCAACATGCTCCATAATGGAAGATTTTAAAATCGTGGAATATCTGAAAAGTTGAACATTAGTCCGCAGGTAATAGAGGACAACCTACTGTAATTTGTTTCACAACAGTGATAGGAATAAAATGTATTTGGAAAAGTGAAATTTCTATGGTATTTTCATTTAACCCATGGAATGACACCCTAATACTGCCCAAGTTCCAAGACCAGAATGGCTTAACCAGGGATTGCCAAGTTGACAAGGAGTCTTGGGGAAAGTGTGAAACTGGGTTTTTAAGACCTGGACAGCTCACAAGATCTAGTCCCCAAATGTTGTTTGACAGTGTTACAATTCCTTTGCTGTTTTTGTCAGGAATGCTATTCCAGTAGGGGAAGATGCCAATTTTAGTTCCCAAATTCCACTATCCTTTGAACTGGAGGCTGGGTTAAACCTAGAAGGTGTGTGAATAGGCAACTATGGACAAGCTTCTAACCCTAGATTTCCACTTATTCCCTTATTTTGGGATAAAATACTGTTGGCTGGGTACTTTAAGCCTAGCACCACACCAGCCTGACTGGGTAGGATACCCAAAGAACAAAAATAGCCAGCGTAGCCCTGTGACTAAGGCACTTTCTTTAGACACTCCAAGCCTTGTTCCCCCAAGGATCACGCTTGTGCAAAATATAAAATAAGAATTATTTTTAAAAGATTAAAAAATTGAAAAACATAAGATATTCTGAAGAGTTACAAATTGTACTGTTAGAATGCCAAGTCTCTAAGGTTTAGATGAGCTTCTGAAAGCAATTCCCCAATAAAAATCTAGCTAACTAGAGTATAATGGATTTACTACTTAATCACCATGCTATTCTAGTTACTATTGCTAAATCTCCTAATCAATCAACAAAGGCTGTAAAACTTGTCACTCCTTCCTCCTCCTCCTCCTTTGACACACATACTTGGACCCCCCTTTCTGTAACTTAAATTAAAGTGTCTGCATTGTGAAAGTATCCAATAAGTGTAAAGTCCTTTGTTCACAAGGCCACACCCAACTTGTAACTTTCCAAAGTCCAGTCTCTCATTCCTAGGCTAGTAAGCAATTAAGATGGAATCCAGTGTTTATCACTCTTGGACTTTAACCTTGAAGTGGTCTTCTGGCAGACAACACAATAAACTGGGCTACACCACCTGTGAAACTATGAAAAACAAGTACTACAAAACCCATCTCCTCACACTTTTATATCAAGGTTTGCTGAGTTAATAAACGTTACTCTTTGCACTTTCCTGTCTGGTTTTGTGGTTCTTGAAACATCTTCAACTTAAATAGTTAGGATTCAATGAAATCTTTTATTAAGACATCATGGTTCATTACACTTTTAAGAGGCATCCCTAAAACTTGGTTTGACCATGCTGATTATTACTATCTGACTGATAATTGCCTTGCATGTTTAAATGTGCTTTTGGTAATGCAAGGCACTCCAAATTCCATACTTGATTGGGTAAGCAATTCATTTAATTAATTGTCATGTCACAGATAGTGTAGTTTTTAGACCAAAAGTACAAATTCCATGTGCTCAAATCTCCAAGGATTTGCAGAAAATGCATTCCACTAAGTTTTTAAATACATGAATTACTCCTTGCCTACTTTTTGAATTACAATGTTCTCCTGAAAGCAGAGGATTTGCCATTTTACTTCCAATGAATCACTTATGCAGAACCACATCAAAAGCATGGGAAAGGGGACTTGAATTTTGATTAAAAGGGGAAGATAAAGGAATTGATTTCTGTCATCCCATTTCCCTCTAAGAAAGGGTCTAAAATATTCTGGATTCTAATTAAAATTTCTACTGGTAGTGATAGTGATGATAGGAGGGGAATTATATGATCTTCTTTGAAACAGTGTTGTCACTTCTAAAGAATTATCACATTCTCAGCTCTTCAAAAGACCAAAAATGCTGCCTTGGCAGAAATTATTATTATTATTATTACATAATAATCTTTTGGAAATAATTTAGTATTGTTTCTTGGATGAACACATTAAAGTTACATGTTATTTGTTATTTTGGTGTTGCAAACTAATTTGCACCTGGTGGCCCTTATGTAGAAACACCGGAAGAGCTCTATTGGATCACACCAAAAGTCTGTTGCATATGTGGACAACTTATGGCCCTCTTGATGTTGCTGGAGTGCAGTCCCTGTCCGTCCTTACCATTGAGGAAAATAGCAGCTGAATGTTCTCTGTAGTCTACCATATTAAATCTCATAGTGGTCAACAAAGTGTATCCCAGGAAGCAAAGATCATGGGCAGGACATGAGACTGTAACAGCGCACTGGGCTTGCAAACAACAACAACAAAAAACAAACACATTTTCAGTCTTTTTTTCTAGGAGGAATTGGGTTGCATCGAATGGTACACCAAGAAAAAAATTGCAGCAGTTGACATTGTTCCTCTAATGGCTGTGCATTTCTAATGACACTACTGCATATAATTCAACAGATGAGTATTTTTGGTACAGTTGAAAATTGTAGACATTCTTATCATGTGGAAATACAATGGCTGTGAAATTGTTTGGGGATACCATCTCAATTGAATAAAAACTGGTGGTTGACAAGCATTTAGGGTAAATGGAATTTCCTAAGTAAAAAGTTTCCAAACGATGACTTCGTTGTTGCCATGGAACATTTTAAATACTCTATAAGTATCAGAAAATAAATAAACCTGCTAGGAAGTTATCCACACTGAACATAGTAGGTCTTCTGAATGAGCATTTATAGGATTGCAAGGTGAATGTATAAAAAAGAACTAAACTACAGATCCATAATAAATTCTGCTGACATGTGGATATTTTATTTTCAAAAGGGGGCATAGGATAGACTCCCCTAATTTTTTCACAGATCCAGCATGACAGGGAGAAGGCAAGCATCTCCCTCCATGTCATTTTGCTGATCTCAGTTCCCCTTGCAGAGCTGCTGTTAGCAAAATGGAGAGGAGTGAGAAGGATGGATATAATGTTTTGGATTACAAATACCATCATTCTCCTTTCTCGGAATTCTACCTGCCTTACAGACACCTTACACATAATTGCACATAATGTTGTGCACATTTAGGGAGAAAGGCATGAATTAGAAGGCTTTGTGGATGACCCTGGCTTTCTGTTCCTGCCTCGGTGCTAGTTGGGAGAACTCTTTTTGAGTAGGAAGCTTGGATGGAGTTTGAAACCTTCTAATTGATGCCCTTCTCCCTATACATCACATTTAGGTGTTTGTAAGGTGTCTGTAAGGTAGATAGAACTCCAAGAATGGAGAATTATGGTATTCGTAGTCCAGAAGGTCCGAAAATCCCATCTGTAGTGAGAAGCATTCCCATCTAGGGATGAACGTTAGCTTCAGGATAAAGTATGAGAAATTGGAATAGAAAAATCTTATCATTAAATATCCCCTCTCCAGTACTACTGTTGCAATCAGATTCAGAGCCCAGATAAACAGTGGTGATATAATGGGTTGTTGGAGGGGTTGCAAATTAGGGCATCAGCACAAACATGTAACAAGTGACTTGAGCCAGTATAGAGGGAAAATAGACAGTTCTGCAGGTGTGCTAGAGAAATGGCAGCTTCCAGAGTAATTATTCTTGGTTAATGATCAAAAACTGAGAACTAGCCCCTGCACTTTGTTGTCACAAAGACCAAATATGCTTCCAAGAAGCATAATAATCTTCTATATAAGACGTTGCTGCATTTTCATAGTTTTTTCACCTACAGAAACTGAGTCATGCTTCAAACAGTCCTGGAAAGTTTGACCAATGCTATTGTCTGTATTTTGCAAATAGGAGAGGGGAACTGAAATGAGGAAAGCCTGAAGGCATTGTTTGAGTTAGTTGCAGTGTAAGTTAGATCCTCTCACATATGATGGTGTGCTATGTGTAAGAGAATGTGTATGCTATCTACTGTATAGGCCTCTGTCACCATGGCTGTCATACTAAAGAGTTAACATAGTCAATCTGCCGCTGTAATTCAATACATTACATATACATTCATGTTTAGTGTGATGGCACTGTGATCACTATATTATATGTACAGAAATTAATGGCAATGTAGCAGTTAGGTTATTAGGACAGATATATTAAAAGCAGAGAACTGTGATGTATGCTAAATAACTTCTTTCCCCTGAAGAAACACTATATTCTTACCATGTCATAAGAGTTTCAGTGGGATGTTACAAAAAGTTAGGTCAAAGCTCCTCATACATATCCATTTTCCCAATTTAAACATGCTTCTGCCTTTCTATGAAATGATTGTTTAAAGGTCGGGAAGAAAGGCTAATATTTGCATTTAAATGGAGTCTCTGTGCAGAAATGGAGATTGTTGACTTTTGCCCTTGCTTCAAGTGCCCAGCTCTTAGGGTATGTGTTTTGCTGTTGTTATTGGTTGTGGAAGTTTTGGGGAGTCGAAACATCAAAGCAAACGGACAAAAATAATGACATGAATGAAACTGGCTAAATTTTATCTGTGGTTCCCAGACTATGCTTGATTGATACCTCTTTACACACACTGGGCTTCATTATCCATCTTGCAATCATTTAATCAGCTATATTTTTAACTGTTTTTCCCTAGTAGCTGCCCTTTTACTATAAAAGATTTGAGGGTCATGATCGCCTCAGAATCAATTGACAGTGAATGTTAATGAAACCTCTATGAATTTGTTAAGGAAAATATTAGGGATAATTGGCAATTTGCAAGTATAAGCTTTTCATTATACAGGTCAGAGCACATTCAGGTTTTTAATTTTCTGCAAGAATCCCTCAGGGTTTAAATTCACATTTAGTTGCCACCAGTGGGAAAACTCCCATTTCACCAAGTGTGGACTATGTTTCAGCTGTGGCAATCTTCAGGTGAAGAGAGAAAGCCATTTCAGGATTGATTGAATATATACACGAGGGTTGCTTCCTTCTTCTTCCCTCCCATTCCCTTTTCCTGTTATGTCATGTCTTTTAAAAATGTATTCCTGTAGGCGGGGATTGTCTCTGTTCTCATGTTCATTAAATATTCTGGGTACCCTGAGTGATGTATAAGCGAAGTGTACTGCTTATATACCGCCCCATAGCACCTAAAGCACTCTCTGTGCAGTTTACAAGTTAATGATGCAGGCTACCCATCCCCCCCCCCCCGTGAACTGGGTACTCTTGCATGAAATTTGTAAATACATAAGTGTTAACTATAAAGAGAGCTGTTTAGATGTGGAAGGTCAGTCATTGAGCAGAAGGAAGCCACAGATGCTAGGGAGTGGAACAGGGTAACAAAATATTGGAAGTCAAGAGTTAGGTGTGCTGCTGCACAGCTTGAACATCACTCCCTAATCTAATCACACACACCCAGGACAGGAGTGGAGGGTTCTGTCCCAAGAAAGCTGCTGTATTTCTGTATATAGAATTTGGAGGGAAGGTGCTGTCTTGATCTTATTTTCAGGCTGCAAAAAGGCTTTGGTCAAAGCTATTATACCAGTTACAGGTCTTACTAAGTTTAAATGCACATGGACATGATTTGCACAGAAGGGCAATGGCGGAATCTCACTCTACTTCTAGTACACCTAAAAAAGGTTTTTCATATGTTTGCAAAGCATGCTGAAAGTGAATGGAACACTCACTACTTTCCTTCCAAGTTATTTCTTTATAGGGTGGAGAATGGTGTCCACATGTACAGTATGTATTTATTTGCTCTTTTATGAAAACAATTAACTTTGGCTGCTTTTTTTGTTAATTCAGACTTTCAAGAGGCATATGAACATACGTAGATCTTTTTAATGTTTCAGTGGACTCTATACAGCATGGAGGAGCCAATATTCTAACGTTTATTTAATGGATTTTTCTAAAGAAAAATTGATTACTACTTACACTGAATATTTATTAACCAGAGATTGTTGTTCAGAATGGAGGGTATTATTTTTTAAAGAAACTGCTCTAGTTTAAGGCTTATTCTTTTATTCTGGCTGAAGCATGTTAGTGTGGTAAACCTTCTATAATAAATGACAGATTTCTGTTGAGAGATCAAGAAATCTAATCCCAGAGGAATTAAACAAGGGCAGAGACTATGGGTAGAATATTTCAAGGCTTTCTCCCCTTGTGATACTTTTCTTTTCTTTTTCTTTTCTTCCTCTCTAGTGGAAGCTCTTGATATACTGATGTGAGGAAGCATCTTTGAAAGTCTTTTTTCTGTAAAGGGGATATGCATTGCTCTTGGTAATTTTGACAATGACATGTTGACAATAGAGAAGTGAGTGAAAAATATTGATTCAGCTTGCTGGACTGCTGTCCCTATCACTCCTCTACATTGGCTGTTTCAACTGGGTTTATTTAGAAAAGTACAGTATGTTTCTCAGGAGTCACTGGTTGAATACATGATAGAAACAAGTATCCTACGTCACTTCTGGAAACTGTCCCTGAATCATTGCTGCAGTTATTGCTGGTGACTACGTATATCAATAGTGCTGGTAGCTGTCGACAAATGCCCTTCTCAGCAGCTCCAACCAATGGTCAGCATTCTGGGAGCAACTTGAACAGCCACAGTTTGCTACTGGCCTTCTTTATTGATATTTTGGGTGACCATCAGAAGCACTAGAAGTTGAAACCAACATGTGCTGTAGGAAATGTGAAGCCATTTGTGCAGGCAAGAACTTCCCATACGAACAGTATGCAATTTCTGGGTTGTTTTTGACGGGAACAATCATTCTGATGGACTCCGCCTGGTAGTTTGCTACTAGTGTGCAGCTAACGTAGTTAATGACTTGTAGGAAGGATTCAGGGAATAATTCAGTGAAAATGCTGTACAAATCTATGGAAACCAGCTGTACAAATGTGGGGTTAAATAAAGGGGTTGAACACACATACACCCACAGTCCAGCCTGGATTGAAGAGAATGTCTCTGCCAAAGCTTGGGAAAATTCCTTTGGTGCTGATGGGGAGGACTGCACTTTCTGAGAACTGCAGCTTCTGAAATCCATCAGCCACTTGCCATGCTAGCTAGGGGATTCTGGTCAGCCCAGAAATAATTCATCCAAGCTTTGTTCTTTTCAGTCTAATTCAGTTATCATAATGTATTTCCCCAAAGAGCACTTAACTAATTTTTCTGATGTACATTTGTTGTTCATGACATACAGTGGTGCCTCGCATAGCGAGGTTAATCCGTTCCGGATTAACCTTCGCTATGCTGAAGCATCGTTGAACGGGGCAGGGATTTCAATTGGAACGCATTAAACATGGTTTAATGCGTTCCAAATGAGCCAAATACTCACCGTTCAACGAAGCTTTGTAATGGCCGGCAGCCATTTTCGCACCCTCGCCTCGCTTAACGAGGGCGCGAAAACGCTGCGCGCGGCCATTTTGGGCCATTTCCGGGCTTCCGGCGGCCATTTTGGCTGCCGAACAGCTGATCGTCGGGGCTTCGTTTTGCGAAGATCGGTAAGCGAAACGCTTACCGGTCTTCGCAAAGCGAATTGTGCCCCATAAGAAAAACGTTAAGCGATCGCATTAGCGATCCGGAAAAACGGATCGCTATGCGATTTCGTCGTTATGTGGTGCACTCGTTAAGCGAGGCACCACTGTAGTTTGCTATGGGAACCAGTGACTGCCTCTGAGAGTAGCCCCCGGATGATCCATGTCCCACTTTTTGTAGAGGTCATTAGGAGATGGTCTCAGTGCAGGGTATTTTAGCACCGTGGAGGTGCATAGCTGCAGAATTGTCTTGAAATTAGTCAGACAACAACAATAATGCTTGATTTTGATTGAAGAGAAGTTGAAGAATTTCCATTTCCAAACAGATGTTAATAGTTTTGTCTTTGTTGATATAACGTTTTAGAATTAGCATAATCCTCTGATTTTTACATCTATCCAGAACTAATTACTGTTCATTTTGTTGCCAGGCCACACCAGTCTGAAGCAACAGGAGAGTAAATGAAGCTATGTGAGGTTACTGGAAAAAAAGGTTTTGGATAAAGACTTACAGATTCAGGTCTTGTTAATAAATTTACAGTTAAATAAGCAGAGATAACGGGTGATCATCTAGAGCAACCACAAATATCTTCAAAATAAGCATCAATTTATAGTGTCACGTTGTACCACCCCCCCACCCTCCACGAATGGGAGCAGAATTTTACATTATGGTGAACTATGGGCATATTGCATATTTTGGCTGAAATCCTGTTACTTTGTATAGTAAATCGCACTAGAGTACTCCCCATGAGTTTGTGGGGATTTTGGTGAGTCAACTGCTCCATACATTCCATTGATTCAAATGAGCCTACTCTTACTGTGACTTATGCTAAAATAAAGAGCAGTTAGACTAAGCTCATTTGAATCAATGGAACATATGCAGGGTTTACTTACAAAATCCCCATTCATTCATTGTAAATCTAGTGTGATTTATTGATTCACAGTAAATCTAGTGTGATTTACTGTGCTAACAAAGTGGATTCTGGCCAATTATTCTTTCAACCATTCTGTTTTTTTTAAAATCCTAGAATTAATAATAAAGTAACACTCCCTTACTTTAAGCTACAGTAATTTGTTTTAATTTGCTCTGTAGAAATCATGGGAAGGCATAGGGGAAACAAACCCAATAGCATCTAGGTCTTGTACCAGTGCCCATTTGGCTGATAAACACACCAACACAAACCAACAAACTGGTGTTTCATGCCCATGTCTAATCACAAAAAGATAAGTGAATCTAATTTGCCTTTTTATTGTATTTTAAATGCTGTAAGACGCCCAGAGACCTTCGGTAGTGTGGGCGGCATGTAAGTTAAATAAATAAATAAATAAATATTCCCCAAGAGAATTGACAAACACTTGTCATGTATTCTCACCGTTCTGAAACTGCAGATCTCAAGAAAATCTTGGAAATTGTGATGCCCTTCCTGCATACCAGTTGCCTTGTGCTCTGTTCTTGGTGTTAAGATGGTAACGAAATGGATCTGAGAATGGGTCTTAAGCCACAGGCTAGTCGACTCAATACTTAAACTATAATTAATTGCTTTTTAAAAAGTAAAATTCCAAACTCTGACCATTTGTCTGATATCAGCTGTTTCGAACACAAATGAAAGAGTGTTAGAAGAAATAGGAATTATTTTTCTCTCAGTGTATCTTGACACGTAATCAGACATCTACTCCTTTACATCATATAGTTCTATATAGGACTTCTTATTCACTGAGAAGATGGGTAGAGGACATATGCCTCTTACAGTTGTCACCAATGTACAGTGAAGTGGAGAACCCACAGCCTGCAGATTGAACCTTATTTTTCACTTCATATTTTATCCATGTCCTCGAAGTTTGCTCAGGCAAAAAGTTGTCCAGTGCTAGATAGTCTTCCCTCAGGCAGAGCTTTGAAGGCACAGCCCAAACTAATTATGCTTTCAAAGGTGTTGCTGAGCCCTGAGCCATTGCTCACCTGAAGAGACAGCTGGTTAGGCCAGCTGTCAGCCTGGCCAATTCATACTTCCAAAAATATTCTACTCCTTTGCCTGTGTTTCCCTTCCCAGTTGATCTCTGCCATAACTTGGAGATCTACTGTAGAAAGTTATTCCCCATATTTGCAGTACAATAACTATGGAGATCTCATTCAGATTATCAGCTTGTTCTCTACCCAGTACTCCCCAGTTAGTGATGCATCTACGAAATTATCAATATTTCCCAAAAATTATCAAAGATGATCACTAGTAATTCACTTCATTAAAAATGTTGTATATGGTGCAATATCCCATTAAAAGTGTGGTGTATATAGATTTTAAGCACTATGTCATCAATAAATCTGAATTAATCAGTGAAAAGGGCTCAAATTTTATTATTTGGTGATGGGAGCTTGCCAAAATTGGATGTAAATTGTGTGTGTATTTTGACACGTTTATTTCAGAATTGTTGCCAGGTTTGGTGTTTGCTAAAATGAAAACATTGTGGCCTCTGTTATGTTTTTATTTTGTACTAATTAATGTAAGAACAAAAGAAGGGTAATGTTTAAAACAGGAGCAAAATAGCTGCGATCTAATTTATTTCCAGCATGACTGGCACTTAAATGGATTTAATTGCTTCAATAAATAGGAACAACTTAGAAATAAAACTCAATGAGGAGTATAATGTAAATTGTTAGATTGCTGTAATAGTATTTTTTTGTAAAATAGATTTCGCATTGGATTTCTATTAATACCTGAAATAATGTAAATTGTTAGATTGCTGTAATAGTATTTTTTTAGTAAAATAGATTTCGCATTGGATTTCTATTAATACAGTACCTGAAATTTTAAAAATGCAGTGCAATATAAAATTATTAAATGTTTTAGAGAGATTGGAATGGCGCTGAACAGGTCAACATATGTGCAATGAAATACGTTCTCTTTCTCTTTGGACCATTAAGGGAACTGATAAGATGAAAGGAAGAAAAGATCAGTTTTGGAGCAGTGTGTGTTAAGAGTCCCATCAACAGTGAGATAGGCACAGAGGTCTCTGGGAACTTCAAATATCTACATGATGTGGAGTAAATAATGTTGGCAGTGGAGCACAGGACGTGGTATCACATTCACCCACCACTTTTATTATGGCCCTGGTTTCTCAGTAACAAAATCCATAAGCTGCAGGTCAGAAAATAAAACACTCTTGAAATGAAAGATTTTGACAGTCTGCCCTGTGACCTGATGAAACTCTAGCCATGCTATTATCTTTATCTGTCTCTTAAAAGTGTTTAGACAGATACTTTTCACCAGGTGGTTCTTTAAGCCATTTCTGAGAGACCAGCATAGAACTAGCAGATTTGCAAATTCACAAAACCAGCGTCTTTTTAACAGCATTTAAAAAATATTTTAAAACACATTTATCACTGTAAGCATGTAGATTGTTGGTTAATCTCTCCCCATTATGTGTATAGAGCAATCTTAAGCATGTTAACTCAGAACTAAGTTCATCTGAGTTAGCATGGCTTTTTAGAAAGTGTGCTTCCTTAACAGTTTTCCTTCTTTGTGTTTTGTTAGATTTTTATTTGTTTACTTCATTTCTAGACCACCTTTCTCCCAGTGAGAGGAGCACAAAGAAGCTCAAAGTAAAAACATAGTAAAATTCAATGAATTGTTGTTGTAAGAAAATTTAAAAATAACATGAATGTTGCTGCTCCTGTGGATGAATTGCAAGCTACTTGAGCCTCTCTTTTTCTATTCTTTTTTTCCATATAATAATATTTGCAGTGCATATATGATAACAGCTGCTAATACATCACTAAATGCCAGTGGAAAGAATGATTTAGCAACAATATGCCAGAGTTTTATATTTCTAGGTACAAGTTTATCATTCCTAAATGTAGTTTATTATCACACCTTATATCATCATTTGCTCTTTTTGGTTTTCTCTCAGTTTAAACATATGCAATATGTCCTATTACTGCACCATGTTTTAACAGCATTATCTGAAAAAAAATTCAAGATAGGACCATTTTTTTTCAAACAGACTTAAAAGATTTCATTTCTCAGTTTTAAACTGAGGACATTTTTTACGCTGAGCATTCTGAAGCATCATTGTAGTGCTGTGTAAACTAGAATGCAATAAATTTTACTCTTGTGGACACTGACCAGCAGTCACAGGGATGTTAGGTTTCTTCAATGGGTACATAGATTCACTGATAAATTTATTAAGGTGAGGATATGCTTGTGATCTTCTGAGGGTTGTGAAGCTTGTCTGATGTTTTTAAACCTAAGTGTTGTAGTAACATGTTAGGTTAGATCCTCAGTTAACATTGTTTGTATATAGCCAAACTTACATTTTCCATATAGTCAACTGCACATTTTAAAAACAGATTGTGCATTGGACAGTGTCATGTGCATCCCTTTTGGTGGGCTGTCATGTTTCAGCTCAGAGCCCAAAGCACCTACCCAGCTAACATCAGACCTAACTACAGAGTTGGGAGGCCAAGAAGATAGGAGGTGTAAGGAAATGGAAGGAAACTGGGACTTGTAGCTATACTGAAATGGAGTCTGTTACGTTCTGTGTGAGATGAATTCAGAAAGAGATTTTTTTCAGAAGCTTGTTGTGCAGAGTTGTTTTCAAAGTTACAAGGTCAGACAGTCCAGGAAAAGCAGAGGCAATAAAAACCACTAACTGGAAGAAGATAAGGCACCTGGAGATCATGAGAATTTTGGCGGTGATCAGAGTGTTCTGAATTATGCCTGCTTGGACTTAATTGGTTGACGGCTTGAAAGTGTAATGAAGAAGGAGATCCTAGAGATATGTAGAATTTGAGGGTTTGTGATTTAACAGTTGCCTTGCTAAGGGTAAACACAAAAATCCTAAGGGAGAAGACATGGCAAGAGATGGACTGTCAGACACAGGAGGTAAGAAAGACAGGTATTGGGTCTCTGGCCAGAAAAGAGGAGGACTTTGAGGACTGGGCCTAAGGAGAAGCTAAGGAGGAACTTATAGAGCCCTATTGGGCAGAGGAGTCTTCAAAAGAAGAGCTAGAGCCCCTGGGAGAATGGGCCTACACATCTTTGAGGAAGACACCTTGGTGCAATTAACAGTCCCTAAAGGAGAGAAGGGGTGCACCAAAATGCCTGACATCCACTCAGACCTTCCTATGGTGGGAAGAGCATCCAGCACCTGGAGAGGTGGAAGAGGACAGAAACTAAACCCAGGGAGCCAATGGCCCCCAGATTTGGTACTGGCAGAAAAAACACCAGCGAGAATGCCAGTGCTGAAATGAGAGGAAAGTGACTAGGCCATTAGGCTGGTAGAATCAAGAACCTCCAGGGAGCGTCACATACTTGCCCTTTACGTGGGGATAGCAGCCATTATTCTTAAGTGTCTTGCACTATCAGCAGATTGAAGAGTAATGGGCAGTCAGCTTCCCCAGTGATGATAACTGAGGTTGCTGAGGAGAACGTGGACCTCCCAGTGAAGAGAACTGGAAGGCAAGAGACTCTTCAGCTGAATGTTGGACCAGTGAACTTAACTACTGGTTGCTGACTCTCAGTTTAATGTTACCCCTTTACCAATTCCAGTAAACCCTTTTGTGTTTGAACTTTTTCATCTTGTGTTTATGGATCTGAGAATGGAGGAAGGACACCCTGCTGAACAAACTGGGGCTGTTGGGGCTCACACATATATATATATATGTATATATTTAAATAAAAACCTTGTTGGTTAAAAGAAAAGTTGAGATTCTTTAAAAAATTCTTTATCTAAAAAATACAGAAAATAGAAGTTAATGTTCATGCCTTCACTCCAGTACCATCTGTAATGTAAGGGTTTGGTACAATTTCACATTCTGTTCTGCCTTGTAAGTTGAAGCCAGAGTCAGTGTTAAATAAATATTATGATAAATATCCTTCTAGACTGAGTTTTTAAAAATTCTTAAAATCTGTCTCTTGCAGAGTCCTACCTCAAACTGTCAGAGGTTTTATTATTATTATTATTATTATTATTATTATTATTATTATTATTATTATTATTATTATTATTATTATTATTATTATTATTATTATTATTATTATTATTTCTAAAAGTTAAATTGTAAATGTTCTAGTGTGAGCCTCCAGGAGTGCCAATGAAAGTTTTCTGTTCTAGCATTTAATAGCAGCTCCTAGGAGAGGTGCCTGCAGCTACAAGGTAAGAAGTCTGTCTGGGCAATGAGTAAGCTCATCAAGGAGAGTAGAGAAAACATCTGGCCCTGAAAGCAGGTACATAGTCACTAGGGCAAGACAAAGGAGTATGCTAGGATGTATTATGGGGAGAAGGCTGAAATTGGGTGCAACAGAGTCTGTGAACAAATGCTATAATTATGAAGTACACTGAGTACCTAAACTGAGGGCCATTTATAGAATATAGTAAAAGGGCAGTGATATTGAGTTAATTCTTGGTAGGTTGTAGCAAAAGGATCGACAGTTTAACTCTGAAGAATGAAAAGGAATCTCATAGATGTTCCTTGCTACTTGACTAAATTAAAGTGAACTGACCAAGCATTAGTCGAGGTAGAGAGAAGAAAGCATACCGAGGGCTCCCTGGGTGATGTTTTTAACCTGCAGATCTCATGTGGAGTGAAAACAATGCAGTCTGGATTATTACTGAGCTACTTTGGATTGGTCCATTTAAAAGTATTCTGGTAGGTTATGATTAGGTTCTAGTCAAGGCGTTTGAATGCACCAGAATAGGTCAGAGTTACAGTGGTTGATATACAGGTCCATGAACTTCAATTGCAATGAAGGAATATGTCCTAAATTTCCTAAGATGAGAATCATCTTACTTCTAGCAATCTTGAGCTTCCTACACATGTAGCCTTTCCCAGGACAAAAGATATATATTAGACAAGGTGCTCAGGTAATACCTACACAATAACAAAATATGAACTACATCATTTCAGAACTTTGCAGTAGCATCTTCTAGAAAGTCGAGTGAAGACATTAGAGTAAGATAAAATCACAGTTCTAAGGTACCCCTTCCCTCCGATAAATTCCCAAAGCCAAAATAAGCACAAAACTCGGATAACTTTACCAATGTCAGGTAAGAGGGAACTGGGACCACCACAGACACAAATGAATTAATAACAACCAACTTCCATTACATTCTTGCGTGCTTTGTGTGTGTCTGTGTGTTTGAGCACATGCACACTCAATTTATCATTTTGAAAGCCTAGAGAAACGTAAGATACCATCTCTCCAGACAATGCTTAGCTATTTGCAATCTATTAAACATCGTCTGCTGAGTTGTTACACAGCACATCAAGACTCGGCTACATAAACAGTGGCCTGGATAGATGAGAAGATCTATTACCTTTTCTTTGAATACCTGTGCTGAATCCAAAAGCAAGTGGTTGATTCAAGAAATAAAAGGCACCATTCAACTTGCTCTTGCTGTCTGTTTCTTGCCATGGAGTATTCATTATCTTAGTCAAAACATGGCTTCTGAGGAAGTTAATTGTGACTCACAACATTTAGTAGGAACAGGGTATTATGATGGTCATTTACATGTCTGAGTAGCGGGCAAGAATAATATAAGGGCTAAAGAGGCACACTTGAACATTTCCGGTGCTCTCTTTTTTGCTGTTAATCTTGATGTTTGCTGTTAATCTTGATGTAATCTTAATCTATCAATACCTTTTAATGTGCTACCAAATAAATGTTGTTAGCACCTACATAGAAATTAATCTGGTAAACTAGATAGTTAACAATCCCTCCCTCTACTTGTTTTCAAATTTATATAAGATTGCTGTTTGGAAACAGAGTTTCAGATGCAAAATTGAATGAAAAGAGGCAGCAGTTGCCATTTGTGATACCACTGAGTGACACCCTAATGAGACTTTTCCTAGGCATGGGAGAGCGGATATTTCGATTTCAACATGTCAGGTCCCCCCTCCCCTGCTCGGTCTCTATGTAAAGGAAAGTTAAAATGACATGATTTTAAATAAACCTGAGGTTTATCTCATTACTTGTCATTTATAAGGCAGCAAAGCACTGGGGAAGAAATTGCATCTCCCAAGTAATAAAAGGATATTCTGGGAAACTGCAAACATGTTATGTGAGGATTGCTTTCCAAATATTCTCTCTCTCTGCCTAAATGTTATCTTTTGACAACCAAAACTTAAGATCTTTATTTGATAGTCTATCGAGCAGGTATGTGCTTGTAAAAGATGTTTATTTGTGTTGCAATATAAAGTCCATAAACCTACGCAGGATTGGATTTGGAATTTGCTCTCAGTAGGAAGGACACTCCCTAACTGAATTCTGCTCAGAGTCCTCTGGCCTGTGGGAAGGCTGGGGTGTGGGAAATCTGCCACTTTCCCAGTGTACCTGCTGGCCCTTTATGCATTTTCATGGAAGATATAACCTCGGTAGGCCTGGAGACCACATTTTTAGGGCACTAATCCCAGAAATGACCACTGTTGGACTTTTTTGTTGTTGTTGTTAAAGATGGAAACAGAATGTGCCTGGATGAACAATTATGGTTTCATTTTTGTTCTATATGAGGGCTCTCCAAGACCCCCAAATTTTCAATAAAAAATAAAAAAAATGCTCATTTAGAACTCCCCCAGGAGAAAATAAACTGAGAGTTTCTTTGAGCAATATTATTTTTTTTCCAAAAAATATTTAATGGGCGACCTTGGGGAACCACAAAAGGACCCACTGCCCATCCCTGTTCTGAAGCCACTGCCATCTGAAACAAATTTAGGGGGGTGTTAGTGGGCAATAAAGGGAAGGAATCACAAAAATTGCCTCCTTCCATTTTGCCAGCTGGAAATACTCTGTAACATCAAACACTTCTGCTGACAGAGGACAAGTGTAGCAGAGATGAGGACAGTTTTGTGCTCACTTTTGGCTAACTAGATTTCTCTGTCATTGAGAAGTCATTTCTCAAAACTAACACAATAACTTTCATTGACTTTCCCCATAAGTGGTAGACCTATGTCAACACTGATTTTTTTTTTTGAGGGAGGCCTTTGACTAAACCAATCCCCTGAAATACAAAGTGGTTTCAGAACTGAAATATCAACTCTCCTCTTCCCATTTATGTCAGGTATCTGTATTCAGTTGTGCTGCTAGTCTTCCTAAATGCAATAACAGAGTGTTAGCTTTCAGTTCTCCCATGTACTGTACTTTGGTGTGAAGAGTTCATCAGAGCAACAGAATGCTATGAATGGACTACACATGGCTGGTACTCCAACTTACTAGCCAGTTTATTTTCAGAAGATCATGTGCAAAAGTGGCCCACTTTGCATAATATGATTCCCATAAATTTTCAGGGTGTTTTGGGTATTGTTGAGAATTTTTTCCATCATAATCTGCATTACCTATAAATGCACAGTGCCAGTTCAATGGTTCCTGCATTAAATATTCTGTTACTGGGCTAATTTTAGTCGTAAAGATGCTTGAAATCTCAGTAATTTAAAGGATTATTAAAACAAAACAAAGTGTGCAAGCCACCGGTGGTAAAATACTATGACTAAGTGACAGCAAATTATGTCATTGGATATCAAACTTAGGTATTGTACAAATTGTTCACTGTCCCAGTACTCTAATGATGTCTAGATCTTCTTCAAAGTAAATAACTTAGAGGTGCTCAGGCTGAAGTGATGCTAGAGTTTTTCACTGAAGAGTATTGTTTCATGTCAAGAGGGTATGCTTTTATGTTCAGCTCATGAAGTCTGCTAATCAGTTCAGCAGGTCAGCATGTTCCAGAATTTTCTTCAAAAGAGGCTACTTAATGGGAAAGCCTCAAGTCAATCTGTTTTGTTTTGTTTTGGTTTTTTTTTTTTTGCTACAACGGCATTTTGGCATTTGTGCTCAAGTCACAATGACCTAGCTACTCTTGGAGAACATGGCTTCCTCAAGAGAATGTCTAGTACATTTGTGTTGAGATGAAGTACATGCGGATGTTACGGTTAGAAAAGGGACATAAACTTAGGTTATTTGATAAGCTTCTTGTGAATTTTTCTCCTAGCATTAGGCTGCCATTAAAAAGCTTCTTTGTGTTTTAAAGTGATGCGTACAGTTCTAAGAAAACATCATACAGAAGATGTTTAAGTGACAAGGTAGATAATATTTGGACTCAAATGAGGGCTTGAAAAGGGACTTAACTTCATTTGTCATCCAGTATTGCTTTGCAGGTGTCATCAGAGTTATTCAGACAACTACTTTGACAAAATGTGGCTACTATCAAAGCAATTTATTGGGTTCCAACAGACATGGACTGGGATGCAGTGTACTGGCTGATTTATTCCACGTGTATATGAGGTTTCTCAACTGGCAGCACATCCTAGGGATGCAAATATCACTGCCTATCTCAGAGAGAAACTGGGGAGGGGTGGGAGAAGAAGCTGTTTCTTCTTTTATCTTAGTGTGATTTCTGTGCAAAAGATTCCCTCCTCATAAAGCTTGTAGGATGTCTTGGACATTTAATGACCATCTTTTAAAAAGAAATGCCAAACTCCACATGATTCCTGTACAGAATTGCATTGTGTTTTTTGGGGCAGAATTCATCTGGAAAGTATAGAAAAAACACTCAGTTGCGCAGGACTGTTGCGATTCCTGTCTAAAATCTTATGTTTCCTGCACAGGATTCAATCATATGAGAATTAAGTTGGGGAGAAATTTGCACTTTGGTGCACGGAACAACTCTCATCAGACAAACGAGGAAAAACAAGCCTGGGAGTTTGTTTTTATGAGAATCACCAAAAAAAAAAAAACAACAACAAAAAAAAAACCCTCACTGGTAGAGATGTCTTTAGTGGGTATTTCAGCATGGCAAGACTTGGAAGATTTTCAAGAATGAAGACTGTTTCAAATATGTGTCACATCCCTAGCAGTCTCGCCTATCCCCGGAGCCTCCTGAAGCGCTGTTTCTAGAAGTAAGAATTAACATACACCCTCTGTATGTGGGCGTGCACTTAAAGGCTTCTCTGCATTCTGTTCAAAATCTTACAGTTGACGTCAAAAGACTTGGGAAGTTAGTGGCTGAATTCATGTTCTATAGATTTCCTTTTACATGAAGTGCTGACATAAGACACAGGTCCTGAAGTAATGAGGTCTTATAAAGGACGACTAAGTCCAATAAGGCTGGCTCTTACTTTGCCATGGGGAAGAAAGTGGGAGTTGGCCTCCTATCACATATTCTCTGGTAAACAAGTTTGTCCATTTTCTGCTGTTAAGGGTAGTGTTGGAACTCATCCTAATAACAGATCATACGAAGCAAGCACCTGTTTTTAACCATGACCTGAAACTGAGAATTAATGTAAGTTTTGACCCTGCTTTAACCAAGAACTTAATTTAGCATTCAACCACTGTGAATTACACGACTATTCATTTAGCCGTGATTAATTGCAGTGCTATAAAGTAAAGAGACAATTGTGACTGCAGAATGTTGCCATTAAACACCTAGGAGCATATATTCGAACAGCAAGAAATCACAAATGTCAGCTAAGGGGTCTACCCAGAACCATTTTAAGTAGGCTCAGTTGCAGTCATATGCGACACTGAACACAAGTAAGAGAGATGGGGGAATTTTGAATGCAAGGAAGAGAGGGAAGGAGCACTCAATTATGTAGTTAATTTCTGATCGTTCAATCCTGGCTCCTGTCATCTCCAAACAGAATCTGAACGCTGCTTTAGATGTGTTTGTTTTGTTCTCTATTCAAGTGCTAGATCACAATCCTACCTATGATGGTCCCTTGCTGAGTCTACTGAGTGCTTCTAATTATTCTGATACGATTGGAAATATACTGTATCTCCAAACACATTGTGGAAGAGCATGGAATCAAAGCAAAATGATAAATGCAGAAAGGTCTGGGCACCATACTCTATATCATGTCTTGTTTCTCACTTTCTCCAGCAAAACTTGTTAAATCCATGGTAGGCTGCAAGCAAGCAATTTGCTTTGGATGCTTTGAGAGTCACCATCTGTTGCAGAGAGCATTGTACATCTCTGAGCTTAGATCTCTGTAACTAACTAAGAAGGGAAATGGGTTCACAAAGCAATTATTTGGTCTCAAAATGTAATTATATGTTTATTTCACATTTATTCATGCAGCCAGTACGTGGCCTGATGAATTGAAATCTTAAATGGATTTTCATTAATAAAACATTTTAGTTCTTCTTTTAAGAGTCATGTTTTCAGGTACTTAGGGAATTAAATAAGGTGAGTTGTACCCATACATTGCTAATGCTTCCTTGTCAAAGGAAAAACAGTGTAGATATTACACTGCCTAACTTAGTATCCATATGAATGAAAATATATACTGAAGAATACATGTTTGTTTAGTTGTTTATATATCTTTTTAGTTCTATTGAGACAGTGTAGCAGGGTGAAAAATCATGCTGAGTTCAATCTTCTATGGAACAGAAATGTTTTTGCTAGTTAGCAGTTACTAAGATCAATGGAAATATACTGAATATGTTTAAACAAAATAAATAAAATTCATTTTACAAAGGAGAATTTAATCAGTTTTTCACACTCTAAATCTTAATGAGTTTTTGAACAATTCTGCCACACCTGTAGTGAAGCCTCTTTAAATGGCATGAATGCATATTTATTAATGCATTACCTTTGGGAATTTTGTCATGGGCACATACGTGTGTGTCAGAATTCGTTATCTGGAAGAAAACTTATGCAAAGGACTCCCCATCCCAGGAGTGGGATTAAGGTGAAATGAACTAGTAATTGAAGCTATCTTTGATCATGAGTCTCAGTTCTTTCCCCCCACCAAAGGAAGTGAATATATTTTGATGTTCAGCAGAGCAATGCAGCATACAAAAGCATAATGCTCAATTTTCATAATAATGTTTGTAATGCAAATGAGGAACACTTCAAAACAGAGTGATTAGCATTTTTTTTCACTAAAATGCCAAACTTGTCCTTTTAAATTTTTGTTGTTGTTAATTCTGCCTTTTAAATTACGTAGCAAGACTTGCATGTTTGGAAGTGCATAGTATGTGGTTTATATTTACAATGTAATTATTTTGTGGACATAATAGTCTCACATTGTGTAATTAAAACTGACTTTAACATGCAGCTAGAGCATTGAATTAATGAGCTTTGTGCAGGAAAACAAGCCCTAGATTTTGAATCTAGTTCAGTTTCGAAAGTGACCTCCATTTTATTCCACTTCTTCGGTTCTTTTCCTTTTCCTAACATTACCCGTCCACTCCACACCCAGGAATGTAGTGTCTTACAAACATATCTCCTGTGCAACTCAGGTACTTGTCTGAAAGGGTCAGGCTACACTTTCATAAATGTTTTTCTTAAAATATTGTACATCCACAAATATGACAGTCTTGCAGTTTCTTTTACTTTGTACAATGAATTATGGACAGTCTTCTGACAAGGCAGACACTGAAGTTTAAATACAAAAGCTTAATTGGATGTTTTCCAGTGAACATTTATATTTAAGTCACCTAATTATATTTACCTGAAAATATGTTCCTTGGACTTGCACATGGGCTAGTTCTTAGTAAACAGGCATCCAGCTGGCAAATTTAGGATTTTCTTCCTTATGCATACAAATATCATGAATTCCAGAAATCCTACTTCAGAAAGTTCTTTTGTCTTCCAGAGCAGGTTTCTAGGGTGTATGAGGGGCTACAGTATAGTGGGAGAGAAACATCTACTCTGGAGATGGCAGGAAGACCAAGCTCAACTCTGCATCATCGAACCTAGCCTGCATTTCCATCGTCCTATTTTAACACCCTAATTCAAAACCAGGGTTGTGCTGTGTGATCATGTGAAAGCATAACTTGGCATAAAATGCTTGAAGCCATATTTTGGCTTGTTCATAGTATTTTGGGTACATATCCCTGGCTGCATTCTTTTCCATTCGCTGCAGCTGCTGCTTCTCCCCTTCTCAGGCTTTTTGATGAGATGATTCTGCCCACCGAAGAATCAGGTTGTGAATGTAATGGCTCCTCAGTGGGCAGAACCCTGTTGGACAGTTATATAAATGCACAACCAAGGAGACTACTCTGTAATGTTTAGTAGATTGGGTCACACCTTTCCATCTGCACTGCAGTGCATGTAGGGTTGCAGTATAGCACAATCTTGGGCTGTGTGTGTTTTACTTTGTGGTGTAATTTTAGGTGGCGGCGGCGGTAGGCCATTAGATGGTACTGTAATCTAAATCTCCACTACCCACAGTAACACTGCATTGTCATACAGGTAGAACTGATTCTGTCAGTGGAGGGTAACCCTTCTCACCCATAGTTCCTTATGTGCTGTCAAAATAGATAACTGGAAAATCCCCTGCAACAGATTTGCCGGTGTTATGGAGGGATGCCAAGGGGATATGGAGAGGGAAAGGTTCCTGTCAGATAGTGGTTGGGTGGTAGCATGACATTGGATTGAGGACCACTTATTCTGCCCCACAAAAAGAGTTTAAAATGGGTGTAGCACTGTTTTTTTATTTCTCTGTAATTACTATGCCACTGAAATGCCAAAGCAATGACAAAAGTGTGAGTTCACATAGTTTACACATACAAAGTAGTTTCCTGTGTTTGAGGCAAAATTGTAATACCAAGCTGCAAAAAAAAAACAAAAACATTACAATACAGCAGAATAGTACTGTACAGTACTCACCCAGAACAGGCAGCCTCTCTGCTTAAAAAAAGACAGTCAAAAATGAAAAAATAAAAAAATAAAAAAATCCAAAAAAAAATACAGCCCAGTACTGTAAGGCAGTACCAGCCAATACAGTACAGTAACAATCAGTACTGTACCAGGCAGACTCGCTGAATACAGCACTGTAACCGCTGCAACGAGCGAGGAAGCAGGCTACAGCACTGTTCTCTCTTCCCTGGCCAACGGATGAATGAAAGCAGTTTGATTTTGCCGCTTTCCCCACCTCTCCCACCTTTTTTTTTTTTTTTTTGCCCTTATTTGGTCCTAGGCACTGTTCTCTCTTCCCTGGCCAATGGACGAACGACAGCAGTTTGAATTTCCCGCTTTCCCCGCCTCTCCCGCTTTTCACCCCCCACTTTTCGGTTCGTATGTCGATTCTCTGTTCGCAGGTCGAAATGGATTTTTGCGAATGGAGAAGTACGTAACTCGAAAAGTTCGTAACTAGAACCATTCGCAAGTCGAGACCCCACTGTAGTGGCCTACAATGTTCCCTTAAAGGCAGGGGTCCCCAACCCCAGTCTGCGGCCTGGTGCCAGTCTGTGGCCTTTGCAGGATCAGGCTTCGTAGACAGATCGCCTACCCCCCCCACATTCCCCCCATGCACGCCCACATGCACACATAGGTCACCCACCCACATGCACGGCCCAACCACCTGCATGCACATGTGCCCCGCTCACTCACGAACACGCCACGGCCATCCTTGTATGTGCATGAGCCTACCATGCCCACTCACAAGCATGCCCCGCTCACCTGTGCATGTGTGCGAGCGCGCACCATCTACCTGCAAGCACGCCCTGTCCATCTGCAAGTGTGCCCCACCCACCCGCAAGTGTGCCCCGCCCACCCACAAATGCAGGACAGTGCCCCCCCAACCAGCCTGCAGTTTGGAAAAGGTTGGGGCCCACTGCTTTAAGGTGCACATGCAGCTTGCCCAGAGCTCCGTCAAGGGTGTGCATGGGCATCCCGCAGCTGGTTTGTTTACTTCCCATTTTGAGTGAAGCCCCGCCCACCCACATGCACACAAAGTGAGGCTCCCACGCATCAGGATAGAAACTTAGAGGGAACGTTGGCCTACTGTGCCAAAAATGTACTAAGCCTTTTGCATGTAGCCATGCATGGCCTTACATATCTCTGGGTTTCCTTCCTCTTCTTCAATCTCCTTTAATTTTTCTATTTGTTATGTTAGTGAGCATGTGCATTACTAAATTATCTTCCGATTTGCATTTTCTGAGGTGAGGCAGTCAGCATTCAGGTAACAAAGAAAAGATGGGTTTCAGTTCCAGCATTTCATTACTTGAAGTACCGGTATGTTGCACTATAAAATATTAATTTCATATGGTTGTTGTGGGATTTTCGGCTCTTAGGCCGTGTTCTGAAGGTTGTTCTTCCTAACGTTTCGCCAGTCTCTGTGTCCAGCATCTTCAGAGAACGGCACTCTGTGCTCTGGTGTAGTTGGCTGGGGAGTGCTGTCCTCTGAACCATTAGATCCTGGCCGTGAAAGCCTTTGCGAATACATTAATTTCATACTTTACCATAATTGTGTAGGAGAGACAGAAGTGATTCCTGATATTAATAAAAGCTTAATGTTATCTTTAAATATATACTATTTGGCTTTTGATACTTTAGTTGTGTACTGTGTGTAACTTACCATTGTGAGAGAAAAAATAATGTGCAATTATAGGAATTGTAATGGGCTTTCATAATGTTTTGCTTTCATGTAATGCATAATGTTCCGTCAAAACTTGTAAGATTGGTAACCTTGTAATAGGTAATGGCTAAACCTTTATTGTTAACCTGTGACTCTTAATGTGATATGAATAGCTGTATTGTAAAAGGAATAATATTCCACATAGCAGAGCCATTTTCTTTCGCTATTCTAGCCAAGGTCAGGCAGAGAGAGCTGTGTGAAACGTTAGCATTGAATCATGGACTATTTCATACTGTTATTATTAATGCACACTTGTTAAGAAACATATTTGGGGTTGCAGAGTTCTCTGAGGGCAACAATGTCCAGGCAGATCCATGATTACTGTATGATCTTTTTGGATAGCATCCACCTACAAAGTTATACTCCTTGATCAAGTCTTGGTATAAATAATGAATGACTAGCTAAATACACATGTGCTTATGAATAGACATGTATTTATTTAATTTATTTTAAATATTATTATCCCACCTTTCTCCTTGAAAAGGACCCAAAGCGGGTTTATAACAATGAAATACAGTATTTAAAGTTGAAAACGATGAGTATGTATTGGTGATTAACATCATTAAAAGACAATATTTAAAACTGTGAACAATGAATAAGGAGTTATCTTACATCATTAACATGCAATATTTATTACTGATTTGATTTGATTTGATTTCTATATTGCCCATCTGGCAGCCAAGGCCACTCTGGGTGGTTTACAACAACTAAACAATAACAAAAACATGACAAAGAATTCAACAACATCCATAAAATATAAAGGTGAAAAATAAATTTACCATAAAATACAACTAGAAGCATAATAAAATAAAATATTAAGGCAAAGATCAATAAGTGTACAAATATTTTAATGCCACTCTGAGAAACAGAAAACACAGAAATGGAAAACACAAGTAGTATTAGAAATCCACTCAAGCCAGTAATGCATAAAAATCTATCTAAAAACCACACAAAATTAGCTGGTTACTGAGGGACGGTTTGCCTGAAGAGAAAGGTCTTTGCCTGTTTGCGGAAGATTAGCAAAGGTGGGACCAGCCTGGCCTCCTGTGGGAGGGAGTTCCAAAGTCTGGGAGCAGCAACAGCGATGCCCCTCCTATGTCCCCATCAGACATACCTGTGAAGGTGGCAGTACTGAGAGAAAGGCTCTCTGCATCTGCAGGCATGCTAATGAATGCACATCAGTAGGTATGTCAGCTGTTTGAAGTAGTTGTGGAGATACTTACTTGCATGCAGGTACACTTCTAGGCAGGTGTACCAGGACTGCATACAAAATGGATGATAATACATGCTGCAAACAGCATGCTGCAGAACCCAGCTGGGCAGCATTGACACCAGAGATTAACGAACCACAGTTATGTAATTAATAGCATCTAAAGCATGCTTCTGTCAGCCTTTTTCCCTTTCAGCTGGCAGAAGATCCAGCAAGTAGCTATACTCCATTGCATTCCCAAATTAACAGTGAATATTAAAATCCCACAACGGAGGAGATACGAAAAGAGAAAATCAGCACCATGTGCAATTTCATTTTTCCTCTTTGTTTACCAGCCGCTCTGTGGCAAGCTTTGTTTATATTGCAGAAATTTGTCTAGATGGCAGCTGACATTGTAGTAATTTGCATTTTTCTTTTATTGTACAATCTGGAAGACCCAAGCTACCAGTTGGTTCTCATGAAAGAAACTTCATTTCTGATCTGCATGTAGCGGTATTAAATCGGATGTGTTCTGATGGACAGTTGGCTCAGGTCAGGGTTTTTTCGAAAGGCAGTGGATTAAGGATGTTTCTCTGGACTCGGCAGTCCATAGGTATTTATGTGGTTTTGTCCAAAGGTTTCCTGTTGGGGTAACCACAGTGTTCTCTTCAGTTCTCATTTTACTACCTTGCTTTTCAGTTGTTTCAGCTACTGCTTCCCTCACTTTAGAGATCTGACCTTATAGACCAGCCTTCCAAACATTTCCCCCTCCAGGTGTTTTGAACTGTAGTTTCTCTTCAGAAAAATATATTTGCATAGACTGTTTTGCTCTTCTCTTTTGAAATGAATTTGTACTCACAAAAATTCCAAGGTTTAATGCAGTCCAGCAGAAACTATCCAATGCCATGTGGTGTGTAACATCCCCCCCCCCCCAAGAATCTGAAGTTGTTAGTGCATACCAACTTGTGATGACTTTTCTAACTCTGCATTGAGTAGAAAAAAAGAAACATCCTTGTAGGAATCAAGTTGTACAAATCTCCCCCTACTGCTTTTGCAGGTTGATCAGATAGTTTCATATATCTCCAGCTAATCCTTATTATTTCAGTTGAATATCTTCTCCTCTGTAGCATTATTTTATTCCAGAGCCAGACAAGGAGCAGCCTTTCAGTATCCGTCTGAGGTACTCCACTTAATTTCGAAGGCTAATTATTTAGCATGCAGCTTGCCTTGTTTTCCAGGCATATATAAAACCAAACAGATGCAAATAAACAGTAACCCCCTGTGATACCATTAAATTGTTTGCAATGCTAGATGCCTATGCTGGAAGCAAACCCAGCCGAGTCTGGGCAGCTGCAGACATAATCTTACTTGACCCTGCTTGGGTGGTCCAGTAGAGCTGCCAGGCAGCATCTCACCCCCAAGTTCCTCTGTAGATCCTTTAAATATACATATTAAAGGCAGTGGGAGACAATCCTTTGGCTCACCCAGGAGGGGGATAGTTTGCTGGGCTGATCCAGAAAAGGAAGGTGCAGCATATTGTTCCTGACATCCTTTTGTCAAGGGCTAAGAGGATAACATAGCCTCCGGAAAATGTGGCAACCTCATTTGGTCCCTCAGCTATTGTTAGTTTTCTAAGCATATGTCTCAAGCTGCGCCGTTTCATTTAACAGAGAGCAGTTCTCTTTTCTACACTATATTATTAGCGTGGCTTAAGAGGCAATCTGTCTCCCCTTGAATTCAATAGAAACCTTGCTCCTGATTTTCAATGGGGGGAGGATTAAGTCCTAGCTGCTTATACAAAACATACAAATAATATTCAGTAGCTGTGTCATGGTGATATACCTTGGTGACTATTGAAAGGGTCTGTGAGATTGCTAGTGCCTTGGAATCCTCTTAGAAGAGTAACATAATTTAGGATTTTCAGCATGACAAAGGAATGCAGAATTTGGAGAAGAAAAAAGCTTTGAAGAGCTGTTGAATAGTAACTTCTGCCTAACTGTAAATCTTTAGGCTTTTCAAACACTGATCGTTCATACCTGTTATTCCACACACACACCCAGGTTGTTCAGGAAACACTCAGCTGTGCACTATGAAAATCAATTTTAATATAAGGGCAGAAAAGGGTGTTACATACAGCACTGATGTTACCTGTCTGTCATGGGTTTGGAGGGAAAGTTCCATCCTATGGGGAGTGGAAGGCGGGACATCAGGAGGAGGGGCTGTACTGTATATATATGTGATGCCTGTGTGGTGGAAGAGAGATGCTGAGAGAAGCTGAGAGACACTGGGATGTGACGAAGCAGCAGCTGGGAAGAAGAAGCTGTTGTGGGAGTCTGTGTGTCAGACAGGGTACTACTGTGTGTCAGAGTACCAACCTGATAGGTTCAGGTGTCTGTTGGTTAGCCAGAACTGATAGGTTCAGGGTCTGTGCTTCAAGTTAAGGGTTCTGTGTGAACCAAACTGTATGCTTGTATGATTGAGAATAAGCCACGTTACTTTATCTATTCACCTGATTGTTTATTTTTCCCTGTGTGTATTTAAAATAAACCTTATTCTTTTTATTGTTTAAAAATCCATCCCTGGTCTGTGTGACTTCTTAAAGGGAATGGTTGGTGGCAGCTTAGTGTAACTGTGTGACATATCCTAGTAGGTCTGGGTTTGTCACATTGATTGGTGTCCAGCGTGTGGGATACGACTGGTCCAGTTGTCCAGCGGTCCAGCAAAGCCTTGGCAGGTGTGCCCAGAGCAAGGGGGGTCTAGTCAGGGACAGTCTGAGGCGCGTAGGTAATCTTCTAGGTGTACCTCACGGGGAGGTGCGCTAGTAGAAGAACGTGCCAACTGGGGAGACTTAGATTAGGGTGCTCTGAGGTAGCCTAGTTTTGGCGGGAAAAAGCTGAGGCAAAACTGCGTAGTAACAGTGATCTAGCTTGCCAGCTGAGAGGCCCAGCAGAGGGGGGTAGGCTCTGACTCGATACTGTTGCAAGTTAGTGCTGAAGAACAGCAGCAATCTCTAGGGAGAGCTGGTTCTGAGGCAAGAAGGAAAAAAGTGGTCGTTTTATTTTGAGGCTTGACTTTTTAAAGCAGCCTGTTCTGAGGGGGGATTATGCCCTTGACTCGAAGCCAGATGGCCGAAATGAGTGAAGTGAAAGACCCCCAGATTGACCAAGGTTCTGAGGATGAATTTGGCTCAGTGCAAGGTGACAGCACAGGAGAGCAGAACCCAGAACTCAGAAAAATACTCATAGCCCAACAGCATGAACTGAGGATGAGGCAATTGGAAAAAGAAGAAAGATTAGAGAGAGAGAGAATGGAAATGGAGAGGGAATTGCAGAGAGAGAAAATGGCGTTTGAATTAAAAAAATTGGAACTGATGAATCAGAACAATAATAATAATAGGGATTCTGAGGGAGGCCAACTGTCTAAAGCTGACCTGAAGAAATTCCCTGTGTACCACAAGGGAGATTGTCCTGAGGTGTTCTTTTCCTTAGTGGAAAGAGCGTTTGTGGACTTCTCAGTGAGGGAAACTGAGAAGATGACCATCATGCGATCTTTAATCAGTGGTAGCCTGGCTGAGGTTTATGCCGAGATGCCTGAGGAACTGATGAAAGATTTTGCAGAGTTTAAAAAACTGGTGTTTGTAAGACATGGGATAAATGCGGAACAGCTGAGACAAAGATTCAGGTCCCTCACCAAGAAGCCAGAGCAGACTTTTACCCAAGTGGGGGCCCAATTGGTGAGGCTGCTTGAGAAATGGCTATCGCAGGAGGGGACAGAGACCTATGAGCAGCTTAAAGACTTGATAGCACTGGAACAGTTCTATTCAGTCCTGCATGGGGAATTGAAATTCCAGGTGAGGGAAAGGAAACCGAAATCTGTGGCAGCAGCCGCAGAGATCGCAGATTTTATTTCCCAAATAAGAAAGCCCTTGGGTGAGGGGAAATCTGTAGGTAAACCCAAAGAAACCTACAGCAAGTACTCTCAGGGACCAGGGAAAAGCCAGCAAGGGGGAGGGGCCCATGGTGAAGGGAAGCCCTCAGACATGAAACTAAGACCTCAGATTTTGGAGGGAAAACCAAAACAAGATGAGCGAGAATCAAAATACACCAGAAAATGCTATTTCTGTCAGGGAAAGGGTCATCTAATCTCAGAGTGTGAGAAATTAAGGCAGCTAAAAGGAATGGTGCCTCAGGAGTCAAGTGGGACCAAGCCAAAAGCTGTGTTCTGTGTCCAGAAAGAGCAAGGCTCAGTGTCACTGAGGGAGCCGGTTGCCATGACTACTCAGTCTGGAACAGCTACCTCTGCTGATCAGGCTGAGGAAAATGGTCCTCTTATAGAGGTAAAGCGCTGCTTGCTGGTGAAAACAGATTCTCAGTTGTTTGAGACAGCAGGGGTGGACGTAGGAATACTTGACCGTCAGTATAGGGGGCTGCGGGACACTTGTTCCCAGGTAACCCTGTGCCATCCAGATATTATTCCTAGAGAGTTTATAATCCCAAATGAGAGCATGAAGGTAGCAGGGATTGAGGGGCAGGTAATCTCTCTGCCAGTAGCAGAGGTACCTGTCAACTTTCAAGGCTGGAGGGGAGTTTGGAGGCTAGCGATTTCATCGACTCTGCCAGCAGCCGTGCTCGTGGGAAATGACCTGGCTGAACATGTGAAACGGGTGCTAGTGATTACACGCTCACAAGCCACCACAGGGACAGTTCAGGGGGGTAATGATGAGCCAGAGACGGAAGCAGAGGGGAGTTCAGAAGCTGTGGTGGAAACCTTAACCACAGACAGCAGATTTGGACAGGAGCAAAAGGCAGACGCCACTCTCCAAAAGTGTTTTGAACAGGTGACTGACGCCCAGCTAACACCTGAAACCCCAGTGAGATTTCTGGAGAAAAAGGGGATTTTATATAGAGAGACCCTGAGGAATATCTCAAAAGGGGGAGATGGGATCAGAAGTCAGCTGGTGGTACCTGAAAAGTATCGCCCCATGATCTTACAAAGGGGTCACTCTGACATGTTTGCTGCACACTTAGGGGTGAAAGGGCCCCTTGATTTGATCAAGCAAGATTGGGAGCAGATCACCCAGGATGACCCACAAGACGTTGTGACTTACATAGACACCTTGATGAATGACCTAAGGAGAAATCTAGAGCTGGCAGCAGAAAACCTGCAAGCTCAGAAGGTCAGACAGAAAACCTGGTATGACCACAAAGCTAGAGAGAGGCACTTTGACCCAGGGGAGGGAGTGCTTTGGCTTAGGCCCTGCAGAGAGAAAAAACTGCAGCTCAAGTGGGCAGGACCATATAGGGTCATTTCCAAGATGTCAGACCTGAACTACCTAATAGAGCAGGAGGAGAACCAAGCAAGGAGGGTGGTTCATGTGAATGCCCTAAAACCCTACTACAGAGGGGAACAGAGGGTTTTATTCGCGATAAAAGCAGCTGAGAGTGAGGAAGCTGAATTACCCTTCTGGGAGGGTAGAGGGGAAGTAAAATACAACCCAGAGGAGGTAAAGATCAGTCCTGCACTCACCCAAGACCAGCAGCAAGAACTAAAAATGCTGCTTAGTAAATATCAACAGGTGTTTTCCAACAAGCCGGGGATAGTGAAGGGAGTGATGCATCGGATCCACACAGGGGATGCACCCCCGCAGGCAGTATCCCCATACCGAGTAACGGGACCCTATAGGGACAAGGTGCGGAAGGAGCTGGACGAGATGCTTAGGGAGAACATAATCGTCCCCTCTTCTAGTCCTTGGTCCTCTCCGATAGTCCTTGTGGACAAGCCTGATGGGAGCATTAGGTTTTGTGTCGATTACAGGAAATTAAACCGTGTAACCACTCCTGATGCCTACCCAATGCCCAGGCTAGACAACCTGATTGAAACCATAGGGGGTTGTCAGTTCATCTCATCATTGGACCTAGTAAAGGGATATTGGCAATTAAGAATTGATCCCAGGGATCAAGAAAAGACTGCCTTTTGCAGCCCTTTTGGTCTCTATGAGTTTCGAGTCCTGAGCTTTGGTCTCAGAAATGCACCAGCCACATTCCAAAGGCTGATGGACCAGACCTTGGCAGGGCTCAGTGACTTTACAGTGGCCTACATTGACGACATAGGGATCTTCAGTAATACCTGGGAAGATCACCTGATACACCTGGAGTTAGTGCTGCAGAGGTTAAGTGCAGCAGGGCTAACGGTAAAGGCCAGCAAGTGTCAGCTGGGTAGCCCAGAAATAAAATACTTGGGTCACATGGTAGGGGGAGGAGTGATAAAACCCCTGGAGGCCAAAGTAGAAGCTGTTCGTGATTGGCCTAGACCCAACACCAAGAAAAAAGTCAAATCATTTCTTGGGTTGGTGGGCTACTACAGAAAGTTCATCCCGAGGTTTAGCGAGATTGCGGCTCCGCTGACCGATCTGACGAGGAAGACGGCTGATGACCGCATCCCGTGGACCAGCGACTGTGAGGCGGCGTTCCAGAGGTTGAAGGAGGCGTTAATCAACTATCCAGTCCTGCGTGCTCCAGACTTCGACCGGGAGGTCATCATCTACACCGATGCGTCTAACAGCGGGGTAGGAGCAGTTCTGTGCCAGGAGGATGAGAATGGTGACCAGCATCCAGTGTCCTACCTGAGTAGGAAACTTCAAAAAGGTGAGAGACATTTGGCAACCGTGGAGAAGGAGTGTTTGGCCATAGTCGACGCGATCCGGAAGGCCAAGCCTTACATCTGGGGAAGACATTTTATTCTGTGTACTGACCATTCACCATTGCAATGGTTAAAGACAATGAAAACCCACAATAGCAAACTTATGAGGTGGGCTTTAAACCTACAGGACTATGACTTTGAAGTGAAGGTGGTCAGAGGGTCAGTGAACTGTGTTGCTGACGCCTTATCAAGAAGACCTGAAGAATGAAGACGGCGAAAGAACATGGACTATGTGTATATAATGATGACAAAAAGTAAAATGTACCTGTTTTTGAATTGGTTTGTATGAATAAAGGTAAATTGATGTAATATATATGGTAAATGTTTAAATGCCTATTTGCTATGGTTTAACTTAGAATGTAAGTAGAAGTAAGTATAATATGGTATGTATAACTGTTGTTGTGTATTTTATACAGGTTGTTTTTTGGTGAAAAGCACCTTAGCTTTCCCCCTACAAAACAACTTATAAAGAGGGGAGGTGTTACATACAGCACTGATGTTACCTGTCTGTCATGGGTTTGGAGGGAAAGTTCCATCCTATGGGGAGTGGAAGGCGGGACATCAGGAGGAGGGGCTGTACTGTATATATATGTGATGCCTGTGTGGTGGAAGAGAGATGCTGAGAGAAGCTGAGAGACACTGGGATGTGACGAAGCAGCAGCTGGGAAGAAGAAGCTGTTGTGGGAGTCTGTGTGTCAGACAGGGTACTACTGTGTGTCAGAGTACCAACCTGATAGGTTCAGGTGTCTGTTGGTTAGCCAGAACTGATAGGTTCAGGGTCTGTGCTTCAAGTTAAGGGTTCTGTGTGAACCAAACTGTATGCTTGTATGATTGAGAATAAGCCACGTTACTTTATCTATTCACCTGATTGTTTATTTTTCCCTGTGTGTATTTAAAATAAACCTTATTCTTTTTATTGTTTAAAAATCCATCCCTGGTCTGTGTGACTTCTTAAAGGGAATGGTTGGTGGCAGCTTAGTGTAACTGTGTGACATATCCTAGTAGGTCTGGGTTTGTCACAAAGGGAAGTCAGGAAATTAGGGTTTTAAATAACACTTGGTCTGTGGTTCCTACCTAATACATTCATGGTTATACAGCTAGAGAAAACAGGGCTACATGGCACAGCTTGTGACATACTATAATCTGAATTTGGTGCCCTTCTATATTCAAACAAAATATCTAGCTATGTTAATGATGAAGTCTCTTTTACCTCATTCCTCATTTTTCAGTTTAGCTGTCTCATATAGTGCTTCAGTTCTAAACCTTTTAGTGGGTAGCCAGCCCTTCTTGTCAATTCTTCCACTTCCTTTGGTGTATTTTGTTTTACTTACTTACTTACTTACTTACTCACTTACTTACTTACTTACTTACTTACTTACTTACTTACTTACTTACTTACTTACTCGGTCGGTCGGTCGGTCGGTCGGTCGATCGGTCGGTCGGTCGGTTGGTCGGTATATTGCCCTTTCAGTGAGGAGCCACCACCCTGGGTGGTTTACAACAAAGTTAAAATTCCAGCCTTCATCCCAACCAGCAAACAATAACACTAAACTCAAATACAAACCAGCAAGATAATAAAGGGACAATGAAGCTGTGTGGCAACAACTGAGATAGGTGATATATACGATGGTCAGTGGAAAACTGCTGTAGGGGAAGAATATTACTAAAGATCTCTGCCTTAATTAACTTGCAAAAGGCCTGGAGGAATGGAGCCTTCTGAACCTTAGATGGGAGTGCAGTCTACAAAAATTAAGCCACCACCAAGAAGGCCTGGTTCCTAATTAACACCTTCCAGCACTCCTTCAGTATAGGCACCCTTAGCAACAAGGCCTGAGAAGAACAGATAACATGATCAGCAGTTCTTTGGGAGAGAAACTCTTGTTATTTAGTTGTTAAGTCGTGTCCAACTCTTTGTGACCCTATGGATCAGAGCATGCCAGGCCCTCTTGTCTTCCATTGCTTTCCAGAGTTTGGTCAAATTCATGTTGGCAGCTTTGATGACACTGTCCAACTATCTTGTCCTCTGTCGTCCCCTTCTCTTCTTGCCTTCACACTTTCCCAACATCAGGGGCTTTTCCAGGGAGTCTCATGAGATGGCCAAAGTATTGGAGCCTCAGCTTCAGGATCTGTCCTGAAGCTGAGGTTCCTGAAGCTGAGGCTCTGTCAGTGAGCATTCAGAGTTGATTTCCTTCAGAATGGAGAAGATTGTTTATCATGTGCAAATAAAAGAACTAGAGCAGGTACCAAAGTCCCAGACCATTTAGAGTCTTGAATGTCACCATCAACATCTTTAATTTGGCATGGAAGCTACAGGGAGCAAATGCAGGAAGGCCAAAATTTGGGAAATCTGATCAAATGTGATGCCCCCCAAAATAGCTGAGCTACATTCTGGACCTGCTGAAGCTCCTGTATCATCTTCAGGGGTAGCCCTATGTAGAAAGCATTGCAATAAACACTTTTTTAGATTAACAGTGCATGAACCAATGCTAACAGAGACTTCATATCCAGGTACAGGCATTACTGGGCAATCTGCCAAAGTTGGAAAAAGGCAGACTTGGTCATAGCTGACATCTTCACCATGAAGGAGCCAGGTCCAGGGTTATAGCCAAGTTGTGTGGCTGGCCTTTTAGGGGGCTACGTAATATGGTAGCATGTGAGAGAAATTTCTCTACTTTAGAATATGGGGTGCAAATGATTTTGCATTATTGGTTTCCTAGTGTTTTGTCCGTATTTTGAGTTCACATGTATATGCTTAAAACATGTACATGTACATCTTACCAGGTTGCTGTGACTGTTGTTGTCATAGGATGATAAAATAACGGAATAGGAAGGGGCATATAAGGTCTTCGAGTCCAATCCCTTGCTCAGTGCAGGAATCCGAATCAAAGTACCGTATTTTTTCATGTATAAGACACCCCCACTTTTCTAATCCAAAATTAATAAATCTAAATGGGGCTTAGCAAGTGTAGGGGGAAAGAGATCAAAGCGCTGCAGGATCACTTTGATCCCTGCTTTCCCCTCTACTTGTTTTTCTCTCCTCACCTTACTTCTGTGTATAAGACGACCCTCAATTTTTAGTCTAAAGGTTTTAGACAAAAGTATAGTCTTATACATGGAAAAATACAGTATTTTTAGCTAATGGATGTCTTATTTTCTCATGAATGCCTCCAGTGTTGAAGCACTCACCATCTCTTGAGGTAATTGGTTCCATTGCCATACTGCTCTAACAGGAAGTTTTTCTTGCTATTCATTTGAAATCTGGCTTCCTGTAACTTGAGTCCATTGTTGTGTGTCCTGCACTCTGGGACAATCAAGTACAGATCTTGCCCCCCCTCCCGTATGACAGGCTTTCAAGTATTTTTTCAAATGTGAATTCTGAAGTATCATATCACCCCTCTTCTCCTTTTCTCAAGGCTAAACATGCCCAGTCTTTCCTCATAGGGTTTGGTCTCGATCCCCCTGATCATCCTTGTCATCCTCCTTTGGACTTGTTCTAATTTGTCAGCATCCTTCTTGAAGTGTGGTGTCCAGATGTGGACGCAATCCTCAAGGTCAGGCCTAACCAGTGCTGAATAGAGTGGGACTAGCATCTCACAAGATTTGAAAAATATACTTCTGTTAATGCAGCGTAAAATATCATTTGCCTTTTAAATTCCTCTTGGCTGTGTTATTTATTCCCACATGGATGAAAGGGAAGGGATATGCACCCATGGATTTTATGAGTAATGGTAAACTCCATCGCTAATCCATCCTCCAGGGAGTCAGCCTATCTTGTGGATCCACAAATCTTCTTGGTGTATGTGAATTTCAGTCCTGTGCAGTAAGGAGTCTCCTGCTACAACTACTCTTCTCTTCTTCTTTTTGTACGGCAGGAGTTCACAGTTTCAGCTTGGCTGAGCTTCAGTCTCTCTCATGTCCTCCTGCAGCGTCTCCTGTATGTCTTCCTTTGTGTGCTGTCTGCCAGAATCCTCTTCAATAATCTGAAAACGATTTTGCAGTTCCACTGGTGAAGAGTGTCTTCATCTTCTTTTGTTTCTACTGCAACCCTTTCCCCTGGTGCTTCCTCCACTATGTTTAGTATCTCCTCAACACCCTCCTCCTCAGCTTGCTTTGATATTTTTCCATCTCTAGTGCCTCCCTTGTCTGCTGTTGCTTCAGAGTACAGTGGTGCCTTGCATAGTGATCCGTTTAGCGATGAAATCGCTTTGCGACAATGTTTTTGCGATTGCAAAAGCGATCGTTTTGCGATGGTCCCTATGGGCTATTTTCGCTTTGTGATGATCGCATGGAAGTGATCATCGCAAAGCCTCCATTTTCGGCCAGCCGATCGGCGGTTTCAAAATGGCCGCCGGGTAAACAAAATGGCTGCCCGCTGTTTTCAGGCACGGATTCCTCGCTTTAGAGGCACCAAAAATGGCGGCGCTATGGAGGATTTTCACTCAAAGGTGAGTTTTAAGCCCATAGTAACGCATTAATCGTGTTTTAATGCATTTCTATAGACTTTTTTATTTCACTTAGCGATGTTATCGCTTAGCAGCGATTTTTTTCAGAATGAATTAACATCGTTAAGCGAGGCACCACTGTATTACGTATTCTTCATCTTCTCTTATAGCTGTAAATAAGGCCACTCCCTGCTCCAATTCTCTCACTTTTTCTTCCACCAGTTTGTACATGCTGCATGCGTATGCCATGTTGTTCTCAAGCACAAGGACAAAAGTTGCACACACTTTGCAGGGAAATGGAGGAAACTGTAGAGATTTTAATCTTTGGCCCACATCCGTAATGGGCCACATGCCACTCAATATACAAGGTTAAGCGTAGGCTGCATAGTGTTTGTTGCTCTGAGTTAAGGGGATATGAGCTGGTGCAGGGTTAGGGATAATCATGTGAGGCCTGGTGGGGGTAGGATTATGGCAAAAGACCAGGGTTTTATTTCTTTTTTATTTTGTTTCCAAATGAATAATTACTTTGGCATTGAAAAAACCAAAACAAAATCCTCTGAGAAATATATTTTCCTTGGAATTAGTGAAAAAAAGTTAAGATAAGGTTTTACTCATTCCAACTTTGAGAACTGCATAATCCTGTGGAAGCTGAAGGCATACACAACATTAGGGATGTGCATTGGGAAAACTTTGGATTTGATGCATTACAAGTTCTTTTTTGGATGCCTCATTCATTTCCAGGTCTTTCAGGTACTAACCCTTCCGTGAAGGATGAAAGGGACAAGCTGTTTCAGGTTCTCCGTTTGATTCCCCCCCCCCCCCCCATTTTGAGTTTCTTGCACTGGAGCAAATGAAGTCCTATAGACTCCTTATACTACCCCAGAAAAGCAGGGCTACAGACAATAATCTACTACAAAAGTGGGCAATAATGACATGACATGAGAAAGAAAAACTAGCCACTATGAGATCTATACAGGTACTAACAGTACTTTAAATTTCACATTTATCCTCACATCACCATCTTCCTCCTCATTACTACTTCATCAGCAGGAAACTTACAAATGATAGAGATCAACTTCATCAGACCTATGTAGAACAGCAGAAAATTCATCATCATCGTTAATGATCAAGACAAGCTGTTGTCAGTGCCCAGTGTCATTCACAGCAACAGTATCAGACCAAAATAAAAGGAAAAGGAAAAAAAACAAAAATATTGTGGCACCTTAAAGATCAACTGTTACATTCTAGTGTGAGCTTTTCTGGATCAAACCCAGTTCCTCAGACACAAGAGTGAGATAACATGGCATTTTCTGTACATTCACTGTATATATGGCACCAACATAGATAGTATTTGGCTGGTTAGTAGACATCAGTTGCAAATTGTGTGAGTCAATGTGGTATTTAATGACATCTGTTTGATATTCAGATATTTTCTATTGAAGCTTTGTATTCTAAAAGGGGGTAGGAACCCCTGGTGTAGAATAACAATAGCAGAAGCAATGTGATTGTTAATTATAAATAGGCATAATTAAAGATATTGGCATTTTATACCTGCTAATAACATTTAAGACACTGGTTTGATATTCAGTTCCTTTCTAACATTTTTTGTAAACAGCAACAATGGTGGGTGAATTACCCAGGGCAAGAGATGACAGCAAGAACAACATGCTCTCTCATTCTCTCTCTCTCTCTCTCTCCCTCTCCCTCCCTCCCTCCCTCCCTCTCTCTCTGAATATATAACTTTTCTTTTCCAGAATGGCAACTTTCAGATCTTGTACATTAAAATGATGTGAAACCAGTTTCTATATACTGTATTGCTATTCCTGACTTGTGTCCATTAATTCTTTTGCATAAGGATTGTCTCATTTGTCTTATATAGAGTGCCGATGTGCATTGTTGGCAAAATATATTAATAACAGTGTTAGAGGAACAGGTAAAAGGACCCTTGATATTGTGTGTGACATTGTTATGTCCTGTAATCATGTCCTGCAAACTCTTGCTACTCTGGCTTTCAGGTCCTGTAAATCCTTGCTACTCTGCAAGGGTTAGGATATTTGTTGGCAAGAAAATAATTCTAGCAAATAAAAGTGCTTGAATATATTTCACACAATGAGAATGATTTTGGGGGCAGAGCTGGTATCTCGGTTTGTAGCAGAGTTTAGTTGCTATGCCTGTGTCAGTGTTGTGTGGCCCATTGTGTGTTTGTAATTGCTTGATTGATCTCAGAAATTGATACGGTGATTTTACATATGTAAATCAAAGATAATCCAAATGAGGAAATTGAATTGAAATCTGAATTTTTCAGGTGACTTTCATTCATTAAACCTAATTATTTGGATTTCAGAGGCTGTCCTTCAGCAATGAATGAATCTGAAAAGAAAACACCCTCTTTCATGTTTTTCATTTGTTACAACCTGAAACCCGCATGTCTCAAATTCATTTCTGCACTTAATGGATACTGCCTTATTTCAAAATAGTACAGTTTTATATGCTGCACAAGTTATGGTAAACGTAAAGGTTCCCCTTGACATTTAGTCCAGCCGTGTCCAACTCTAGGCCGCGGTGCTTATCCCCGTCTCCAAGCTGTATAGCCAGCGTTTGTCTGAAGACAATCTTCTGTGGTCACGTGGCCAGCGCGACTAGACACGAAATGCCGTGGTGGTACCTATTTAACAACTTGCATTTACATGCTTTCGAACTGCTAGGTTGGCAGGAGCTGGGACAAGCGGCAGGAGCTCACTCCGTCATGTAGATTCGATCTTACAACTGCTGGTCTTCTGACCTTGCAGCACACAAAGGCTTCTGTGGTTTAACCCGCGGTGCCACCACGTTATGAGACAAGTAATTTATGTTACTAAAGCAAAGTCAAAGTCCTTTGAAACTAAAGCATAGTTTCAAAAATTCTAGAAATTCTGCATCACTAATTAGGAGTCATCTGCTTGGATAGGAACAACTCTGAAAGATCCTGCTCACTGTTTTGATACTATGGTTGAAATCCTTTTGTGCCGCTCTGCATGCACAACACTGATCCACAGCAGCAAATCGCTGCTGGTTAAAGACTTCCTTAAGGGATTTTAGAGTGCATACTTCTGCCCACCCCATCTTGTCTCTAACCTCAAGTTAGACATCACTGAATGAAAGAACTTCCAAGAACTGGTACTACAAGGAAATCTCTAAACAAAAATACATAGCTTCTCCTCATACCTAGCACACACAATATTTAGCAACCTTATCAAATTAAATACCGAATTAACAAATTAAACAAATGTTGTTTTTTTCATAACACTATGCTACTCTGCATAGTGTTATGAATCTATGGATGTTTCTGGGAAGAAAATAATTCTAGCAAAGCAAAGTGTTTGAGTATATTCCACACTATGTATTTCATCCTAAATCTATAGAGAAACAAGGTCCACTGAGTGTAGTGGGAGTCATTAGAAAAGCAACTTACAGTACTTCCAAGTTCACAGATTTGTCTGAGCTACCACTCAGCCGCTGTATGTTTTATAGCAATTGTTTGGACAGGAGGACTTTGTAGGAACTACATTGGGGTCTCTACTTAATAACGTCCCTACTTAAGAACAATCCAGCTTAAGAACAGCTCCATTTGCTAAATTTTGCTTCTACTTGAGAACAGAAATCCAAGATAAGAACAGGAAAAAAAACCTTTCCTGCTCTTTTTTTAACCTTAGGTCATCTTAGGTTAAAAAAAATTCTCCCCCTAGTGGTACAGTATGTATTAACCAGCTTTGCATTAGTTCCTATGGGAACTAATGCTTCAATGTACAAACACACCTCTACATAACAAAAAAAAAAAACCCAGCCAGAACGGATTAATTGGTTTTCAGTCCACTCCTATGGGAAATTTTGCTTCAACTTAAGAACATTTCAATTTAAGAACACCATTCCAAAACGGATTAAGTTCTGAAGTAGAGGTTCCACTGTAGTTTCTATGGATGGAAAAGAGCAGATACGAATTAAATGGTTTTCAATGCATTCCTATGGGAAATGCAGATTCAACATAAGAACTTTTCAACTTGAGAACCACCTTCCAATACGGATTAAGTTCTTAAGTAGAGACCCCACTGTATTAAATCTCCCCAAAGAATCACCAAAGAAATCACCCTGCTGAATCTTTTGCATTCATACTATGTATCACATTCCTCTTCTCCCCATGTCTGTGTAAATGTCTGTAATCAGGCTATAATCCATGCAGGTGAAAACGTGGCCGTCTATGAAAGCTTTCCCAAAATAGAACTTGTAGCTCTTTAAGATAGCAAAACACACATATTTAACTAAATAATTAATCTTTATCGTATCCAAAACAATCTCAAAAACAAGATAATGAATAATGTAGTATCTTGGAATTCTAGCTGAAATAAGCTGTATAATACTGTTCCAGATAACATACTCTGCACATTCATACCTTAGCATGAATGGTATATTTAATACTTTGCTAAAGGAGTCTTGGTGTCCTTAAAATATTGAAAAACAAAATCATATATTTTTGATTACAGAATATTTGCTTTGCAGAGATTTAAGTAACTTACAGTAAAATTTCCCCATTTGTGTATTTTCCATTTTTCTAGTATATATTACTTCAGCTATAGGTGTAAAATTCCACATTTTCTGTGACCCTTTTCCAAAGGAGATTGTAACTGGTAATTTTGGATGAAATCAGAGACAATCCAAGGCTAATATTAATCAATACAAAATGGTCTCCAATTGAAACTTCTTGCAACCTCATTGAATCTCTCTTAGTATTGAGAGTTGACTTTGACAGGGTAACTCAGTTGATGGAATATTAATCAGAACCTGCATGTGAATTGCTAGGCTGTTTGTCACTGCTGTTTGATGTGCTGCTAGAGATGATTTTCCCTGTGAGGTTTATAAAAATAGTTCCAAAGAGCAAAGCAGCATTTCAAATGTATGTGGTATCTTCAGCATATATATAAATTACTTAGTAAAAAATACTGAGCTTTGTCCTCTGCTGATGGCAACTGTCAGGGTGTGTGTGTCTTCAGGAACAGAGTTTACCCTTTGTGTTTGTTGCCTTATTTTATATTGTTATTAGAAATGCAGTTCTTGCTCCATGCTCTCTAGAACATTTGATGTCGCAAAATTGGGTGTGGGCCAGGAAGTAGCTAGAACCTCATGTTAATACAAAAAGAAATGAAAAAAGAACACAAGAAGAGCGCTGCTGGATCAGACCAAGGGCCCATCTAGTTCAGCTCCCGGTACCTCACAGTGGCTCCACCAGATGCCTCTGGGAACACATGAGACAACGAGATAGCTGTCTCCTGATACCACTCCCCTGCATCAAAGTTATGTGGTCCTTGTACTCAGTCTGAAAAAAAGGGTAGGTGCTACCTAATGCCCCATTAACCCTAATGCAGGCCATGTTACTTTGTAACCATAAAATGGTTCCGAGTCATCTTAAAAAAGAAATTGGAAGAAAACAATCAGATCAGGGGAGTGATCCTTCTGATCTGATTTCTTGGTGCAGATGGCCTAACTCAGTGGTTCTTAACCTTTGTTACTCGGATGCTTTTGAACTGCAACTCCCAGAAACCCCAGTCAGGATAGCTGGTGGTGAAGGCTTCTGGGAGTTGCAGTCCAAAACTCCTGAGTAACCCAAGGTTAAGAACCAGTGGCCTAACTGGCTTTACTCATGCATCACCCAGTGATTCTTAACCTTTTCTTTACTGCAGATTCCTTTAAATTTCTTTTGTTGCCATGGACCACCATGACTTAATTCAAGATTTAAAACCCCAAAGTGCATCAAATAGAAGATGGGTCTTCAAATTTGGAAAGGAGGGATAAATAAGTTAATGGTAGCCTGTATCATTTGTAGTTTTGAGTTTTCCTACTAGTATAATTGGTTGTTCCTAGGCAAGCGGGTTTTTTTTTTTTGACTACATATCTCATAATTTTCCATTCTGAAAGTTCCATCCAGTAGACACCCAAATGCAGCTCAATGGAAAAGAGGCTTAGCTGTGAAGGCTTTTTGGTCTACTTTCACCCTAGCTTCCTGTTTTGAAAGGAAGCTGCCAGCTAATAGTGAGGCAGCTTCCTTTCTGAACAGACAGCTAGGCCTATACTAGGCCACCAATCTTTCCTACCTAGGCCTTTTCTCCAGGAGAACCACATTTAAGTGTCTGTAGCAGTGGGTCTGTCAGGTAGAATTCCCATAAGGGGGAATTGTGGTATCTGTAGTGCAAACCATCCAAAAACCCCACGCTTAGTTGTTTCTTCAGCTCTGTATTATTTTCCTGTGTTTCAACCGTTTGGAATATTATTTTGAGAATTGTAACACTCTGGGATACTAAACCAGATGATAGCGCTTTTCTTTACTCTGTGAGATAAGCAGAGCCATGTGAAATATGTGAAATTTTATGAATTGACTGCAGGCAGGTTTCATCGTGTTATGCTTCTCTCACATTTGTGGTGAGATGCTATTACATTTGCTTTCATCAAGATAACTGCATCTCAACTAAATGCTAAAATTTCATGAAATAGATTTTTGAAAGATGCATGCCTACACGTTTCTTTCTAGGAGTGTTTTTTTAAAGTAGTTTTTATGAATTTGTTGAAAGTTCTTGTGAAGCATTGCAGCAGCTAAAGTGAGTGTTCTCAATTTACTATAAAATTGCTGCCGTTTTATACATTAGCTGCTGTTGTATATGCATTCTCATGGCAATCCTATGAACGAGTGATTTCTAAAATGCCCTCTCCTCAGCAGCCCCGCTAAACTCTTGAATATTCAAGCCTGTGACTTCGTTTAGGGAGTCAGTCCATCTTGTACTTGGTCTTCCTCTTTTCCTGCTGCTTTCCACCTTTGCAGCATTATTGTCTTTTCTATTGAATCCTGCTTTCTCATGAATTGCCCAAAGTAGAATAGCTTCATGTTTGCCTCCAGAGATAGTTCTGGCTTGATTTGATCTAGGACCCACTTTTCATCTTTCTGGCAGTCCATGGTTTTCACAAAGCTCTTCTCTAACACTACATATGAAAGAAATTACTATTTTTTCCTTTCAGCTTTCTTTACTGTCCAGCTTTCACACACATATATGGTGATTGGAAGCAAAACTATATAAATTCTCTCACTATTTTGATTTCATCACTGCCAAAATTAAAGTTGGCAATGAATTGTTTAGTTCCACTGTAGCTATGATTTTTGTTGTCTTAATATTCAACTGCATTCCTCCTCAGACACTTCATTCTTTCCGTTTCACTAACAGTCATTTCAGTTCATTGTTGCTTGCCACCATTAAGATAGTGTCATCTGCATATCTTAATGATGTGTCTTCTACCAGTTTTCAATCTTTGTTCCTCTAAATCTGGCTTTCTATATGATATGTTCTGTATATAGGCTCATAGGGGATAAAATGCACCCTTATCTGACACCCTTTGCCTATAACAGTAGTTCTTAACCTTTTTGAAAGAAACACCCCCTTGAGCCATTAAGTTATCATTGCCCCCTCCCCGCAGTGATATCTTATTTTATCTTATCTTATCTTATCTTATCTTATCTTATCTTATCTTATCTTATCTATCTATCTATCTATCTATCTATCTATCTATCTATCTATCTATCTATCTATCTATCTATCTATCTATCTATTTATTTATTTATTTATTTATTTATTTATTTATTTATTTATTTATTTATTTATTTCACTTAAATTCAATTACCCCTGAAAATAAAATTCAATTGCAAGAAAATGAAATGCCCAAGAAAAACAGTAACATTTAATGATTTCGTTACAAGTGAATTTTTAAGATGCAAAAAGAAATATAAAAAGGGCATAAAAACCGCAATGCAGGAACTAAAAATTTCAAGAAGAAAACTCGGAAATTAAATTAAGATTCAAGGAAAATATATATTCATGCACACTATAAAAAGGGTTAAAAAGACACAAAGAAAATTTTTACAGAAGGAAAGCAACAAAAATCTGAGCAATAAAATATATATATCTACACAAAAAGTTTACATGAAGAGCACAACAAAAAATTGAAACTATAAAACCAAGAAACCAAAATATAATATTGAACTGGACTGCACGTTAAAAATGTACAATACAAAGAGACACACAAAATGTTTTACAGAGCACAACAAGAATTCAAAAATGAAGCAAACATCATCATACTGTATAAGAACAAAGGGGACAGGGGCGACTGCAATAACTACCATGGCATCTCTCTTCTCAGCATTGTAGAGAACTGCTTGCCCATCTTGTGCTGAAGAGACTCCAGGTCTTTGCAGACAGAGTGTATCCAGAATCACAGTGTGGATTTTGAGCTAATAGATCTATCACTGACATGGTATTCTCCCTCAGACAGTTGCAGGAGAAATGTAGGGAACAATGACAGCCATTCTTTGTGGCCTTCATAGATCTCACAAAGGCCTTTGATTTGGTTAGCAGGGAAGGCCTTTTTAAAATACTTCCCAAGATTGGATGTCCACCTCAACTCCTTAACATCATCAGGTCTTTTCATGAGGGAATGAAGGGCACCGTAGTTTTTGATGGCTCAACATCAGATCCCTTTGAATTAGTGTAGCAAAATCACCCCAGAGGGAGACCCCAGCTGCGATACAAGGATATCTGCAAGCGGGATCTGAAGGCCTTAGGAATGGACCTCAACAGATTGGAAACCCTGACCTCTGAGCGTTTAGCCTGGAGGCAGGCATTGTATCACGGCCTTTCCCAATTTGAAGAGACCCTTGTCCAGCAGGCCAAGGCAAAGAGGCAGTCCCGAAAGCAGCAAAACCAGGGAGGTGGACAGGGGGCACATTATATTTGTCTTCAGTGTGGAAGGGATGGTCACTCTCAAATTGGCCTTCTCAGCCACACGATATGCTGTTCCAAGTCCTCCATATAGAGCATGTTACCATAGTCTCTCGAGACTGAAGGATGCCTAATCAATCAGTCACCCATGGGCAAAACACAAAACAACACATGAAAATGAAAAAAGGGTGCTGAGGTTTTTATCCAGTGGAAGTCACTCCACTGATAGAAGGCACTGTCCCCTTTCAGAAGAGGGAAGGAGACAGTTTTCAGTGATGCCCCTCCCTCTTGCAGACCACTTCAGATCTGCTGTTAAGTGTGAGTTGGGTAACTGAGCTTGGTGTGGTGGCAATGGAGAATGAGGGCAGCACAGGAGAAAGAAAATTAAGGTAGGGAAGCAGCCTAATTTCTCCTTCCACCAGCAAGCTGATCCTTACTGGACACAAACCTATGTATTCCAAAGCTCGAAAAATGCAGCTTGATAAAAGCTTCACTTCATCTTCCGCAAACTACCTCTGACACTTAAATGTGCCTAAAGGGTGGCAATTAAAAACAATATGTCTCCATGGCTTCTGGCCACATCCTGATGAAAATATAGCCAGGACTATGTATTAATGGCCCATTCTATTTCACCAAAAGACTTAGTTCTCATACTGACCAATAATATGTCAGCTGGCATATTATTGCCATTGTTGGCAATAATATGCCAGCAATTGTCACTTCAGTTACAAGCCCTAACAGAATCTTAAGAATCAGAGAATCTTAGAATAATAGAGTATTTGTTTGAAAGGAAAGGAATATTGATTTTGCTGCTGTCTGAACTCTAAATTCAAGATAGCAACCCACTTGGGTCTCAAAATATATATTTTTTGAAAAGGCAGAGCAAAGTTAGAAATTTTGTAGATAGTAGACTTTGTATTAAGGAAATAGAGAAGCAAATTAGGGTTGTATATTGTCTTGTAGCAGTTTATATTTTTTTAATTCAAGGACCAAAGCAACCTTCTACACACAAAACGTGTTTAATGTAACATTTTCACATTATCTTTTCAGAAGATTTTGAGAATAATTTTCAAGTTTTATGCCAATCACTTCACAGTCCTAAGGGTTTTACAGTAGTCAGGAAGTAATGAGTAACTAACACTCTTTGCAACATTTTCTCACACAAATTACTTCCGGGGGGGGGGGGTTACAACAACATCCATAATAAATTACCTTAAAAACAACTTTCCAAATACCCAACAGAACAATAAACAACTGAACTGCTGGATAGCTCAACGAGAGATGGTGCGCCACCCCAAACCGACCAGTTTCTTTCCGTGCTTCCGTTGCAATGGGCGGGAAGGTGGGCCAAGGGCAGGGGATTGTGGGAGTTGTAATCTAAAGCTTGTGGACCACCCCTGCCACCCCCTTCTTGAAGCAAACTGTTATACTCAAGCCACTGACATGCTGCCCTTTTCGCCTTCACTGAACGGATCCTCAGGGTTCAGGAAGAAAGAGGAGTGGCTTACTTTCCGCATTGCATTTGCTTAAGTCTCTCTATGACAGCCCCATGGGTTTTGCCCTCAACGCTCTCAGTTCAATTTGAGAGCTTTCTCTCCCATAGGATTTACACATAGAGGCACATCACACCCGTGTACATGGAAGGCAGGGGAAGATCTCAGGTCTGATGTCCCTCAAAGCCATTTAAAGTCAGCCAGGTGAAATTTCTTCTCCCTTGACAGCCAGCCAGCCACAACAGGACAACAAGAAAAGCTGGAAAAGCTGCCGAATTCCCACCCACCCAGGATGACCCGAGCCAGCCCTATCCCTAGAAATCCTGATGCGCCACCCCAAACCATCCTGTTTCTCTCCACACTTCCCTTGCAATGGGCAGGAAGGTGGGCCAAAAGGCAGGATGGACAAACGGGGCTCGTCTCTCCCCCACCCGGGTGCAAGGCAATGCTTCACCAGGCGAGGATGGGGACCTGAGAGACCCTTTCCTTCCACCCAATCCACACTTGGTGCTCCCCTAAGGGAGAGAGGCGAGATGTAACAGGCAGAAAGAGCTGGATCGTCTGGCGGCAGCGACGACAGCAGATCCACTGCCAGCACCATGGTTGCAGCCGCCACAGGTTTGGCTTGCTCCAGCGCCCCCCTACCGCCCCCCTTCTGTTCCACCGCCCCCATGCCGCCCCTTTTCATTCTACCGCCCCCCTGAAAAATGAAATCGCTCCCTGGGGGGCATTATTGCCCACGTTAAGAGCCACTGGCCTATAGGAAACCAATCTGTCTCCACATTCTTTCCTAATGGTAGCTTCTTGACCATAAAACAAGTTACAGTGGTGCCTCGCTTAACGAGCGCACCATATAACAATGAAATCGCATAGCGAAGAGGTATTTGCGATCGCAAATGCGATCGCATACCGATGGCCCCTATGGGCAAAACTCGCTTTGCGAAGATCGGTAAGCGTTTCGCTTACCAATCTTCGCAAAACGAAGCCCGACGATCAGCTGTTTGGTGGCTCCAAAATGGCCGCCGGAAGCCCCAAAATGGCCACGCGCAGCGTTTTTGTGCCCTGCCCTCGCTTAACGAGGGCGCGAAAATGGCTGCTGGACCCGGGAAGCATCACTGAACGGTGAGTTTTTGGTCCATTTGGAACGCATTAAACTATGGGCTTTTCTGTCCTGTTCAGCGATGTTTCACCATAGCGAAGGTTAATCTGGAACGGATTAACCTCGCTATGCGAGGCACCACTGTATACATCAGGATAATTAAGTACTGAGGCACACCTGTTTCTTTCAGAATGACCCATAGATTCTCAAAGGTTTTACTGTCGTCTATAAAGCATAGATTTATCTCATCCTGAAATTGTTTGGTGCTCTCCAATAGCCAGCTGATATTTTCAATATGATCTCAATTGCCCCTTCCTTTTCAAAATCCAGCTTGAAAATCAGACATTTCTTAACTCTGTATAAGGTAAAAGCATTTGTTTCAACTTCTTGAGCATCACTTTGCTTGCGTTATAAATTACTACACTCCTTGGCATCTCGTTTCTTAGAGATTGGAATGTATACAGTATTGAGTGTTTCCAATTTGTGGAGCATTATTTTGTTTTCCTCATTTGTTGACATGTTCTTGTTAGGATTCTGACAGATTTATTCTCTGTGGCTTAACATTGTTTTATCAGTATTCTGTCTACCCCTGATGATTTATTTCTTCCTTTTTCTTTCAGAGCAGCTTTCACTTCAATTTCTAGAACTGCTGGAGCTTCCATTACATCAGCAGAAATTATAGTGAGAATCTGGCATGGTGATCCTCTTGCCATGATGTGCTGCATAGATGTATTGTCATGATCCTGAGCACTTTTCACAATCAAGTAGAAAGAATGAAAATATCTATAGGAATTTTTAAAAGTCTCTTCAGAAAAAGGGTGGAATTCCTAAAGAATCCAGCCACCCCCCTGTAAACAACTAATACTTGCCAGGGAAATACCAGTACCCTAACTACTAATACCTACAAAACAATACAGGAAATGAAGGGCTGCCATTCCAATTCCTGTTTTAATTATAACACAAATCTGCTTGAACTTGTAATTTAAAAAACTCCCCTCTTGCAGAAGGATTCAAAACCCACTGCCGGATCAGTGCCATATACATACAAGACTGGGAACATAATGCATAATGCTTCTGGACACTCTAGCCTTTGCATGTAATGTGAGGATGCACAATTCAAGTGGCACACCACACCGCACCACACCCCAATCTGACTACGTTAGGAAAATCTCTCTTAAATGAGAGATTGATTCCTGTCTCCAGATCTCCGTGGAAGGAGAATTTATGCACAGTTCTCACAGTGTGCAGCAGAAAGCCGAGACCTTTGCTTGTAGTGAGAACCTCTGGGAAATACCAGCTGCTATGTGTTTTTCTTTCTTGTTTTGTCCACGTGACCCAGCTGCTTATTTTATGGTCTGTGCACCCAAATCAGGTTTGTTGCCTGTATTCTGAATGCAGTTTGCCACATACTTCCATGCCTTCCTCTTACTGTAGAGAGGAACTGCAGATGATTTTTCTGAAACTTGTTATGACAAAGTCTCTTGTTCTTAGAGGAACTTTGGTGGCGACAGAGTAGAAACTTAATCTAGTATTTCACTAAGTTTACGCTAAAATTGTACATTTGTTGTTGTGTTTTTATGTTAGGAATTGTAAAGGTAGCTGAATGGGGAATACTCCTTCATTATACATTGCTAATTTAAACAAACCACTATATATTTTAAAAGACCCAACAGAGAAGGGAAACCTCTTTTCCTATTCTTTGCTTTCTTTTTACTTAAGATCTGCAGTGTCTCTGATCTGTAAACACGGAGAGCTGGTATGTTTTGGGAGCTTTTTTAAAAACTCACTAGAAATGTTCAAGTCATTTGCAGTTATAACTTATCCCTCCTTGAAGTGTTTCATTACTGATGCAATCTTGAGGTGATAAAATGGAGCATTATTCTCCTTTTGAGAAGCCAAGGGAGGGGGTCAAATTCTAGAAGTCCAATGTCAAAGATAGCTTTCTAAATGTATGTGTTTTTTTCTTTTTTCAAAAAAAGCTGGAGTTGAAGCCTATTTAAACTTAATAGGAGTATATTTGCAGATCTCAAAGTCTGAGGCATAACAAAAGTGGAACCACAAAAGAGTAAGACCTTGCAAAGCGCAAGATAGATAAAATCTACACGAGCTTTGGGAATAATGGAATGAGGCACTGTCCAAGTATAAGAGACCTTTAAAGGTCTGCCTGTTCCTTCAGACGAGTTTTTTTTTTTTAAATGTGATACATACTAAAGCTCCTAACAAATCCTCAAAAAAGGCAATTATAGTACTGTCCATGCTGTTCAGTACTCTGGGCTTTTCAAGGAAACCTGAATTTGACAGTTAGAGAAAATCTTATTTTCCATTAAATGAATTTTGCTTGGATGAATAGAATGTATTCTTACAGCTGTATAGAATATTTGGAAATTAACTCTGGTCTATTTTTGTCATGAGAAGTCAGATTCATGTATATGGTTGAGAATTAATCATCTTTAGTGCAGGTTATCCTTTATGAATTATTGATTTGCTTTCTTTGTGTGTGCTTTTGAAATAAAATACATTGTTGTTCCTTTTATTATTATTATTATTATTTAGTACTGGACATATTTCAGCCTATAATTGAGATCTGAAGAAAAAAATGTATGTGAGCAAAACACCACAAGGAGAAAAATCCAAAGAATCTGTAGGATTCGCAAAAAAACATTGTAGTGTTGAGTGCTCGTGTTTATTCTTCCAGTCAGTCGGACATTTCCTTTTCTATGAGACTTCATTTCCCTACTCATCTAGCTTTCTATTGCATCCATCAGCAGCAGCACTCAAGCCTGCTGAGCATGCTTGGTCCCTATTAGGCTTTTCTTGCCTCCCACTGCTGTTTTCTTTTTCTTTTTTTAATTTTTACTAAATGACAAGCATAATCTTAGAAAACCTGAAAATTATGGATATATAGTGTATAGATACATATATAATATGCAGAGATTATAAATTATAAAAGAGACTAAGGAGCCAAAAATCTACAAATCACCAAAAGTCTCACGAAGATGCAACATGTTTGGTATACAGTGGTGCCTCGCTTTACGACGTTAATTTGTTCCAGCGAAATCGCTGCAGAGCGAAGACGTCGTAAAGTGAAATAAAAAAGCCCATTGAAATGCATTGAAACCCATTCAATGCGTTCCAATGGGCTGAAAACTCACCGTCCAGCGAAGATCCTCGATAGGGGTGGCCATTTTTGGTGCCTGTGCAGTGAGGAATCAGTCCCTAAGCACAGTGGGGGGCCATTTTCTTCTATTGGCGGCCATTTTGAAACCTGACGATTAGCTGTTTTTGATCATCATAAAGCGAAAATCAGTTCCCGAAGTAGGGAACCGATCATCGCAAAGCAGAAAAACCCCATTCAAACCATCGTTTTGCGATCACAATTGCGACCGCAAAAACATCATCATGAAGCGGATTCTTCGTTATACGGGGTAATCGTAAAGCGGGGCACAACTGTACTGATTAATAGTTCAGGAGAGAGAAAACACAGGGGAAAGGTCTGAAACATGCTGGAAGAAGGCTGGACTTGAAAGGCTAGGATCCTGAAGAGCAGAGCTCATGGCAGTATTTGGCTGGAAATCTCATGTTTTCATTCTCTTCCTCCTTCCCTCCTCCTTGTGAAATAAACTTGCCATTCAATGCTATGTTATCTAGGGAATTTTGTAAATAGTCTATTCTCCCCTGGGAGAAAATTTAACCCTCCCTTGAGAAAACAAACACAATATTAAATTGGGTGACACACTACAGTGTCTACTTTTGCATGGCCAAAATTGAGGACAAAAGATGACACAGATTTGCAAATTGCTACAGACAGAGGTAGAAATAGGACAAAAGTATAATACATGTCACCATAAGGAGGAAGACCCTGGGTGCCTCCTCAGTCTCCTGCCAAGATGTTCAGTGTTGACACAATCTCAGTTGAAAATGTTTGTGGTTCTTTTTACCTTTAATTCACATAGAGCTGGACAGCCCTTTCAATAGGGAGATTTTGTGTTTGAAGAAGTAGGATGTGGGCACAGTAATCAGTGTGGGTGAGATGAACTTTCAGAAGATGAAACGCACAAAAGTGGACCAGGAGGAACAGACCGTATCAAAGATAGGCTCTCTGCTGCAGTGTGGCATCACTTGACTGAAATATCATGCTTTCTTTACCCTTTGTACAGATTTCAATCCCAGCCTTGTTCTGTTTTTAAGATACCGTATTTTTCGCACCATAAGACGCACTTTTTTCTCACAAAACAGGGGGGTGGAAAGTCTGTGTGTCTTATGGAGCGAAGAAAACAGATTATATTTTCCTGTTTTCTTCTCCTAAAAAAATTGGTGCGTCTTATGGAAAGGTGCGTCTTATGGAGCGAAAAATACGGTACAACTTTTTGCTGTCTTCATAGATGCCAGCTTGAGTGGTTTGATCAGCTCTGATGCAGTTCTGCCTCATATATTTTATAAACATGTTGATTAAAAAGCAAACACAAAATCATTAGTGTTGTGAATTTCTTCTTGAATCAGTACTCCTTTCCCCAAAAAAGAATGTGTGTATCTTCGTGTGCATGCACAGGGACATGCATTGTTTCTCTCATGGCAATTACAATGGTTTGCTGAAGGAGATTGACAAAAACGTTGCTTAGATTTGAACATCTGGATTCCCTCAAGGTATCTCTGGGTATCTCAATATATCCAGAGCAACCTTCGTTAGTGTAAAAATCAGCAATGAATGCAATCCAAATAAACGAGTTCTGTCTCTTCCACGTAGCAGATAGGCGGGGTGGTAAGCTAATGAGGGAGTTGACAGCTTTCGCTGAGAATAAAATACTGTTTTCCTTGACGTTCTCAGTTATTTCTGTCACAAGACTTAGGATTTCAAGTTGTTTCTTTAAATTGACTTTAAGAAGTAAAGATATGCCAAAGCAGTGTTAATTGTTAAATTAAATTGTTAATTTGTTAAAAAGAATTAAAAATTGATCACTCCCGTCCAAGTATTATGTGATATCTCAGAGAAATGCAGGAGTCAGAGAACTTAGCTGATAATAGCAATAATCTTTTAAAAGCTACATGACAAGAGATAGTTTATTGGTCACACCTCAATCTGAGACTGCAGCTATTAATATTTTGAGAGTAGTTAACTGGGTGTTACCACACAATTAAAAACTGAGGCCATCTTTTATAAGTGTGTAAAATTGCAGGTATAAAGGGAAGAGGTCAGAAAAGATGCGTCCAGCTTAAAGTTTAGGTAATGAGAATTTATAAACTGTTGCTTGTGAACTTTGATAAATGGTCAGACAAGGCCAAGCTACATTTGGCATCATGATGGCCTTGACCCAGATGGGAATGACTCCTCTTTGCTCTCCTTCTGCACTAGGAAATAAGTTACTATAGTGACCAAGAGTCGTTGCTGTATTCATTTTTAGATAGATCTTAGTTTCATTAATTACAAGTATAATTTTAGTATATATCATGTCCGCTTTTCATCTTACAATTTATTATATAAATGTGCTACTGTGTCTTTGTAGTCAGTTATTCTTCTGCACCATTTCCTTCTTAATATCCAGTTTTTGAAAGGATGTAATGGGGAAATATTATGAATTTTTTAAAACCTGTGTAATCAATACATATATGTTTTGCAGAACAAAACACGTATGTTCTTTTTTTCTTTGTGTAGTGTATAAATGTAGGCATGTCAAGAAAATATTGGAAAACCAACCGTGAGCAAAAGGATTCTTCTTCATTTCTCTACCATCTTTAAAGAATAACCAACATCTTCCTATGAATTATGGGGAAAGTATATTAGGAAATTTCCAAATGGTTATTTATTTATTTACCCTATTCCACATGTGAAGTTATATATTTGGTTAAGCCAAACGATGATGGGCAAAATGTGCTCCCATGGCCATCTCACTGATTTTTGTGACCCCCTTCATCCATCTATGGTAGGGAGAAAAGATCGAATGTAGCATCAAAACAAAGAAATCAAGAACACATATCTTATTTTGATGTTGTAGAGGTTCCGTCTTTGTTGTGGTTTTACCGCCTTTGTTGTGGTTTTCAGTTAGTAATTATATTTTTGAACTTATCCTCAAGAAAGTTATACAGCTATTTTAACAAAAGGCAAACATCCTCTTGGGCAGTTCTGCTTGCACAGTGGAAATAATGCCACCAGTACTGACAATATGCTTTTAATTAAGTAGTTCCTTTTCAAAACTTTTGGTCTTGGCTACATGTCGTAATACTCCTGGTTTTAAATTGGGTTTGGCATACCTGAAATAGATTTCAGAATATCCACCAAGATAATGTACAGCTAAGTGCATTTTCCTGTCAGAAAGTGATTTTTAAAAAAAAATCCATAAAAGTTGTTTATTTTAATACAACTATTAATGTTATTTATTTTAAATCATTCTGGCATGTGTGAACATTTGCATCCATGGGTGTCTGTGGGGTTTTGTTAAAATGGACGTCAAGTATAAAGAATTCTTCCTTTTAAAAAATCAAAACAAAAACAAAAACAAAACACCATTTCTGCTTTAGTGCTTCATTGATCTATTGCTATGCCAGTTCAATACTTTTAAAAAAAAATATTAAAAATGGAAGGAGATTGGGGACAGGCTGCTGATGCTGATCCTGTCCTCCTCACAGCTGCACTAACATTCACAATGTTGGCTCCCCTGATCACTTCCTGGAAGCTCGGAACATGAACTGCATCCTGTCTCTCAGCTCCACAGAGCTCCTGGCAACTGGAGAAAGCAACGTAGCTGGACTTCAGAGCAAAAAGGAGCCACCACACCTACCCACCCACCAACCCTGGCCTGAGAGAAGCCTACACTGAGTGGAAGGCTTGGAAACACTCGCCCTCTCTGTCTACTTACAACATAGAGGTGACACATAGGGGTACAGTTTCCATGCAGACACACACACACTGACATAAAACCCACGTAATATTACACAAGTTTTAAAAAACTTGATTCACCTTCCAGTTTAATTCAACGGTGTTACTGAGCCCATTGTCTCATTGTATATAAGTCAGTTGCATTGGTCACACTACATTCTAAGACTGCATCTATTAGTATTTTGTGAATGGTTAACAGATTGTTACTACATGTGGACAATACAAAATTCAAAAAATAATAATTGTTTATTAGCAGTAATCTGCTCTTCTGGTGATGTCAGTCCCATTGTGCAGATGGAATACAACATGAGGATACAGGTCAATGAAAGCCAATGTACTTTGCAGGTGTTGTCCAAGTTACAGAGAAGAGTCCTGTATTAGGAGGCAGCTGCTGTCTTCAAGACTGTCCAGTCAAGTCCGATTTAATAGTAAAAAGTACCATAAGGAGAAAGCTCAGGGACCTGGAAGTTGCCCAGACATACGTAACGCTTAAACAGCAGACTGAACAAGCACAATACTCAGTTGCCCACAAAGTTTGCTCAGAGATGTCTTATTAATTAGAGTAAACTCAACACAGATACGAAGGAGTGCTGTAATCCACCCTTTCCATCCATGGTTTTGTTAATCTCCTATCAATTAAGTGGAACAAGTCTGAAAAAGAAGAGATTGGCTATCCACAATACATTGGAAAATTAGAGTTTCAACTCACATGGAGAAACTCCACAGATAGTGGAATTCTCCCTCTCTAGATGCATATCCTTACATAAGTTGGAGAGTGATAGAAGTGATAGCAGATGGAGTGGCACTAAAGCACTCTCCTCTCCTCTAGTATGATTTATCATAATATATAATGCCTATATATTGCTGTTGGTTGTATTGGCATGTAGCTACATATTTGGAAATGATTGCCAGTATCCTGTTAAACATGCCTATCATTCTAAAATGTTAGTTTGTCACACTTTTCTGCTAGAAGTTACACTGATAGAGTTATACCAGCATAGATATAGAATATGACTTTGGCCACAGTGTAACTATACAGATAAATTTACATATGTAAATGCAAATTTTACTCAAAAGGTGGAGGAGGGAATGGTTAGGGCATATGAGAAGCCCACCCTGGCCTCATGTTCCTCAGAAACATCTATCAGAGTACCTGAGCTTATTTTGAATAAGGAATCCCAAATGGTTTGTCACCACTTCATGGGATTATAACAGGTGTCATAGTTTGGTTGGGCTTTCATTTTGGGATGTTTTTGCAAAAAGTAATTACAGAAGTCATTTTTGCAACAAACCTCTTTCTCTTTTGTACAAAATCTCTGGTACACTCTTCTGTATGCAAAATGTGAAGGATTTTTTAAATGCAAAAAGATCATTTCCCAGAGATGTTGCTGCTGGTGAAAAAAGTCTGGCCTCTTCACTGTCCTTCAGGACTGAAAAATCTTGTAACAGGTGGCAGTTTTTTGAATGGTTGTTTAAATTTGAGAAGACACCCCCTTTTACTGATTATATGAACATTTATGAACACTCATTGCATCCTTATTCTTAGGCAACAATAAGGACCTCTTTTGCCCATGGATGTTTCAGACTAAGTAGGACTGTGTAGAAATCAATGTGTCCACACAGACAAGAAAATACTGTATAATATTTGATGGCCTGTTTCCTGGGGAGAACCCCCCCCTGTGAATTTTGCCACATGGGCACCATTCCTCTGATAGGACTGGATTGAGTCTATTGCGTTCAGTGATTTGCCATTGTCTTTAACCATGTGCCCTTGTACATTTGTACAACATATACTAGAGAACCAGTACAAAATAAGGTATAATTCTAATATTGCTGGTCTCGAGTAGATAATGTTTTTCTCTAGAAATCTGCATTTAAAAATAGAAAAGGCTTGGAAGGAATTAATTAAGAAGATAAGCATAGCTTGGCAATTACTACTTGGCTTTTATCCAGTGCTTTAAGATATGAAAAGCAGGCAACATAGCACTAGGACTTTACCTCATGAAATAAGTGTTTCCTGTCTGGGATGTGCTTAAACAGCCAATTCTTGGTTTCATCTTTGTGGCTGATCACCTTTACAAGTCTGGAAAAGATGCTGGCCTCAGTCACACTTCTCCACAGATGGCCAGCTTAACTGCACTGCACTGTGTCTAGCATTCCCCCTTTGAATTCAGTTCTGCTGTCTTCTGCTGTGCTTTATGAGACCAGATTGCTGACCACACCTGGATGCATTTCCTTTATGATTAATCAACAAGCAAAAGGAGAAAAAGAGGGAGCAATATAAAGAAGAGAGATGATTACTGACTTAGTAGAAGAAACATTGCAATGCAGTGTTGTTACCTTTGCACTAGGGACAGGTAGTTGCTTTGCTGAAATAAGCATGGTGTTGTAGTTACAAGATCTGTATCTTCAGACCTTGGAACTATGCTGAAAGTGTATAGTAACATCAAAGGTAATATGAAACCCAAGAATGGATGACCACAAAATGATGCATGTGCTGGAAGATCTTCCCTAGGGATTTTAATCTGCATGCGCCTCATTCTTAAGAGAATGAGACACATTAAGCAATTTGTGTGTTCTTAAGAGAATGAGGGGGGAAGCCCTTTCCTTGAAGACAGCAAAATGTTTTCTGAAGCTTTTAATAAAAATACTTACAATTTTTCCACAAGTTGCTTAAATTGCACAAAGTGTGCAAAATGGACTTATTACACTTTTGAGAATTAGGAAAATTGGATGGGTTGTTTTCATCTTTTTGATCAATCAGCCAGTGTGTGTATGATTTGCTGGCCAAGTGCTTATATGTGATTGCTCCATAAATGGAAAAGTTGGCAGTTGTTCATATGAACCCTGAACAAGTTACAGAAACCTTGAAGAATTCACAACCACCTACTCCTTGTCTCTATCTCACAGTGGCAGTGAGAACTCTTGCAAAGGCTCACCATTTCTCAGTAGTCTGTCAAGATATCTTGTTTTGTTGAGAACTATTTATTTATTTATTTATTTATTTATTTATTTATTTATTTATTTATTTATTTATTTATTTTCATCCCACCTTTCTCCTTAAAAGGATGCAAGACAGCTAGTGATTTTGTAGGTTTTTCCCCATATTCCTAATCTTCCCTAATGTATCTTTATTTTTCTATCAAGCAGAACATTTGGAGGTACTGTACATACATACATACATACATACATACATACATACATACATACATACATACATACATACATACATACATACATACATACATACATACATACATACATACATACATACATACATACATACATACATACATACATACATACATACTTTATTGTTACAGCATCAAACCATACATAAAACAAAATTGAATGCATCTGGACAAATCTAAGCAAGTTAGCTGTATTTGTTTGAGTAACAGGGCCTAACATAGATTGTTTCTACTTGAAATCTATGTCATACCAACTCATGAGAGTAATAAGGAGGCTCAAGCACTGAACTCTACATTTGACCTCTGTTCTGCCATTAATATAATACCTCACATAGCACTACCCTCTTTAGCTCTGATTCACTACAACATGTGTGTTCAGGTAACCATTTTGTGGAGACCCTGTCTGCCTAAGGGAGGGAGACCAAGGGCCCAGTCTACCAGCCCTTTGCTGGTATCTTAAAATGATCCTGTTTAATGCTGATTCAGTTAGTGCACCAATTTTTAGGAACATATCTAAACATCCTGTGGGGTATTAGTGTGTTTGCTCTTGCTTTAGATGAGGAATGGGCCACTGGTGTTGTATTGGTCACAGTGCATGTGTCTTGCAGTGTCTTCTGTCTAGGCAGAAGAAGGCCTCCATCTTCCTGCTGAGGAAGGTAGAGAGGAGCACTTAGAAACAGCATAGATACACATGGTTCTGTATTTTCAAAAGCCTTCTCTGCTTGGGAAGCAAGAGTGTAGTCCTCTTTCCTCTGCTGGAAGAGAGAGGGAAATGCTTTGAAAGCACAGATCTAACTGAATTCCTCCTTTTGCAAGTTGTGTGTGATTGAAAGAGAGAGAGAAGCAGTATGTGGTGCATGTAAGTGAACTAAATAGAAAGTTATAGTGTAGGATCATGGTCGTTTTACCAACATCAACCTACAGTATTTCACACATTTTATCACTATCCTACTCTTTCTCTCTGAGTCTCAATGGAGAAAAGAGAACTACAGTAACTCTGTTCACCACTGCCATAGATTCTCAAGTAGGCCATGCTGTTGGTTCATTACAGTGGCATAAATTGCAAAGGCGAATTACTACAGGTGAATTGGCACTGGAATCCTTTGTCACATGCCGGTTATGTGGGCTGTTGTGCAATGAGGGATACAAGCAGCAAGTCATTACTGGCAGTTCACGACTGTGATTTATGTCATTCTAGTGATGGCACTGTCACTGACCAGTGGGATTCAGGGCATTCTCTCTATGGTAGGGTGAGCCAAGACCGTAGCTACCATCAGCCTTAGCCATTATGAGGAATGTTGGGATTGCAGTCCACAATTCGGAAGGCCACATTTTGCTCATCTTTGCCCTAAGAGAATGTGGCATCACGAAGAGGGGAACATTTAAGCCTAATTTTGGATGGTATTATGTAGGTGTTATTGTAGGATGTAATATGTATTTGGAAGTAACAGTTGGCTCAATTATATATAACCCTCATGTTATGTATAGCTCTTGTTCATATATAGAGAGCTATACATGACATGAGGGTTATATATAATTGAGCCAACTGTTACTTCCAAATACATATTACATCCTATTAATCATTTCATCCTACTAATATATGTTGGGTTCATTTCTATTTATGTTTAGTTCCTAGTGAAAGAAATGTAGTGCTAGATGTTTTCTGCAATCACATGAGTGCTGGGAAAGTATCACTAAAAAATAGAATTACTTTCTTGTGCTAATAATAGTGGTTCTAGGCCTGTATGCAATTTATCTTCAATGATCCAATGCCGATTTAGTAATAATGGTCACCCACACGGTGTGCCTGGACACCATGCTGTTCTGTAATGAGAACTCCTCGAGTTTTATGAAGCCTCCAATTAATCATAGTAGTGCCAATTAAAAAGGCCATTAGAAATACTGTCGGTGTCCATTAATCCTGGATAGGTATATGTATTTGAAACAAACATTGCTTTAACTTGGCAAGATGGTTACAAAAGCCATGGTAAATTGATATTGTGCATACTAAGAGCAAGGAAACAACAGAAAGAATAGATAGGAATGATGAAAGCCACTTTCAGATACTTGTTCAGTTAATGGGGGAGGGAGTAAAATCGTATGTGCAATCCCTGCTGCAATGTTGCCATCACCATCTGAAGGTCATTATAGAATTATACATCTACAAATGTATAGATGTGGAGCTTTCTTCATGGAATTAGACCCCCCCCAAAAAAAAAACCAGGCTGCGGGTAATGTGGGCTGATATATATGCACTTAAAATCAAATTGTCACAGAATTGTAGACATGGTATAGATCAGGGGTGCCCAACCTTTCACCTTCCCTGGGCCACATTAGAAGATGAAAATTTGGTTTGGGTTGCACATAAATTTGGTCTGGGCCGCATGGGGGGGCAGGCCTAGCCATCCTCCGCAACCCCGCTCCCAAGCGCGCTTACCGGCAGCTGCAATCTCAGACAGCAGAGACTGCCAGCTTCTATTCCGGTGGCTTTATTGGGCCAGGAGGGGGTCCACCTATTGATGGGGATGGCACAATGCAGTCACGCAGCTCCCTCTCCCCTCCCCTCCCATTCCTTCCTTCCTTCCCTCTCCCCCCCTACCGTTGTGACATGCCCCAGTCGCATTCCGGCCGCAAGCACAAGCGCCAGCAGTGTAACTTGAAACTTTGGAATTTCTTTAAAAATAAAAAATTGCACTGGGCCGCATTATGAGCCGGCCCTCAGGCCGCAGGTTGGACAAGCCTGGTATAGATCAAGAGAGCATTGAGTGCAACCTCTTAGTAGAAGTGTGTATCTTTATTGCACCCCTTTGGTTAAATGCATGTAGTTTGGCAGCAGAGCTAGCATCCATAATTCAGTACCTGGAAAGGCAATCACTAATTGCAGTTCAAAAACTGGTACAGATGTGCACTCTCTAAGGCATAACATGGTTTAATAGTGAGTGCTTTGAAATGCAGTTGTGTGACAGGGAAATTTAGGAATCATGAACAGAAAATTTCAGATTATCTAGCTTCAAGTTTTTTTAGTATAGTCGTGACACATATGGTAGTTTAATAAATCTGATTTAATATATAGTATTAAGTGCCATGACCATATGGTGTGAGTTCTCCTGTGACTGTCTTATTTCTCTGACTTCACACCTTCCCCAAACTGCAATCTAGTGCTTCCCCTATGTACCAGGAAAAGAGGGAAAAAATCAGAAAGATCTGGGGATGATCAAATTCAATAAATACATGGTTAAGACAATCTAGATGAATCTATTACCTTAAATGGCCACATTTCAATTAAGACTTCAGAATGATGCTTCTGTTTATTCTCAATAGGTTAAATACATTAGCGATCTTCTTCTAGAACTCAACTTACAAGAGCTTCAGTCCTGCTTTGCTCTTTTACTGAAGAGCGGCTCTCCAAGCATTTCTGCTGTATGTCGCCTGGTGATCATTTCATTTAAAGTATCAACAAGCAGCCATTTATGTGAAATATATTTTAAATGTACCTCAGTGGGTTGGAGCACCTGGCTGTGAAGGCAGGGCTTGGCAGTTGGAATCTCCACTCTGTTTCCTAAGAGAAGCCAGGCAAGATCACCTGGCGTGTGTGTGTGGTTGTTTGGAATTACATGCGGGCCCCTTATGTGGTGTTGAGCAAGCTGTAAGGTCCCAAAACACCAGAGGAAAGAGGGACTGGTACTTTATGCCTATAAAATATTGGAAGGAGCCATAAGTCAAAATCAACTTACTTACTTACTTACTTACTTACTTACTTACTTACTTACTTACTTACTTACTTACTTACTTACTTACTTACTTACTTACTTACTTACTTACTTACTTACTTACTTACTTATTTATTTATTTATTTATTTATTTATTTATTTATACCCCGCCTATCTAGTCATTTCAACCACTCTAGGCGGCTTACAACATAAGGATAACAAGTTCTTAAAAATTTATAACAATTAATTAATTAAATGATTCTATAAGATGGGAAAATAAAAATAATAAAAATAAACTTGATGACACATAATTATTATAGTATGTAGCAAAAGTAGCTAAAAATAGATTTTACACACAATGACAGTACACATCAGACTCAGTCTGTTTTTTTTTAAACTGCATTAAAATCTAAAGATTATCTCTGTTTGTACCACTCTTTAGGCAAGAGGAGAAAATTTCTTTGTATGCATTCAGTTCACACCTACTATATTTAGGCCTTGTTATTGCTGGGGCATAGGAATCTGTTTTCCCCCTTCCCTGTACTCTCTACAGTGACACCTGGGAGTATCACTAAAGCTAGAAATGCAGCTTTAATATGCGGATAATTTTGTGTTTTTCTACATATGCGAATACTTTTAAGGAACTTGTTTTCATTCATGATGATGGATAGCTCCTCAGGGCTGTATTCAAGTTCAGCAAAGAAACTGATCTTTGTAGTCACTCTTGAAAACTTACTAGGAAGATTTTATGGCAAATATCTTTTTCATACATTTGAATCACACAACACTGTTGCTTGAGCAGTCAGAATGTTTTTCTGAGCTTGAGCAAGGAGGTATTCACTACCCCATGCATAAACAAAAAACCACAATCATTTCATGGAGCTGATCTCTGCTGTGTGTAATCATAACTTGCCAATGGCGTGGACTATTGCACCAACAAAATGTTGTGCTCTTAGATCTCCAACACAATACTGGCCTGTTTTCTGTGGGGTCTCTCATGTAATTTGAGAACATACTTGCTGATAGTTGTGGTGCATATGCATTGCCCATGGAATAAGTAACCAGGTGCATTTGCACCCGCCTCACAATACGAGCTATGGCTGAGTCACTTGGAAGGTTATTTCCCCACTCCAACCCTCTATGCAGATGCAGTAAATACACTGGGAACAAGGCAGAATTTTAAGTCTGGATGAGAGCAGCAACCCCACAGAACACTGACAAGGAATAATAATGTAATTGATTGCCAAATCATAAAATACATTCACCACATAAAAGTATTCTTTATCTGGTTGTCATACCATGTGTTAGACTCTTCAAGCAATCAGCAAGTCTTCTGCTAAGTGTAAAACACAGCATTCCCTCTTTTGTAAAACCTTTCAGTGCCCTTTCTTTCACCCTTTGTCTGTCAAATTGCCTGAGAAACTTTTCATTCAATAGTGATGTGAGGTTTGTCAGCAGACAAACTGAATGTTAGGGGAGAAGTGGGAATGTTGGATTTGTAGAAGGGCCTGGATCCCAGTGAAGAGTGCTCTTTCTTTCAGTCATTCCATGTGTGATGACTATGAATTTAGCTCCTGGTGCCCTCCATCATGGATTCCTGCCTGCCTGCCTGCCTGCCTGCCTTCTGTGACCTTTCTTGGATTCTTTCCTTGCATTTTCCCTTCATTTTTGGGGAGTGGCTGATTTGTTGTTGTCGTTGCTTATGACAGGTAGCCTGCCTGTGTCAACGTTCCTCATTAGGATTTTTTTGTGTGTGTGCTCCACCTATTTTTAAGAAGCTTTCCCCCCCTTTCCCCCTCTCCCCTTCCCTTCTTGGATTATTTTTGCTGCCTCCTGCCTGCCTACTGGATTCAAAGAAGAGAAGAGGTGGCATCAAGTGGTAGGAGGAGATAGATCTCTCAATATTCTAGTAGTTCTCCTTGTGGGAAGCTTTGGTTGTATGCAGAGTAAGAGGCTGTCAGCTGATCTTTGGTATTATTTCCCACAGCCCACTATGCTGCAGCTGTTGCCTCTACTTTTCATTCTTGTTGAAGATAAAAGTACAATATGGCCACCCCCTACTTTCAAACTAACTAGGTGTCTCAGGGCATATTCAGTCTCCTGCTGCTTTGGAGGAAGTTGCTGAAACTTTGCCTGTCCTTTTGTTCATGTTTGTTTCACTAAGTGGACTGAATTTCAGATTTTATTTTATGCAAACATAAATCTCCTGTTTTAAGGGCACATAAAACGTCTGTTTTGTGTTATAAAATATGCACTTCCTCTGTCTGCCCACTGTGATTTATTCAGCGATCATGGCTATCAGGCAAATCGTTGGAAAACATAGCAGCTGCTTCTGTGCAGAGCCTCAGAAGCTTCCCCCCCCCCCATTTGTATCCCACAATAAGCAAACTTTTTCTTAGGGAGGGGACTTTCTGCGATATTGCAGAAGAGGTCTGTAGATGCGATAAAAAGAACTGCAAGCAGAAAGCCTTTCATTAGTAAATTATTTGAAATAAATTTTATACCAAGAACGGAGGTATGAATCATTCTAGCTGGTGCATCCCACGTTAAATTACATCTTCCAGTATCCCTCATAATTGACTGTCCTGGATGGGAGTGATTGAAACTGGAGTCTCAAAAGTCCCAAAAGGACTTTTGAAACCTGAGTCTGAGACTATCTGTGCAGACTGACTTGGTACAGACATCACTTTTTGGACTCTTGTCTACAATTCTTCTTCACTACCCATGAAGCAGTAGTGCTTAACCTGATGAAGTGGAATTCCTCTACGAAAGCTTGTAATTTGTTTGATTTTTGAAGTGGTCCAATGAAAGGTATCACCCAGTCTTATATTTGTGGAAGAAACACAAAACAAAACAAAAATAAACAAACAAAATATGTTGTGCCACTTTAAAGACTAACTTATATCTATGTGCAGTAATTTTAAAGACTATCATAGCCCTTTCCTTGTTCATGATATCTGGTGGGCCATCTGGCAATGTAGATTATCTTTTAGAGGTATATAATTTATTTTATGAACAATATGTGTAAGTTTTGCATGGATATGACATCAATGTATATGTTTTACATATGAATTCTATTTACTGATGAATGTTTGGTTTGATTTATGTAGCTTTTGTGGATTCATTGTCTTTTATGGAAGATTGCCTTTATTTACGCATAAAATTACTTGCTCAGTCCAACGATGTCAGCTCCTGTTTGAATTGTCTTGTCCGCATCAGTTTTTCCTTCCTTGCTTGCTTGCTTTGTCTGTCTGCCTGTCTGTCTCTCCACCTCTCTGTCTGTATTGGAAGAATTTCTACATGGCTTCTCGTTTCCACAGGTCCCAAAAAATCATAAGAAAAAACATTATATTATGTTAAGGAATGGTCAGAATGGCTTGTGTGCCGTGGAGAGAACCAAAGTAAAAGTACACATTTTAAGTAAATGCATCCATCATGCCAGCATTGAGGCTGTGATGTTACAGAAGGGATGCCTTCTGTAGACTGGACATTCTGTGGACTGGACCACATCAACAAGCAAGCTCACCTCCATGTTGTCACGCATCAGAAATCCACAGACAGTGATGCAGAAGACTGGTATACGGAGAGACAGTTCTTTAAATAATACCTTGGTTCTGACTTACATAGACTCTTCTGCACTAACACACACATGTATGGCTTACGTCCTTTTTAAAATTTCAGCTGGGCCTCCAGTGATAATTTGCCCAGAACTGAAACTAATGAGTGGCAAATTAGCACCATCTTATATTTGATTTGCTCCATAACTATAGTTCTTGTATTGTTGATCCCCTGAGCAGCAAATAGTACTGTAGCAGCCCCATAGCCATCTCTGATCCCAGATGACTGAAGGAGGATTTGTTTGTTTTTTGGGGGACAATTTGTTGGGGTTTTTGGTATTTTCCTCCTCTTGTCTTACTGCACTCTGCTTCGCATCACTTTCAGACAATGCTAATGTGCTTTTTAATTAGCCTCACCATTTGTATTCTTGGAGGGGGAGGAGGGATGTGCTTGGTACATCCCTTGGCTGCTGACAGATGGTCACTTATTAGACTGCATTAAAATTCTGACATCAATCACATTTTTTTCATTCCTTTCAAAGTATGTTTGTAATTGACTTCAAATGTAATATCAGAGTAAGAAGGTTTCTCACCTTTTAACACACATCCTTATTTAGGCCTTGATGCGCTGGGGAAGCAGATTGGGGTGAATAAGCCACCATCTTTGGATTTCTTTGGGATGTGCTTTGTGTTGTCTTTTTGGGTCAATATGAGGGGAAACTTTCTTTAGCCTGCTGTCCTCCAAATGTTTGGCGTCCATCAGCCCCAGCCAGCACACTCAATGGGAAAGAATGCTGGCAGTTGTAGTAGTTCAAAATATATGGAAAGCCTTTAGCAAGGAAGTTCGTATGTAGCCATTGCTCTTTCCAGTGCTTTGGTATGGAATTATAAATTAAATTTGCATTTGTGAACAGAGGAAAGAACTTGAAGTTAAGTTTTGGATTGATGGGTTCCTCTGTGAGTTTCTGGTTTAATCGCTGAAGCTTTGGAGTTACTGGATTACGGGTCTTTGCTTGTGTTTGCTTGTTTCGTTTTGCTTTTTTTTTCAGATGCAACATTGTTTAGGAGCTAACAATTACTTGTTGCATTTTGCCCTAGCTTATTTTAGTCATTTTAATTTGGGAGAAAGAACAAAGATTATCTTGCAGCGTTATCATGAAAGTGGGTAGCCTTTCTAAATGCTAATTAATGCCAAACTCTAACTCAGTACCTGCTGTTTCAAAGGCTGGCAGCTTGTATTCATCATCTGAGTGGCACCTGTTTCTAACCTGTTTTACCTCTGAAAAAGAAAATAAACACTGTGCATGTTAATGACTGCTGTGCTGAAATCCAGGTAAAAATATACTGCCAGGGGTAAAATAGAGCCAAACTGACTGGCAAATTTCTTCTCCATCCGACTGAGGACAGGTTTTGACATTCATGACCCTGAGCCAAATTACACACAGCCTCCTCAGGATTACAAAGTAAGAGAGTATAATACCTTTGACAGACGACTCAAATGTTAAAAACAGGCAAGCCCTTCCGGTGGTACTCTGAGTCAGGCTGGGCATTGCAGAGATTCAGAGGATAGGAGAAGCAGAATTATCTAAAAACCATACTGCCTGAAAGTAAAAGCATCAAGATCTGAGTGTTTCATAACCCACCGCTTGAAAATGAATTCCTTCAGAAAACCTTCATGAAGCTTATTTGGGTTTGGGTGTACAGCTAAGCTGTGACTAATCATAAACTAATCCTTTAATTGTCAGTATGATATAATGGATACAGTGTTGGGCTATGATTCAGAAGTTCTGGATTCAAATATCCACTTGGGGACAAGAACTCACTGGGAGGTGGCAATAGTAAATCACCTTGAACCTCTCATGTACCTTGAAAAGCCCATTAGAGTTGCTCTAAGTCAGAAGCCACTTCATGGTCCATCACAACAATGGGCCTTTATTTGCAGCTGTGCTGGAGAAGAAGGAAGCATGCAAAGCTGTAGCCCACTCAGCCTTATTCACATGATAAAACATAACTGAGCATATTTGAACACATACATTAGGCATACCTGTCTGTTCCTTTCCCTCATTAAAACAAAAAGTAATAGCAACCTCAGGGTTCTATCATAGCTAGGGTAAGATCAGTGTGGCAAGGAGCTGCTCAGCCAATTCCCTTTCTCTTGTCCATTGAAAACTATGTAGAGGCACAGATCTTTTTTCCTGTGAAGAAAACAGCTTGGAAGTAACTTTGGATGGGCAAATACCTCCCAGAGGAGAGGGATCAACAACCTCCCACTTCTCACTCCTGATCTCAAGCTTCCAGTCTCTCATAGGTGCTTTCAGTTAAAAATAAATTTGGGTGAGGGTAGGAAATCAAGCAACTTGTAGTAGTTTGGGCTCCACAGAAAGAGGTAGTAGTGTTATATGTCAGTGATTCCCAACCTTGGTGTTCTTAGAGTGCAGTTCACAGAAGCCTTCACTACTACATCTGCTGACCAGGGTTTCTGGGAGTTGTAGTCCAAGAACACCTGAGTTACTCAAGGTTGGGAACAACTGTATAGGTGGATGTTGCAAAATATCAACAACAATCTTAGCTAAAAATGTTTTATTAATCTAATGCCTTTTCCCCTCATCAGGTGCACATACCACAGTAAATGTGTTAGCCTTTAAGGTAACACACAACTGCACATTTCCTCCTCTGTAATGTGAGTGTTGCTGAGAATATGTTTGATTATCTTAAAGAAATTAAATGGGCTGAATCCATTGTAAATGGGTTTCACCCATGCAAGGTATAATTATTAAAGCATTTCCCAGAGGGAAAGGTCTAAACAGACTTGCCTGTTGAATAATTTTTTCTCAGCTTCATCTCTTACCCAGTTAAAGCATTTACTTTTCATAGAAAGCAGTTCAAATAATTTTATACTTTTAAATGCTATCCTATGACATCACTCACCCATCATGTATCAAAGTCAGAGCCTACAGGCTGCAAAGAATCTCTTGTCTTTTGTAATTAAAAATGGGCTTAAAGGCATGTCAGTAACCTCCAATGTTACACTGTTTAATCTGAGCAGTCAATAGCGTCCATTCTAATGAAGAGGTTCCCGTGCAGTTCAGGAGAGGATTATTTAAACTGCTTGCAGGGTTGAGAAAGTGAGATACTAATTGTGGATTATGCTCCTTCTTGTGCACACAGGAAACAGTTTGAAGAATACAATGTAATCTCTTTCAAAACAAAGCAAAGGATGGTTTATTTCCACATTGCTTTTTTGTTTGACATTGATACTAAAATAATAGGATCCAATGGAAAAGAAAAATATTAATGCTGGGATAGTAATGTGGCTTGTTGAGAGCCAAACCAAACCTACAAACATGCCTTTTAATTTAGCATCCAAGCAATTACTTGTGATCTTCACAGTTACCTGTGCTCTTCAGCTTATACCAGTGAGAAATACTAAGATGTGGAATAAACTGCATCGCATTACCTCCCCATGCTCAGAGAGTAGAGGAGAGCTGAGTATAGGTATAATGGGACCTAGGAGGTGAGTACAAAGAAATAAAAGTAGAAGTTCATCAGCACAGCTTTAGAAGAGAATGTTGCAGAGTTTTGAATTTTTGTAAAATTCCTTTTCTTGTTGCACTATGGAAGCATAAAGATCCACAGAGGAGAATAGCTACAAGTGTTGAGGGGTTTTTGTGAGTTTGTACACAACAGATTAGGCATGAGTTTAAAAAAAAACAGAATATGAATAATATTCTCTCTTGATATATATCTTTGTGTGTGTGTGCCAGCAGATAGAAGAATAATTATTCAGTCATAGTAAAGTTTAAAAACTTTTACTTAAAATATGTTGAAAAATAAACTAACAATAATTGAAGATTTGACTTGGTGTAGATTTGGTTTGTGCTTGATAGGCTTGTTACTACAGTTTCATAACAGACAGTTATTAGTTTCCTAATATCTTGTTTATTAACTGTTATAGACTAATAAGAAACATACTAACAGCAAACACCTATCAGTAGATAGTCTTGACTGAAAACTAACTTATCAACAGAAAAGCCTTATACTAATTGCTACCTTTTCTTATATCTGACAATTAACACTCTAAGCACCTATTGGCTGGCATCAGGCACAATCTGAGTGGTTTTATATGTTCTTTTATGCAAATAATAGAGCTCATTCATTCTTATATACACATTTATAATATATATGATGGGTTGCAGAACATTTACATATTTTTGAATTTCTGGTAAAATTCCTTTCCCCCCACCCCCATGCAATAGACGCACAGAGATCCACAGAGAATAGCTGCAAGTTCTCCATAATTCACCCCTTTTTCATTAACTGGCACCCAAAGTCTCAATAATTCATTCTAACACATTTATAGCAGAAATAATTAAAATTTTTTTCTTTACTTGCATTTGCTTGAAATTACAAAATTGTGCATGCTGGTTTCTTTATTGCGCATGTACCTAGCAGCCAAACAGACAGATCAAACAACTGACACTGGCCAAGCAAGGGGTGGGGGGGAAGGCAACAGCCAATTGATTAGTGCTGGATAGACAATCACTCCAGCTCAGAAATGTCCCTCCCAATCAGACAAACTACAGATAGTATGTGAGACTGTGAATAAAATTCCAGCAGAGAATGGGATAAATTCATGGAGAACAAGGCACTGGAGATTACTAGTTAATGATGGATATATATTCAGCTCAGAGGCAGAATACTACTTTATCTTATCTGCTTGGGTACATGAGTATTATTGCTTTGATTTCCTACTTGGCAGCTTCCTGGAATGCTGATTTAAACAAGCCTTTCTCTGACACATCCGCCCACCATCACCGCCAGCAAGGTACCAGGACCAGTGAGACTAGCTCACTTATTTTCCTCAGGTCTTTGATTTTCAGGTGGTGTCGAGTACAGGCTAAGACGCTGAAAAAGGAGTAGGTAAAGAGTGGCATACAAACAGCATGGGCCCCCTCAAGGGCCTTTTGCAACCCCCAGTGTATCCCACCCGCCCAGAATTGGAAAATAACTACAAAACTAGGTGGGTGGGTGACCCATTTTTGTTTTATCAAATCCACCCAGTCGAAAAATGAAACTTAGAAATGCCTGCCTTGTCATGCTCTAATGTGCACTTTTCTACTCTCTCTCTCTCTCTCTCTCTCTCTCTCTCTCTCTCTCTCTCTCTCTCTCTCTCTCTCTCTCTCTCTCTCTCTCTGTGTGTGTGTGTGTGTGTGTGTGTGAGAGAGAGAGAGAGAGAGAGAATTTTTCAACAGCCTGCTGAAGTTCAAGGCAAGTGCTGGAGGAAAACGTTTGGCCTGTGAGTCCATCAGAGTTGCCTTCTTGTGTAAATAAGACTCCAAGTATTTCCTCTTTCATGAGTTTGTTCCTGTTACCAGCCAAAATTCCATGTAGAATGTAGTGAATAAAATCATGTTCTTTACAAGACAACTTTAGGAATGGCAAAATATTGTGTGTGTGAAGGATCTGAATATTCAGAAGCATCAAGGATTTATCTATTAAGGCAATAAGCATATTTTTACTCTCTACTTAAAACAGTGTAAGTCTCAGTTGCAGGAGGCCCCCTCCGCTGCACTAAGCATGCACTTTGCTGAGCATCCAAGTAATTTCTTCCTGTAAAATACAACTGAAAATTATTCTTAGCTCACTAAAGAGGAAGAATACTTGATGTGTCATCTTCAAACATAAGCTCAAGGATTAGATTTAATTTGTTTATCTTTGAAGGCTCTTGGAAAGGAATAGATGTGCTAAATATGTTCAAGGAAGAGCGGCTGTCACTTCTGTTTAAATGCATCTGTGAACAGGATAAGAGAATGTGCAGAGTTGGTATTTCATCAAGCATTTATTCCTCTGCGTTCCTGCTGGTATTCAAGCTGGAGTTCATGGAGATTCTTACAAGAGAAAACCAGCAGGTGGCTGTTGGTAGCTTTGGTTCCTTGGCCTGTAACACATGGCCACCTCTGAGGCCTATCGCTTATGGCAGGTGGTGACAAGCCACCGTTTATGACATGCCTCAAAACTCTAATCAAGACACCCGGCGATAAGTGATTATGACAGAGAGGAAACAGGAAGTGTTTTCGAAAACAAAGAGGACATATTTCAATGAGATGGTGATCAAAATGGTTTCTCTATATATAATACAGAAATCAGACCCCTGAGGGGGCATTATGCAGGCAACCATGTGACAGCCTGTTAAAAGAGAGTGCCGTTGTCTCAATAAATATTCTTGGCAGAGGGCTCAGTACCATGACACTTCAGTCATTATTTTTTGTTTTCCTTTCTGAAATATCATTTGCTAATGAAAAGACTAACTAGGAAAGTTAATTATGTGTGACAATAGTTAAAGTAACAGTGCATTATCAAATTACCTACTGTTTTTCAGTAGTATAAGAGTGTTATGCTGGAGGCACACTCCAGTAGGCGAGAGTATTTTTCCAGTATATTTTCAGGAAGGTAATTTTTTAAAAAGTACTTATTCCTTCTTTTTTTAATAATGAGTTTAGGATGAAAAATAATCACACACACATACTATCCTTACCAACAATAGTGACATTTTATTTTGCATTTGGTATTTTTTTAACAGCAGAAGTAGCTAAAGTTAGATAAACATATTTGACAGGCTGCTAATTCTCAAAAATGCCTAATAGATTCTCCTGATCGAGGGTTAGTAAAGTCAATTGTACAGCAGGAAACAGATGAAACCTCAGATAAGGAGAAAGTCAATAAGGCTGGTAGATCAAAAGCAATCTCAAGTGAAGTAATTAATTCAGTTGTGATTGGCCAAGGTGGATAAATGCAGTGCTGTCAAAAATAAAAAATGCTGGGTTCTGAAGAAGAGATTGAGGAAGGTTTTAGGCAACTAAACACTTAGAAATCATTTAAAGACATGGCAGCCATAAATAATTGAAATATCAGGGAATCATATAAATATTTTTTACCCTGTTGATAATGTTCATGTTAAAATCTCCATGATGAATAGATAGCACAGCTTTTTTAATATTTCAGTTCAGGCGGCGCTCACTGTGTTACATTGATTCTGTGACTACTCTAACTTTGGAAAAAAGAGACCATTGCTCAAACTACACACACACACACACACACACACACACACACACACACACACACAAAATGGGTGTGATTTGAAGTAACTTTAAGGATGCTTAAGGAACCCAGTGAAAATTAGTTATTTGAAGAGAGGGAAGAACTGTAAGAGCTTGCAAGACATATTGGAATACAACTATGGTTGTATTGGAACTCTCCTGTGGTTGTTGTGTATCGTATTGTGGCTGGATAAGCCATTCATGTCCTGCTCCCAAAACATTTCTCTGATGTCCATCCTTACCCTGTTTCTCCACCAGTAGTATCTGCTGGGTATCCACTACTTCCCCCCTCTTTCTGGGCTTGTATTTCCTTCTCTTCCTGCCGCCATGCTTTTGGCAAAAACTATTATTGTTTTCTTCCTCCTCCTAGCCAGACAAAATACCCTTGCATAATCATCCTGGACATTTTTTGTTCACCTCCTTTGCATTAAGTGGATGTGGTCCAGTGTCAGAAAGATATATGACTGTACTATGGAAGGAATATAGCCTCCATCCATCCAAGAAGCAGACAAGCACACTACAGTACTGCTGAGATGTGTGAGAGGAGTGGAGGGAGTTCTAAAATAATTCAGCAAGTCACACCTTAAACATGAGCTTCATCTTCTCAAATGAAGAATGTCCCACCTGATTCACATATAACAATCTTAGTCCAATAGATGTTAGCCCATAAAAAAGGAAGAAAGAAATATGTCCTTTGTGTGCCCCTCCCCTTCCCATATGTGCTTTGGCAGAGATGTTCTTTTTTCTTAAACCATTGTTTCCCCTGACGTCCAGATCAAGAAACCGTGCTCTAAAGGATTTCCATCCAATGCGGGATTTGAAACCAGGATAATGTGGATAGGGGCATGTGTGTGTTTTGAAGGTCATTAGATATGCTACCCAGTAAAATACTGGAGCATTAATGCACTTCCCCTCACAAGTGTTCGCTGTTTTTCTCCCCTTGTATCAATTCACATTCACAATCTTTTTTTTTTTTAAAAAGGAAGCTTTGCTTTTTAATTTTTTCCCCAAGGGGCAGAAAAGAAGCAGTGGAAAAGAAGAATCCCAGAATTCCTTTTCTCTTCCTCCATTCCAGTTACAATTATAGCTACATCTCAGCTCATTCTTTCAAAGCGCTTTTCATTATCAGACAGGAAGCTATGATTGCACGCACAGAGGGAACCCACATGGGATATGGGGAATGGACTTGCAGAAGCGCGGTGTGCTATTTGCTTACATAGATCCATTGGAATGTATAGTCCATCTGCATGTAGGTGCAGTTCACAAGGTGCAAATATGTGCTTTTTGCATGGCCTTGGATGCACTAACACCGGGTATCTATGGGAGGCAGTTTATTTATTTATTTATTTATTTATTTATTTATTTATTTATTTATTTATTTATTTATTTATTTATTTATTTATTTAATTTATATGCCGCCCACTCTACCCAAAGGTCTCTGGGCGGCTTACAACAATTAAAATTCAATGCAATAAAATAAAATGATTAAAATACAATTAAAATACAATTAAAATACAATTTGCAGCCTAAATGATGGTTCTTTGCCACTAGTTTGATTGGTGAAGTTTTTCCTGTCTCTGGCATTGGGGTCAGCCCCCTCTTCAAATTTATCTGGGATTCCTTCTGTCTTATTGATTTCCTTCTTCCCTGATCTCGATTAGAGAAGGAGTCATGCAAGGGCTCCCTGAGTGCCAAAGACACAAATTTTTTAATCTGTTTCCTCTGATTGTAACTACAGACGACAACTGTGAGTAACCTTACTTTTTCTACTTAAAGATGCATCTGCAGTGATTTTCTACTATAAAAAGGGCTTGGTCTGTATGTTAAGGGAGAGCTAATGAGACTGGGCTGGGTCTCTTATATTTTTTGTGTTATTTTTTCTGCTTTGTGCTCTGATGATAAAAAGGAATACCCTGAATTCCTAATATAGAATTATGTTACCAAAAATTCCCAAAACATGTAGAATTGTGCATATGTAGGGACCTGTCGAGTCATGTAGTGGACGTGTAGGAAAAATTTTTCCCTTCAGGTATTTTTGACTTAAACGCCAGAAGCCCTGGCCAGCATGGCATTTGGAATTGTGAGATTTGTACCCTGAAGGCCAAACGTATAAATTGATGAATGTGTGCAAACTGGGGATAGATGGTTTTAACACCAGCAGCACACTTCTCCCCATACACACACTTACGATATATGTTGTGACAGTGTGCCATGTGGCATTTTGGTCTTGATCTGGAACTGAGGAGCAGCGGATGCAATTATGCCTGCAGTCAAAATACCGTAGGTTCCCTGATCATCGGTGTTTCTAAGCAACCGTGTCCAGTCACCAGATCAGTGAGCAGGGTTCTGCTGCAGCTTTGTGATCGCTGAATGAGTGTGGTGTGGAAAGATTTTCTTGGTTCTGGCAAAAGCTTTTGCTAATATATGAATCACTGCTAATATGCACCAGATGCTGCCTTTTCAAATCCACATTTCATTGGGCAGTAAGGTGATGGGAGCTCTTATACGATGGTAAGAAGCAGCTGGTATCAATTTAGGACAATATTTCATGTTGCCTCTTGACCATTCTGAACAAAGGCATTATCAGTCTATAAAGTGATTCTGGTGGTGTTTGTTGTAACATTTTTGGCAGCAGCTTAGTCTGAAAAACTTTGCACACTGAAGATATGAAAATGCTTTCACTGCCTTCATGCACTAGTTAAATCAAAATTAAAACTCTGTGGGTGTCGGCACACAGGGCTCAACTTTTAATTTTGGACATTTCCTCAACAGTTAGATCGGTGCTTCAGGGAATGATATAGTTGAGGCAACCTGATTCCCTCATAGGAACCCATTCCACAAGCAACAATACACTAACAAGCTTTCAAACTGATACCAGAGGGCCAAAGTAGATGTAAAACTGTGAAACTGTGCATGTGCTCTTGAATGCATGCTTTAGTTTAAATGCAGATGGAGTGGAGTGATCATTATCTGGATACTAGTAGGTAAAGAGGAGGATTTCAACTCTTTTCCTCTGCAGCTCTGATTTAAAAACACCACCACCACAAAACATTCCTTTGAAGCTGCTAGTTACATTGCAGAGAAATCCCTACTGGAAACATGAAGTAGTGTGGGGTTTCTTCCTATTCAGGGGAGGAATTTAGCAGCATCAGAGGAGGAATTATCATTAGGATTGCAGCAAGAGAAAAAGGGTTATACATTTTCACTGCATGTTGCAGTCACAGTTATCATGCACATACGGTAGCTACTACTTGCATTTTAAAAATACATATTAAATACACATATGTGTTTGTAACTTATCACCTAAACGTTATTGATGGGTTTTGCATGGGGCTTTACATTTGTGAAGAAAAGAGAAGGAAAGCAAAAGCTTAAAGAATCCCTTAATGTTAGTGTTAAACTGTCTGGCACCTATGTGTGGAGACCCATTTGCACCCAGCTGCTTTCTTGGTTGTGTTTGTCTTTGCATTCTTGCTCCATTAAGGCTGACACTGAGGCCCACCTTCTTCTAGTGGTGCATTAAATATATGCCCCAAAGAAAAAGAAAAATGAGAGGACACAACTAAACCATTCCATACAAGATGGGTGCCTGTAGAAAGCTGGAGAATGAAGGTCAAGATTTGGCCTCTTCAGACAGCGTCTGGAATTGTGCTGTGATTTCCAAGCACAATATTTCTTTGGCAGTACTGTACGTTATTTTGGGTTCAGCTGATCCCTTATTGTTTTGCAGTCACATCACAAGGCATGTATGGGGTTTTCGTGCAGGAACATAAAAGAAAACACAAAGCAGGGCCCCGATTTCCTCTTTGCTTAACATTGTGCATCAAATAAAGTATCACGTAGTTTTGTTTTATATATTCCTTTGCCCTGTCTGGCATAATGCTGTAGAAGTGCTGAAGATATTGTGCTTCTGTGCTGTTGCCTTCCCTCTCCTGAGAGGGCCTTATTTTGATAGCTGTGTTTGCACCACAGTCACTAGGAAGATTCTGTGAGCAAGCAGGATGGCTGGGGTGGGCTTCTATCTCATCTCCTGTTATCCAGATTAAGAAAGGCAAATCCTGCATAAAACATTCATGCCCAAATTACTTTAGATAAGAATTCGTCAATGACTATTATTCTCAGAAAGAGAGTAGCTAGAAGGATCTCAGGGGTGAAACATGATCTACATTCCTGGTTTACACTAAAGCCGAGTTGAACTAACTCACTGTAATTCACAGATGTCTTTTGCAGTTTCTAGAAGCAGTCTCTACTTCTAAAATGAAATGAAAATTGACTATTTTTCTTCACAGCTCTCATTCCCCACCCCACCCCCAGCTGCCTTATGTTTGCTGCCAGTGATGTCAGCATGCCTATTTGGTTATTTATCCCTGACTGGCCAGGTTCCCACATGTGAATGATCCAAGGAACATTGCCCTCAAAATGGACATCATTATGTTGTTATATAACCAGATCAGGATTAGCTACATAGGATTATGATAGCATCTGTTTGTTACCTGATTACATGATACATGATTCTGGATTCATTAGTATTGTCCATAGGACTGATTGGGGAATAAAGAAGCAAGAACAAATGTTTTAAAAAGGACCATCTTGATAGTTCATAGGGGAAACAGTGGCAAGAAAAAGAGGAGAAATGTGTTCTTGACATGAAACGGTGTGGCCTCACAAACGTTTTGGGGCAAAATGTTTTCCCCTGCCTCCCTCAATCACTGCTTTTGATCAAAAAGTCAAAACTAAACAATTCACTGGTTTGTGTGCTGAGCTCAGAATAGGTGAAGCAAAGAAAATGCCATGATGAGAACTCTTACAGAGGACAGTGTCATAAATGAAGCTTTAAAAAAAAAAATAAAGCAATAACATTTGGCCATCCAGAGCAATTTCCTCAGTATGCCCCTCCCAAAACAACCACTCGCCTTTGAGATCTTAATTCCCTTTACCACAAAATGGCAGACATGGCACATCAAAGTCTGGTTATGTGTGTGCAATTTTCAATTTATATATAATACACTATGCCTATTTTAGGCCAGAAAAAAACTGTTTTCTTAGAAACAAGGACTGACCGGCTGTTCATTTCTTGTTGCTGGCTCTCTTCTTCTTCTTTGTCCTGAAGTGGAAATGGAAAATTGCACCTGCAAGGTTTCTGTGTATATAGTCTGGAATTGCAAGGATACTTTTCCTTTGCCGTGCCAGGGATAATCAGAAGTGTGTGTGGGGGCTTCTAGACCCTCAGAGTTGTCCAGCATTGATTCAAACTGTGCAGAAATCCATGTATGGTTTATTGCAGGGGTGGGCAAATTGCAATATTTCAGAAGCTGGACTGTAGCTCCCAGTGTTTCTCACCTTTAGATGTGCGAAATACTTTTGATGGAAGTTGCAGTGCAGGAAAATGTAGATGGCTGCAGTTACACACCCTGATTTATTGCATAGGAAGGGTATCAGATATTGTGAAGAACATTTGGATCTTTCAGGCCTAGCTGGAGTGGTAGGAACAAAGTTGGGTAGCATTATTTGTTTATTTTATGCTTTGCAACATCTGTGCAACACTGTTCTCTGAAAGGTTTACAGATTTCTGGATCTTCTGCATATCTCATAAGAAGTAATTGTTTCAGAAAATGATCTGAAGGGGGTTTTTTAATTGGAAATATTTTAATTCTGTGTAAGAGGAAGACAGGAAATGTAACTGGAAATTAATCTTAAACTTTTAATCTTTTAACAACATTTTCTGAGTGCAGGTTACTGATAGCCAACACAGATGGATTGGCTGTTATCTGGATTTCTGGACATCCTCATGCAAATAATGACATTGGCCAGCAGCCAGCCTGGGAAACTAAGTATTTAGTCCTTGCCCTATGAAGTTCTCCACCTTGTATCTCATGCAGTGAGCAAAATTGACTAGTATTGTGAGATCCTTCCACCTCAGTATTATTCACAGCAGGCCCCACGGATAAAGGGCTTTAATACAGTTGTTATGCTCTCTTATTTCACCATGTGTTAGCCTGAACCAAAAGCAGAGAATATCATGGAAAGAACAAAAGGGAAACTGATAATAGATGATAGCATGCAAACAAAGGAACAGCAAAAACTGAATGGAAATTGAAGATCTGCCTGTACTTCCAAGCTATTTCTTTCTTTGTTTTAAAGGCTCATGCTGTTCCTAATTTGAAGGAATCAAATTAGCTTATCCACTTTTTAGATGCACACCTTAATGTGATGAAGAAATTTGGGCATGTCAGTGAAGCCGAGAGCAACACTGTTGGGAGGCAAGACTACACTACAACCCTGGACTCCTAGCAAGGACACCAAGGTGGAATGGTCACAGCTGGGCCACCAGACTAAGATGCACCCACACTCTTCAAGGCAGCTGGTGGGCAGCAGTGGTAGCTGAAGATGACACTGGTGGAGGAGACAACAATGGTAACTCTCAAGCTAAGTTTTGTTAATACTGTGCAGAAGTTGACAAAGGTAAAATTCTGTTGAAATTCCCTTGCTGTAAAAAGTGTATGATAAGACAGTCCAAAATAAAATAAAAGTTATTCCTGGAAGATGAGATTCACACTGCTATGAAGCCAACGGTCTATTTAACATAAATACATAACTTCAAGCAACCAAGCAGATAAATACAATCGCTGTAGTAACAAGGTCAGAAAAACCTAGAAGGATGATGGAAGAAACACTTAAAATTGTAAAGGACAGGTGAGAAGCAAAAACAAAAGGTAAAAGAAATAAGATCAGAACCCTATAATAAGGTCAGAGTCTGGAGGTGTTTTGGTGATTCTAATGCAGAGCTAAAGAGTACTATTATGATAACCAGTGCACAGAAATAGAGGAGAACAAAAAATGGGAAAAACAAGAGATCTCCTCCAGAAGATCCAAGAAATCAAAGAGAAATTTAATCCTAGATTACAAATGCTGAGTGATCAATAGGAAAGCACCCTGTCTGAGCAGGAGAAAATGAAGCGAAGATGGAAACAGTATACTGAAGACCTATACAGAAGAGATAAACGGGTTGTAGATTCATCTGAAAGGATTCTTATGATGAAGATAGAGTGAAGTGAAAGCTGCACTAAGAAATAAATCACTAGGGGTAGATGGCATATTGATAGAACTCTTTCAAACCACAGATACTGACTCTGTCAAAATCCTAACAAAAATATGCCAGCAAGTATGGAAAACAAAACAATGGCCCACAGACTGGAAATGTTCAACATATATTCCAATCTGTAAGAAAGAAGATGCCAAGGAGTCCTGCTATATGGTCATTGTTTTAATTTCTCATGCAAGCAAAACAGTGCTCAAAATATCGCAACAAAAGGATATTTTACCTTATATGGAGTAAGAAATGCTTGATGTTCAGGCTGGATCCAAAAAAGGAAGAGGCATTTGAGATCATATAGCAAATATCCTCTGACTACTGAAGTGTACCAGATAATTTCAGATCAGTCTATGCTTTATAAATTTCAGCAAAACCTTTGACTGTGTGGATCATGAGAAATTATGGATTGTTCTGAAAGAAATGGATGTCGCTCATAACTTGATGGTCCTGAAGCACAACTGTATTGTGCACAAGAAGCTACCATAAGGACAGAATATGAAGCCATGGATTCCTGTAGGCAAGGTGTGACCTGCCCCTACATGTCCCCAGATTATTTCACTAGCCTGAGGCCCACGACATGTTCCCTCCTTTATGCTGCCACTTGATCTCTGTCAACAATGTTCAATTAGAAAGATTGAAGTCCAGGCTGAGTGTAAAGTTTAACAAAACCAGGTTTATTGGATACAGTTCACTTTAACAGGTTCTTCAAAGACTTTTAAGTATTCAGTAGTTTAGTAATAACTTGTTTCACTTTTAACTCCCTATAAGTTCCAAACTCTTAACTGCCTCCCTTAACTCCTAACTCTACCACTCTCTCTAACTCCCCCAGACTAACTTTTCACTTCAGACTCTCATCTCTGACTGAAACTGACTAACACACAAAAGTCCTCTTTTCTGCCTCACCCCTCCCTTCTAGTTTCTCTGGTGCCGCCTCCCAACAGCTCCCAACACCTCCTACATGAGCCAAAGCAGGGTAACCGCCACACAAAGGTATAAGACAAGGGTGCATTTTATCTTGCTATCTGTTCAGTCTACGCACAGAACATATAGAGAAAGGTGGGTTTGATTCAGATGTAGAAGGAGTGAAAATTGGCAGAAGAAACATAGATAATTTAACATATGTAAATGAAACTGTCTTACTGGCAGCAATCAGCAATGACTTGAAATGACTTTTAATGAAAGGGGGGAAAGTGCCAGAGCAGTATTGCAGCTGAATATTAAGAAGACAAATGTCATGACTACAGAACCAAACAACTTTAATGTTGATCATGGAGAAATTGAAATAGTGAAAGACCAAGATCATCAACACTCTAGTATTCCCAGTCACCATGTATGGATGTGAAAGCTGGATAGTTAAGAATGCTGACAGAAAAAAAATGTTTAAAACATGGTACTGGAGGAGCATAGTTTGTCTTGACATCAACGTAGCAGACTTGTGATACGTGGTGCTGTTCAAGGCTTGTTCTATCTGGATTACACAATATGTCTTGGTTTGCTGTAAATTTAAACCTTCCCTTTATGCAGAAAGGGAGGCTGGAGGCGAAGGGATGTGTAAGCTGATGCTCAGTGCAGCTTATTCATTGAACATCAAGCAGGGTTTTTTTTGTTATTATGAAGACAGCCAATCATTGCTGAAATAATTTTTATTCTAGAAACAGAGGTGAAAGCCCAGCATGCTGTTTCTTGTAAAGTTTATGTATCGCTATTTTTTCCACACAGTAACTATCCGATTACCCAGCCAGCTGGATAGCTCAGTGGTTTTGGTATCCAGTTGCAGAGCCACAGGTTGGGAGTTTGATTCCTTGGTGTGCCTCCTGTGAGAAGAGCCAGCCTGTGTGGCCTTGGGCAAGCTGCACAGTCCCAGGATGCCTCCAGAAAAAGCAATGGTAAACCATTTCTGTATATTCTCTACCTAGAAAACACTGGGAAGAGTTGCCATACACTGGAATCAACAACACTCAGTTTTATTATTATTATTATACCATACCATCCAAAATCTAACTAACCAGAGCTAGGGTAGAAAAATCTTTTTTTTAGCCCTGGAATTATACTGAATCAGAGATCATGTGAGAGGAGACAAAAACGGAAGAGGTGGCACTGATGCAGCTAGTACCGTTTTGGATATACTGTGCTCACTAGGACATTTTTAGAGACAGAGTTTAAAGTTTAAATCCCTTTTAATACTCTCTTATATGTGAATACTGAACAGCAATAATAGTAGAAGCAAAATATGGACCTGTGAGGGAATAGCTGTGGGTCTCATTTTTATATATAGTATGAGTTAATATTATTAATGCATTGTATTTTACAAGTTTAATTAGTAGTAGTATGGAGGGGAGAGCTCTGAAAAGTGGCCTGTTTCCAGTCACCTCCTTGGTGTTCAAATGTGAACTAAGGACTTAGCAACTGAGACTGCTGCTTTATACCAAGGCAGTTCTTTGATTCGTGTAGTCTGGTATGATCAGTGCTGTCAGGGTCTTATGAATTTGTTTTTACCACCTCTGTTTGAGGAGGCCACTCAGGCCAGGGACTTCTTGCATGCAGATTATGTAGTGTGCCATTGAGCATATTACTAGCCTGCAGCTTGCTCTTTTAGCCACCACGCTGTATCGGCATGGGCCATTTCATCCAGAGTATCTCACAAAGGTGAGGTGCTCAGGCCAGAGTATGTATCATGTCAGAATGTAGACACATTTATTCGAAAAAAGAAACCCACGTGTCACATCCATCAAACAGGAGCTTACTCATTGATCATCTGGAATAGTTTTCCGGTCATAAGTATAATCCTAGCAAGAGAATATTATGAACATGATCCAGCCAACATATATTTTAAGTTCTTAACATTCTTAAGCTTTCACCATTGAAATTGCACTGGTTAGAAAAATTCAAACATTCCCTGGATCAGGCCATATTTATTTCTATCTAGTGAGGGAGCTGAGAGAAGCCTCAGATTAAATCCTTTCTGTAGATGCAACTTTAAATTGAAGACAGTTTTGTATCTGGCAACAAATAACGTATTTGCCTCACTCATCTGTTCAAGATAGATGGGTGAAAATATCATATGTACCTTCCTATAAAGCTTGGTTGAATAAATTCTCTCACACACACCTTGCCTTACATTTGCTCACTCTTGTCTCTTAAACTGCATGGCATTTATTTGAAATGCTTTCAGTCAAGAATTGCTTATCCATGCTTGATGCATACTGGGTTTCACCTTCTAAAGGAAACAAGCATAGGTCAAATGTTGGCAAGATGGATTGGAAACTGTTTCCAGCTGATGGAAATGCCTTTCGTAACTGAGTGGGGGGATTTGAAATCTAATCCATTCTCATTGAAAAAGCAGCAAATAGGCATTTGGTGCTTTGCTGGGGGAAATGATATATGTCTGGTTTTTAAATAAGAAAGAGGTCAAGAAGTATATACTATATGGGAGACACAGTTACAAAGTAGACTTTGGAGGATGTGTCATGGTGAAGGAAGGTGCTCCATTTGTTCGATTTTTTATAGTAAGCTTACATTTTTAACTACTTGATCTAATAACACACTTTCCATCTCCTTTTCTACATTACAGACAAAATCTCGATTTTTTTCTTGCTTTCCTCCCAGTTCTAATCTTTGCTGCTGCTTAAAAAAAATCCTTAATTAATTTTGCCCATTTCCTTTTGGGCTTTAAAATACTCCTGTGTCAGCCTGCCAGACAAAATTGGGGTAATCAAATCTCCATCTCAAGGAGGGAATAGATGTACTTTATGTCAGGTGGCAGCCCTGGGAACTTGTGATAGAGAGCAGAGAAGACCACTTGCAGGAACAGAGATTGTGGATAGTGGTACTTAATCTCCCCTCCCCCTTGTCCCATTTCGGGACAATTTGTAATAATAATAAAACACACACACACACACACACACACACACACACACACACACAGAGAGAGAGAGAGAGAGAGAGAGAGAGAGAGACATGATCATATCCTTGACATAATCCTGCATTTCCACTGAGAAATAGCACTGAAACAACTTTAACTGAAGCTTTTACTTTGCTTTGTCTGTCAAGAGGCAACTGGGAATCCCATATCTACTGTGAGACACTGAGTTACAGTATGCCTTTACCATCATGAATTATAACAGTTACTGCTCTTCCATATTCCTGTTACTTTCATCCTTATTTCCCATCTCCTGTGGCTCTGAATAAGAAGTTATTACTCAGTTTAGAATCCTGGGGAACCCTAGTTTTTCTTCACATGTTTTAGACTGCTATATATTTTTTTCTGTTACTGAGTACCTAACATTCAGTGCTACTGGATGGAGCAGCCCGTTCATCAGAAAGGTATGCCTGGAGCTGCAGGTAGAAGGGGTAGTCTAGTCTGAAGGAACTTTTAAACAGCTCCATTGTAGCTGCATATTTGTTTAAACAATCATGACCCCAGGAGCATATGAATTATGCAGAAGGAACACCCTACACTAATAAAGTGACCATGCCTTGTCCCCATGGCACATTCATGTTTCTCATCCTTGATCACACTAGAATAGTTTTTCCTTAGTATGAATTCTCAGACCAGTAGACATGTTGCAATCATAGATGTGGAGTTGACAATACTATTCAGTAGAGGACATCACAGAAGAAGGAAATGGAAAACTGCTTCTGAGTACTCTATACTTAGAAAAACATGCAAAGGGTCAGAAAAATTGACTTGATGACTATCTGTCTGTCTGTCTGTCTGACTGATTGACTGACTGACTGACTGACTGACTTACTTACTTACTTATTTTGTCCTGCCAAGTCTTCTGCAACACCAGACATCTCATGTGAATCATGGACTAACTCTAGGATCTGATGGATCTTTTCACTTTGGTTCTCTCTCAGTTTCCACTTTTTCAAGTCTTAAGTTCAATTTCTGCCATTTCTGTATAAATTTGCAAAATTTTCAAAAGTGACATGAAACATGCCTACTTATTTCCCAATATACACTTTTAAATGTAGTTTGCCTAATATACCTTCTACACTTTTTTTTGCAAAGAAATCCTTGCTAATCGCCCTGGCATAGTTTCACTAATATACAGAGTTGTGTGCTGTTACCCCTAATATGCATATTCTTGGACAAGATGGGATTGGAGAAGTGAGTCTCAGAATCCATAGAATGGTACAGTAATGCAGAATAACTGCATTTTGATTCCTGTATTGGTTTGGGAAGTGAGAATTAGGTAGGTTTCTGTTAAATACAAACAAATCAAAATCATTTGACAGTACTGAACCTGTGCTAAAACTGGTATTATATCTTCCATTACATTTATTTCATTCTCAGTGCTTGTTGCTGTACTCTCTCTGCTCCTTCTGTCATTGTTTTGTCTTTTTTGGAACTGAGAAATGGGGTGGGGTGGGGGGGGAAGAGAACATCCCTTGCTCCATCTCTTCTGCCCTTCCCCTCCCCTGCCCTCCATCACTTTCCCATAGTCCCCAGACTATGTTCTTGGAGTACAACTCCCAGAAATCCTGGCCAGCAGAGTTAGTGCTGAAGGTTTTTGGGAGTTTTAGTCCAAGAACATCTGGGGACCCACGGTTAGGAAGCACTACCACAGAGTTTAATACTAGGACATGGAAGTATTTATTTATTTTTATTTATTTATTCCATTTATACCCTGTCTATCTGGTCAATTACGACCACTACCAGAGATAGAAATATATGCCAGCATATGCTCTGTAGTACCTGTTTGTTTGCATGTTTTTGTACAAAACAAATTAATTTCCTATAGCATCATTTTGATATACACATTCAAATAAATGCAGAACAAAATTTCAGGTCATTTATTTTCTTTTATTTGTTTATTAAAATATTAGAACCATTGTTAGCTGACAATCCCTTTGATCTTTGAAGCAGCTGTTGGGTAGTGAATGCTTGTTACAGTGATACATTCTGCATTTTCCGGTCATGTTTGATATCTTTGACCTGCTCAAATGAAAGTCTGTAAATTATTAGCTAGAGTAAACATTGCTGCAAGTGGCACCAGCTATTTTAGATCATTAAAATTGTTCCCATCATAATTTTTACTTAGAAATATTTTTTAAATGTGAAATTTTATTTCAGTGTCTCAATTTTTGTGTGTAGGCAGTATTTCTGTATTCTGAACTGCATGCAGTGAAGATAACAAATGACCACTTAATTCATTGTGTGGTGACAGGGCAAGACACATTATCTGAAAGTCAAGAATCCAGATGCCATTATGGGAAAACTGACCTTCTGGGACAGTAAACATATTGTTTAGTAAGCACTTAATTAGAGAGAGCAACTTCTAAAAGTTCATCGTCACCTGCTAGATAATTGTGATGTCCTTGCAGCTCATGGACTCCTATGTGTTATATTGTTCTTGTGTTTCCAACTAGATACTGAAGATAACAAAATTTGTATTCATGGTGCAGGACACTGACAATATGCTGTAGTAGTTCTGTGAAGGTCAGTGAATTGTCCCTAAAGAAGTTAGCAAAATTAAGTAGCAGTATTTCTGTATCACTAAGGTATATGACTGTGCAGTGAGGATTAGAATCTCTTAAAAGCCTATGTACTAGATGGAGGAGGAGTTAATTTTAGCCTAATGAAGAAAACCAATCAGTTGGCAGCAGAACAGTGCCATTCTTCAGACCTTGGTTCCTTGCATATTATGGATTATTATTGATAGTGGGGTGCTCCTCTGGCTTTGGCAGCTGACATTCAAACTTACTTGCAGTCCACGATCAATTGTCAAAAAATGATCATGCCCTTTGTTAAACTGAGCATACAGTGGACCCTTGACTTACAGACGGCTTGACTTACAGACTTTTTGAGTTACAGACTTCTCTGGCCGCAAAATTTAGGTTTGACTTGCAGACTGAGATTTGACTTACAGACCAGAAAAAAACCAAAATGTAACAAAAATGGCCTGTTACGGGATTAATCGGTTTTCAATGCACTGTAGGTCAATGGAGACTTGACTTACAGACTTTTTGACTTGAGAACCGCCTTCCAATACGGATTAAGTTCTCAAGTCAAGACCCCACTGTAAATTGAACTCATCATGCAACCACAGTTCTTTTTTAGCAGTGTAAATACACTTTCAGCCAATCTCACATCTGGTCAGTGGTACATCAATTAGAAAGGAGACACATTCAACTTCTTCCTCTTGTCTCACATGTGTAGTGCTGAGTAGACATGACCTCTGGCAGTGCCAGCCAGCTCTTTCTATCTCCCAGTTGCAACACGTGATTTGTGATGTTAGAATATTGGCTGTCTTTACTGGTCAGTGCAAACGATTATGACAAATTGACTGCTGTGAGCAACTATGTAGAATTTTGCCGGGTGGAGGGGGGTGGAGATTCCGAGAACGACTACCGGTACCATTACCCTGCAGTGGAAAATGTCTATCTCTGGTTATTAGCAACACCTGCTCAACTCTTTCTAGTAACTTTTGGAATGGTGCTATAGAAAATCCACCACCACCCCCCATCTTCCCTGCTTCTCCATGCTCCATGTTTTGAGACTTCTGGCCGTTAGCCCTAGCTAGCATGACCAGTGGTGAACAATGATGGCAGTTCCACTTCAAAGCAATGAAGGCTAATGACTCTAATTTTGTGGGTGTGGTAAATTTGCCCTGAATTTTAGTCTGGACTTTACAGGGGCTATCCAAAATGCTGAAGACTACCCCCAAAATAGGTTCAGCACCTTCGCCAGATCCAGTAAAGTTGAAATTAAATCAGCATCAGCCTCCAAAAAGACAGATCACCTCTGCTTCGGACCAAAAGCTACATCTGCACAAAGCCACAGCATATCTCAAAAGCACATCCACACAGTACATGAAACATTCAGAAACAGGGTAACAGTTACTGAATTTTGTTTGAGCGGTATTGTGCTGCTTAGCATATAACTATTAGGCAACGTTTATAGATTTTATTTAAATATGGTAGCACTTGATTTTATTGTCAATTCCAAAATGTATTCATCTTGTCTTTATTTCTCTCTGTGTGTACGTTTAGCAATAAAGCATACTGTGTTAATACTGTCCTTAACATCAGTTACTTCCATGGTGCATTTTTACAGGCATGTCAGATTAATGTCAAACTTTATCATTGGTAATATTAATCTAATGAGTGATGCTTTCGTACTGCGTAGAACAGATGTCTGTTGTTACATATACTTAGTGTGGAGCAGTGTGAAGTACTCTCACACCATAGATCCTTCCAATCACAGATCCTTCACAGCCTTAAAATTCAGTTTATTTTAAATGACATTATCCACATACACTGTGAATCCTAAAATGTATTTGTACGGGGTGAAATCAGTGGTTTAATCAACCTCCTTGTGATGCAGCTTGAAACATGATTCTCATGTTATGTCAGGGAGAATTGTAATCCCATTATAGAATTAGAAGAAAATGTCTTCCTAACCCCAAAGTGTCAAAACTATATTCTGCTTCTATTTTAAAAAAAGGAAAAAAATTAAAGCTTCAAGGGGATGGTCCTGGCCAATCCGTATTTTGCACAATCAAAAGTTTTGAAGTGCTTTCAATGATTTTTATATCCAAAGATACAAAAAAAAGAAGTATTACTATAATTTTGTCAGAAACTTTCATTTTCTTCTCTTCAGTTGAATTACACTATTGGAGGCAACTTTTTAAAAATGCAGTTAAGCACGAGGAGAGCAACACTTTTCAAAAATCAGCATGCTAACCTTCTACAGACCATGTTACATCTTTGTTATGTCCTTTGTTCATTTGTCCCAGAGCATCACCAGAAGGAAAGAGATTCATAAGCCTTTTCTGAGTAATTTACTAACTGGGAAATTCCTGGAAGGGATGCCATAAGTTAGAACTGGTTGACCTGATGGCAGATAATTATTATGTGAAATACATATCACTGACAACTATGTAGGGAGTTGCTAAAGAGTTTCATGGGGTGATGTTTCCATTAACAAATGAATCGGCTCTGTTGGTAAGCACATATACTTACCTATGATTTCATGTTTGTTATACACTGTTTCCTGTTGAAGTCTGTTTGTGCACTTGCTTGTACGTATTTGCATGTATGCTCACATGTGTACGATACATCATCAAACTTCAGCACAATAGTATTTTGTTGTGGCATACTAGCAGAATACAAATACCAATTCACAAATCAGGTGTCTGACTTTTTAAAAAATCTACTGCAAAAGAAAAAAAAGCATCTGTGTAAGCCATCCATAGAAACAACGTTTTAGATTAGGTAGTACATTTAGTGGATCATTAAAACCTACAAACACCATGGGCTTTTGAATTCTACCAGAACTGTTCATGAGGTCAACCAATTAATATATCGACCAATTTGGCTTTAACTGTGCATTTAACCTAGTGAAACATCTAGTTCTCCTGCAAGATAGAGGATGCGACCAGCCTTCTTATGAAAATAGGAAAGGCGTCTCAAATAGAGATCTAAGGCAATTCGAGACCCATCTCTAAATTAGCAGCTGTTGTCACCTCTGCAGGAAAACACAGTTGGCAGGCCTGGCCAGTCAGGCTGTTGAGGTACACAGCATAATAATGAATCAAACTGTGATTGTATTAATAGTCCAGCTTTTTTTGCGATTATGGCTCTGTTTGGGGTTACATGCTGGATTTAAAAGACTGGTGCACAGGCTCAGCAGAATGGAACACCTGATTGAGGCCAAAAGGTATTATGATGTGGTGGACCAGGTGTTCAACCCACATCAACAAGGGGAACATCTGAACAGATGGCAAGCCTTGATCTCCTGCAAAGCCTTATCTTTGTCAGTGCCTTTGCATGTATGCATGCATGTATTGTTAGTTAAAAACTGGGAACCTGTTTAAAGGGAAGCTGTGGAGGCTGCACTCTCAGGACAGGGTACTTTAAATCAGAGAAAGAGAAAAACAAGGCCTCTCTGGTCCCAGAGTATCAAATGAGCTTCCCAAGACATGCATTTTTCAGGAATATAACCCTGAACGACCCCATTCTGTGAAGTCTGCCAGAATATATGTAGTGCAATCAGTAAGAAATTAGATGAGTATACTTCCCAGGCAAAGAGTTAGTTATGGAAGGAATTCTCACTAAGAAATTGCCTGCATACTGCCTTTATCAACTGACGTAGTTAGAAGCAAAGCATCCTCTGATAACTTCGAGCAGTAGTGCAGTGAATCCCTTGGATGTCCTTCTCTTTGCTGACACCTTGACCATCATATGTCAGGTGTCCAAGATCATGATCTCTTTGAGAATCAGGAAGTGGATGCATGATTCACAGGGAAGGGGTTGGGGCCCCAGACCCTGCTGCAAATCACCCCAAGAACCCCATGAAAAGGCATGAGATTGCCATATTTTTCATTGTGGTGCAGGTCTACATGCTATTTTATCTGTTCTTCAAGCTACCTTAAAGCCTTCTCCTGAAGCATCAAAGACCTGAGGTCCCAGATATCATGTCTAGCTGAGTTACTTCTTTCTTTCCTCCATCTCCAGGCAGGAGCTTTCTCAGTCTTCTGAGTTTTGCTTCCTTTGAGTTAATGTTTCCCCATAATATTTGGATTGATTTGCTATTTATGTTGCTTTACTGTCATTTTTGCTATTCCACAATACAGTCATTGTATATATTTTGATTAGTGTGTGTTCAATAAAACCCCCATGCTGAATTGTATATGTGACATACTCTGTCCAATCTATAGCAAGATGCACTATTGCCATGGTTCAAATACTCCTTACAAGTGCATCTCAGAATATGTGTGAGTTCATACATGTGGTCTGAGAGCATGACACTAAGGTTGCAATCAGACTGCTGTAAAGGCACATGCCTGATAGCACCAGCAAGGGTCACTTAAGTGGGAGCAGTCTCCCCTAAAATGACCATCTGCCATAGAACCATTCCAGTCCGCCCCCAAAAGTAGAAGCCTTGAATATGTATCAGAGTTGGGCTGCTAATTATGTATTATGATGTCGTAGGCCAGATGTTCACCGGACACCCACCCTGGATATGTATCAGGGTTGGGGTGGAGTGCATTTCCCTGTGCATTGTGTGATTGCCAGAATATAGATTGCACCAAACTGCCCCACCAGTGGCCAGATTGCAATCTATTTCTCCATGTGATCACACCCTAAGATTTTGATCCACGTTTTTCTGTTCCAAACTGGTAAAGAGGACTATGTGCTTCACCCACTCAAGAAAGAATCCAGATCAGGCTTTTGTTTGTAGCAAGAAGACCGGGTATGAAAGGAGACTTTGACACCTGTGTCTTAGACTAAAACTGCAAACTCCATATTGCCTTGCCACTGGTTTGCATTCCATAATGAAGGATATTACATCTGACTCATTTTTAGGGAAATTATTTGCTCCCTTGCCTGTCTCCAGGTTTTACACCCTCTTTGCCTGATGAGGAGTCTTGGTGGAACCTAGAAGCTTGCCTTGTTTGTAACTTTTTGTTGATCTATAAATAAAGATATTGCTCAACCCAGAGCATTGTTTTCTACTTCAGAAGGTCATTCTTTGTCACAGTAGGTCTAAGGAACAACAGGGTGTGTGTTTGTAATGTAGTAGCATAAGATCTTATATATAAAGGAGTGTGGGGTTTATATTGAAAATCTTCTATCATTATTGTTAAAACTCAGGAAAAAAATCCAGTCATGAGAAAGGAATGTGTTCACTGTCCAGTCAGAATAGGTAGGTATGTCATGTTCATTGTAGCAGTTCAAAAAAGCGCTCAAAATTTAATGGACTAAAGTAGGCCTGTACATGTAGGATTTTTAACTAGAAATTTTCATTCCACAGTGTACATGACTGAAGCATTTTAAAACTAGACTAATCCATTAGGTTCATTTGTTCTCTGGATTAATGCTCAAAATGGAAGAAAATGATTGGAGAAAGAAGGGTATTTTAAATTAAAATGTTGTGATGTGTGGTTTCTAAATCTAAAAAAAATGTTGGCTCAGTTTGGCTTGGCTTGATTGCAGTGTAATGCAAATCCTTTCATCCTGTCAGTGTTCAGATAGTGTGTTTTGTCACCAGTCTGTGACCTCATAGACATGCGCAATGGCTACATTTTGTCCAACTAACCACTCATATGAAGGCTGTATCTGCAGCCACATCACAGAAAGAAAGTTTTGTTTGTTGTACTGTGCTCACAATGATAATGATGTTTCGGTGTTTGGCAGTGTGAACTTAAAGATCTTTAGGCCAGTGGCCAGAAATTTTGAATTGAGAGCACTCAGCAGCATCATATTGAAAGTCGGAGAGGCATGCTATATCTAAATGTATTGTTAAATAGGTTCCATATGTTCTACTGAGAAGCCCCTGTGGTTTAGTGGAAAGTGTTGGATTAGCTCTCGGGAGATCTGTATTCAGATTGCTGCCGAACCTCTCGGGGATCACCATGGTAAAACACTCCTTATATTTTTCTCTTTAAAAGTCCTATTTGGATAATCATATATTGGATGCAACCTGATGACATTTAACAAATAGGGATTATTAAATTATCTTCCACCCTTCTCAGTCCCCCATTTCCATCTGAGATTAGCTGCATTTCTTACAATAGCTGGAGGAAAGAACAATTTTCTTAGAAGAAATGTGTTGTGGTTATAAAAGAAAGTACTATTTTGTGGTGGCATGGAAAACCTTTTGGAGTCACCATGATTTGGATGGCACATGATTTATGGTGAGTGTGCCAGGAAATAAACGTATGCAGACAGAACAAATGCAGTGTGGTGAAATCAATTAACAGTTCATGATACTTTGGCCAGGTACTCCCTGCCCCCGAAGCTTTCAAAAACCCCTTAGTGAAGTATTTTAGATCACCTCAGCTCATAAAGCTTTGCAAAAATGAAAAGAGAAAGAAAACATCTGAAGACTGCCATGGGGGCATTTGCAGTGGAAGTTAATTTGTTTGATTCCTACAGTGATACCAACATTGTATGAACAGATGTCCATTTAGTCTCCTCAGCTCTGCTCCTGAAGGTCCCCGAATCCTCTAGAGCAGAACGGGAAGGAGCGTAGAGTGGGCCGTAGTGGGGATTCTTTTGGGCCAGTTGCTCCTTTTCCTCCAGTAGCCTTGGATGGAATCCATTGTTATTTAAGTCAGAAATTGCCCTGCTTTGGTTGTCAGAAAACAAATTGCAACAAAGTTGTTCTTATTTGAAAAATAATAACAGCTGGTTTTCTGTTAAAAATTCATTCTGAGATTATTACTTCCAGGTTTTCTGTCACCCAGGGTGGGCCCAAAGCACTGAATAAACAAGAGGTCTTTGTTTAGGTGCTGTCCTCCTACGTTTTCTCTCTTTGTACCTGCCATGTGCTAGTTTAGCTTTGCTTTGATCTACCTGTGTTGTTCAAGTCAAGGAAATGGATTGCAACACTCTACCTGAAAGTATCACCAGTAATGACTTTACAGCAGTCTCCAGATATTTCGGCCTCCAGTTGCTATTAGCTTCAGTCAGCATGACCAACGGTAAGGGATTGTGAGAAATATGGTCCAAAATGTATGGAAGGCCAAAGGTTCCTTGCCCTTATTCCACTTCAGACTGTCTGGGGATTCTGTACCTTTAATGCTGCAGTGAGGGAGGACAAATCAGCAGGTGTGCATCTTCTCCTGGGAGCAAAACTGAACTGGTGGCATTCCTGCAAATGTTGCAAATTTTAAAGGAACAAAAGTGTTGGCCAAGATGAAAGCTGGCAACAGCAGTTGAGAAGCAAAAGACATTACAGTACACATCTTCAGACTGTTAAGCAAACAGAGAGGTCATTGACTCCTGCTGGGCATGGTGCTACAATAGGAGGCTGAACCTGTGGCCAGAGGAGGCACTAACAGGAAAGACACCGAGATTGGTGTGGGAATGGACACACATAAATTCTCTGCGGCAATATCTCCATTTGTTTATAAGGTTGCCCACCCATTCATTCGATAGAAGGTGTGACCAGTCCTTGAGTTCTGGATTGTTCCTTTTATCTGAAGAGATTAGCTGAGAGTTAATTACAGAATCAAGCTTCCAGATCAGAAAACTTCAGTAACTAATTTTCTGTCCCCCCCCAGCTTATCTGTGAAACTCAGGGTTAACTTCCTTCTTCTGTAATATACTTTTAAATTATATTTTGCAGAAGTCTGATTAATAAGAAGCTGCCTCATTTTATCTGTCATTTGTTGAAGTTGAGTTTGAATAGTTTCTGATCCTCTGACCTTCACAGGGCTTTGGGCTGGAGAATGTTTTTGGGTTGGTTTTTTTTTTCTCCCCAAGGCATTCCTAAGTAATTTTGCTGCAGTTAGCAAAGGAACAGTGCAAAGCTGAGCAATGTTAAGTATTTGATGTTCATAATCAGGGTTTACTGACACAGGATACTAATCCCAAATGCATTACTGCTGGAACAGCAGCTCCTGACCTCCCCTGGTGTCAAGGACATAGCTGTTAATATCATGGCGATGCCCCCAACACCTGTTGCCTTTAGTAACTTTTATGTTAGCCCTACTGTTTGATGGCTGAACACATGGAACTCCAGGAGGCGAGCCTTATGTCTTAATACTATTCAGATTTCCTTAGCATGCTGATCGCCACATGCCTTCATTTATATCCCACGCTACAACTACTATGAAATGTCATCTGCTGTAATTGCTGAGGTATTTCTGGTATTCTGGAAGATACAAAAATTTATTGTACCAACATCATTACATTTTACTCCATTGTCTCACTACTAGCACATGTTAAACAGCAATGCCCGCTTCCTTTTGACTGCCTCTGAACTGTAAGAAGTCCAGGAGCTGATAAGGAAAAATGACCATTAACATCTTTATACTAGTAGAGAAGTAAGTGTCAAGTCCTGAGAGGTCTTGCCATGTTGAAAAGAAATCCCTCTCCTTTACAGTCTCCTTAAACCAAAAGTTTATTTTAAAGTCTTTCCTTTCTAAAATAAGAATTATGTTGCAAAGCTTTCCAGATGGTGGATGCAGAGGTTGAACTGGCAGACATTTTTCTTCATTGCCAAACCAGGTCTTGGATAGGTGCCCAATGCTGACAGTGTGGCACCTAAATATTATGGTAATCGCTTCATTTAAAGTAGATTAGGCTGCCTCTGTACTGCACTGACGGGAGTGCTACCACGGATTAAAAACAACATTCTCTAGCTAAATGGAATGGAATTCCTTGAACACACATCTTCAGCCCAGTGGGATCCCACTGATTATAATGGGGAGATTTCTTAGTAGCCCTTTGGTCTTCTGCTTGGTTGCTTGGCAGAATGAGGTGATATGTCACAGGATGGTAAGTAATATCACATGCAAAAATATAAGTTTTCTAGAGGTTACTGTCAGCTGGGTCCTGAAAATAGATCCAGTTTTCCCTGCCCCTGCTTCAGAGTCTTGCAGACACTATGCAGTATCTGGTAAACCTAGACACTCGAAAGAGATCCTATAAATAATTAAACCTGTTGGCAATTCTTGTTGGTGGAGTTAAAAGTTTTTGTTATTTGCCCAGTAATCCAATGGGTGGGAGATATGCTTCATAAGAAAGCCACATGATTCCTATACTGTGGTTGCTGCAAAAGTAAACTTGCCTTGAGGGGATAAATTACTTTGGGATAAATTTACTTTGGAACAAAACGTCATGAATTTGTCCAGAGAGCTGTCCAACCCCACACTGAATTAAGTTTACATGTATAAAGATATTTTTATTCTGTTTTCTCTCCAGAAAACTCACTCAAACTGATCAAGGTGGGTTAAAATAGGGAACTAGACAACAGAATTAGTAACGGTTAATCCCAAAACACCAGGTCATCACCAATGTTGTAGGAAAGCGTAGGGCTAGTGTAGAGGTAAATTGAAATGTCTGGGATTGACTGTACGTGTATGTGCAGAAGCCCATTTTATTTGCTGCTAAGGTAGCAAATAAATGTGGATACCCAGAGTGGTACTGTATAGTGGATAGAGTGATGGACTAGGACCTAGGAGGCCTAGGGCTGAATATCCACTGAGCCATGGAAACTCACTTGGGGTGTACAACTGGTAGAACCAATCCTTAAATATCTCAGTTGACAGCCTTATTAGGGGCACTATAAGTTGATTCCAACTTGACAGCACAGAACATCAAGGTAGCCAGAAAACTGTCTAAGAACCTGATTTGCAGTCTAGTTCCTCCGGAATGTTTGGAATCTCTTATTACATAGGGAACTTTAATTTCATTTCCCCCATGTCACTATCCTTCACCCTTGATGATTGAGCAATTGCCAGGACAGTTGTTGTTGTTGTTGTTGTTGTTGTTGTTGTTGTTGTTGTTGTTGTTGTTGTTGTTGTTGTTGTTGTTGTTGTTGTTGTTGTTGTTGTTGTTGTTGTTGTTGTTAAATTTAATTTAATTTAATTTAATTTAATTTAATTTAATTTAATTTAATTTAATTTAATTTAATTTAATTTATATGCCGCCCACACTACCCAAAGGTCTCTGGGCAGCTTACAACATTTAAAATACAATAAAATTTAGAACAATTAAAATACAATTAAAATATATATAAAAATTGTCATCGGACCCACAGCTAATATTATTTCAATTAAAAGCTTTCTGGAACTTTTGGAGTTCTGATACATTATTTGAGTGGTACAGAAAGTGGCAGGGAAGTTGACTTCAACCTTGTAAGGTACAAATTATATCTGAATATTTATACATGAGAATTATGATCATGTGCTTACCTCAGTGCATATTAATGTCCTGACCTTTTCTCTAGAGGTACAGACGTTTGTCATGTCATTATAAAGATTTCTGAAAGCTGGTTAGCACTGTAACATTTAGGATTTAGATGCCTAAAGAAGTAAACTCTACTCACATTTAATGAGTCCAAATTCTGATTTGCTTCATGGGTCCTAAGAAATTAGCCTGACACACTGGTGTTTGACCCAGATGCTTCCATGCAAAATTGGGCTTTGCAAATATTGATGCACAATGGGAAATTTTATATTATGAACATTAGTCAAATGAAACATATTGAAAGCAGTTTCCATATTGTTAATCTGTCTGCAAGATTGTCATGTTTACCTGAGGTACGTATTATTTTGAAGCAAAATGCCTTTTTTCCATCTACACATCATATATATACACCATATGTTGGAATTTTTTAAATATAGGCTTTAAAAAAACACAAGCCAATAGCCAATTAATAACAAGTCCATGTTAAGTCACCTAAGTGAAGTGGGCTAGAGCAAGGGAAGGAAACTGCAGTGGCTGCCTTGGCACAGTTTGAGGAACAGTACTCCTGGACATCACTGCTGCTGATATAGTTCCTGCCAAAATTTGGTGGTCATGGTGACAGCTCCGTGGTGTAGAAGGGTGTTAGAGCCAGCTCCTGCATCACAGAGCCCAGCAAAAGTGTGGACCAGAAGATCTCACAGGTACCGCAAATGATATATTTTTTTCCTGGTGAGCAAAAAAGGGTGAAGCAAGAGTTTGGTGGTGTAGTTTTGGTAATGGTGGGAGCCTGGGTTCTGGTTTTGCAGCTGTGAGCCAGGACATGGGGGAGGGTTCATAAAAGGGCTTACGTAACCACCTGCAGCTCACAGGTGATGTGTTGCTCATCCTGTAGAATCTAAGAGGCCTTTTGTTTTGAGATGTACAACAAATTAATAGTGAAGACTCCTGTGTCTTTGGAATACATTTCTGTCTTTGTGATTGACGAAAGACATTCCTTTTCTGCCTTCAACATGTGAAAGTTGGTCAATAGCTTATTGTACAACTGACATAGTCTTCATAATACACATTTGTAATATTTAATAATGTTTAATAGTATCCAGTGTAATACAGTATTTACATGAGTGTAAATGCAGTGGCAGAACTCAGTGTAATTAATAGCTGCTCATGAATAAGTCCCTGACTGAAATCCTGGTCACACTCCACTTGCATTACTTGGCACACGACTAGAAATTTAATGAGAGACTTGTTAAATGGTGGCTGTTGACAATTCTTAGTTATGTCATTGAACTTTTCACCAGCATAAATATTCAGTTCAATACTGACCAATAAAGCACACTCAAAGAGGAAACCCTTTCATTCATTTTGCAAGGAAGCAAAAGAGAGTTTTTACAGTTGTGAAACAGGTGGGGGAATGGGAGAGAATAGCATATAATTACACTTAACAGCATTTTCTCTCAAGTTCTTCCTCCTCAGAGTTTGTGCAGCCACCAAATCTGGCTCTCTACAGACATTTCTCCAACAGTTTAAGATGTATTACCTGTATATTATCTCCTGCATGATAAATCAACAAAATGTCTTCCTATAGCTTTCAAGCATAGAATAATACAATAAATAATAAAATTAATGCCATGTGAGCCTCATGTATATCAACTCTAATTCAGTGGATTCTTACAGACCAACATGAGAAATGGTTTTCCTATAGTGGCTGTCAAGGCACACACCCAATTTTACTGGAAAGGCTTGCTTTAATGGGAGCAATTTCCCTTAAAGCAGCCATTCAGTCTGCTGGGAAATCACTCCATCTTGGCCCCCGCAAGTAGAAACCCTACAGCTGGACCAAAAAGCCCATATTGGGCACAGACTGGGTTTGGGAACTGATCTAATCAGAGGCTACATTTTAGGTTTCTGATTAAGGAAGGTATTTCCCCATGCATTGTATGGCCACCAGGAAATAGATCACACTGGACTGTTCCACAAATGGTCCAAACTGTGATTTATTTCTCCATGTGATCACACCTTGAGTCTGTGTAGCCTCGTATTGTCATACATTGTTCTCACTTGAGGAAAGGTGCCACAGCTACAAATTCAGCAAACTGAGAAATGACCTCCTTAATCAGTAATCTGAAAGGTATCCACAAATTAGCTTGGTTCCCTGAAACTTCCCCACTCTCATAGAAACCCTTCTGATTGAAATGGTGCATGACTGCAGCATCCTCTACAATCATGGCCCACTTCGCTTTCGAGAATGAGCTGGTGCGCTATTATTACTAAGGGATTGTTGCCACCTCTTTCCCATTGATTTGTAGCTGATCTGATCCCAAACCTCTTGTTTAATAAACCATGGAACACTGACTTATTATGATATATTGCTAAAGAAGTTCTAAAGCTGTCTTGTTGTGACTTGTTATTATTGTAACTTTCTAGGAAATTTGTTAACCTTATATCATTTGAGGGGAGTGGGTTTTCTGTGCCTGTTTAGGGTGTCTCAAAATTTCTACCCATATTCACTCTACCTAAATTATCAGAGAGAAGAAATATGTTGGTTTATTGCCAGCACACCTGCTCAGACTAGCAGGGACAGATTACAAATGAATAATGAACATAAATTCATTTTGTGTCTCCATATCAAAACTGCTGAGTTGAAAATGGAAGGTGAGCAAATGTTGATCAGGAAATAGGGAGAAAATCTTGGCTATTCTTGTATGCCATATGGTGAACACATGGCTCTGATTTTTCCATTACCTCGATAAATATGAACATTAAAAATTTACAGTCATATCTGTATTGAAAGGTTAGCAAGTAAGTGTTTCATGTCCCACTAATTTTGTTGGTTGTTTGCATATATTATTGTTTTCTGGAAATAACAAATGTATGTCTGAACAGAAAAAAGTTCCAATTCAGAAAAAAAACTGAGCTCTGTGGCCCTCTAGCTGTTTCTCTTTGGATTCAGAAAATAAAAGGACAAGGTGCCAGCTCTTAAAAATGGATTCTATGCTTCATGAAAGAACTTTGCAGTCTACTACAAAAATCTGTTGTTCTGATAAATTTCATAAAGCATTGCCCAATGTTTTCTTGCTATGTAAAGCACTTCTTATTTTTGAGTAATGCTCATCGGGTAGCCTACATTTTAACCACTGACAGAAGAGTGAGAGATACCTTGTGTTCTGCTCTAGAGGAGAGGGTGAGGTGTGGATCAAGATATCTCATGCAGCTGGTTGATTCAAACAAACAAAAGATATACGAAGAACTAGCTTTTCTGACTGATAGTCTGGTTGCTACTCTGCATGTGTGTGAATGTGAATGCTCTTGCACATAATCTCTCTCTCTCTTTGTCATCTTTCTAATAGAGGTATAAAAGTTGAAAATATAACAGTGGGGGAATTGGACTTCTTTCTAATGAAATGCTGATATTAAATATTGATTAGAAGAGTAAGGAACAAATGGCAGAATTGACTATATCAGAGGCTGAATGTTATGTAATAGTTTCCCAGTAACTCAGGGTTGTTATTTGTCGTTATTTTACAAGTACCTAGAAAACAATAGTATGAAATAATGAAGCACCTGAGAAACATTAAAATCAATGGAAATGTCACCACAGACTTCTTCATGCCTTAGAAAATCATGTACCTTTTTCTTCTACCAAAATAAAATTAAAAATAAAAATTTATGCAGTCTCTCCTATCAGCAAAATGTGGTCTAACTCAATTCATTCCTTCAATTAATTTACTGTTGTTTCTCTTCTTAATTTTTTTTTTAAAATGGAGGCATTAAGCCTAAATCCTGTAGCCTCCATGCTATTACAATGTTTGAAAATGGTACAGATACCATCCATAATTCAATTGCTGTGGCATCATATAAGGAGTATGTTATATAACAAGCACAATTTCATCACGATTGTTCTTAAAAGTAGAAAGAGATTGCCTGCTTGGCACTCTGGCCAGAATCCTATTACAGTGGTGCCTCGCTTAGCGAGCGCTCCGTTTAGCGACAAAATCGCTTTGCGATGAACTTTTTGCGATCGCAAAAGCGATCGTTTTGCGATGTTCCCTATGGGGGAATTTCACTTTGCGATGATTGGTTCCCTGCTTCAGGAACCGATCATCGCAAAGTGACCATTTTCGCACAGCTGATCGGCGGTTTCAAAATGGATGCTGGGTAAATAAAATGGCTATCCGCTGTTTTCTGGGACGGATTCCTTGCTTAAAAGGCACCGAAAATGGCTGCGCTATGGAGGATCTTCGCTGAATGGTGAGTTTTAAGTCCCTAGGAATGCATTAATCAGGTTTTAATGCGTTTCTGTGGGCTTTTTAATATCACATAGTGACGTTTTCATTCAACAGCGATTTTTGCGGAACAAAATAACATCGCAATGCGAGGCACCACTGTACTTGCTTACAGCTGCATCACTCAATTGACATAATTGCCACAAGTTACGAAGTCAGGCGAGGGAAGGCTGGTTGCAACAAGACAGCACAAAACTGTAGCTCATCTCCGTGGTGTTGCTCCTCCAAGCTACTGTTTCTTGAATCACAAGAACTGAACTGGTGTTTCTATTCCTGACTACTACTACTCCCCCCCCCTCGCACACATTTGAGCATGTGAAAGCACACAGCTTTCTTTAAAATGGTTCTAACATTCATGGGATGTCAGTGGAAGGAAAGCCAATTAGATTTGCATACACCTGGGAGGCAGGAAAGTTTTAAGGGTCGGATCATACTTCCGCACTATTAAAGAGCAGGCCGGGTAGGAGGCCGGGTAGGTGGGGCTCATCAGCCATGGAAGGCAGCCCATCTAGGAGAAGGAAAACTCTGATTTCAAACCTCCACTGCCTTGTGGCTATATCCACTGATGGGAAAGGCTTCAAGAGTTAACCTCGAGGCAAAATCCGGAGCTGGAGTCCCAAAGGCAGTTCGTGTCGTTCTGCCAACTCCTGCGACGTTGCTGGAACCAGTTGTATTGGCTCTTGCCTTTCCATTGGACCATTTCAGCAACGTGGAGAGGGGGGAATCTGCTGCTTGGTTAACAGCCTATCCTCCATATTACTTTACCCAGGCTTCATGTTCTGGAGAGGACACTCCTCGATTCAGATCATGTTACCATAGTCTCTCGAGACTGAAGGATGCCTGTGCTATGCTAGAGTGGAAGTGGGCACAAGGAGTGCATAGTTTTGCAGCTTGTTGTCACTCACATCCCAGATAACATTCTAGTGCTGTTCTGGACACAGGCACCATTTCATGCATCATATGTACCATATGTGGAAGGAATGGGGGAGGAATAAATCATATTTTCTCAGCACTTTTCAGTGTTTCCCCCAAAAGCGATATCCTGGCAGAAGCATAATTTAGGGGGAGGATACTGCATATCACTCTGCAAATGATAAACAGTGCTGGAAACAGATTGTGCAGGGAGGCTTTTCCAGTACAGACTCTCAACACTCTTTATGGGCAATTCAATCTTCCAGTCATGTTTCCAAGGTATTTCGTACTATATTGGACCTTCCATGATTTTTGAACATATTTATTGAGAGCTGTGCTATATGGTGAAGTAACTCTAGCTCTTTAACTTTTAACATTTTCCCTCAATTAAGATGCCCTGGTCTTCAGCTTAAATAGCTCATCTCAGCTGCTGCCAATTGATTTCTCCCCTGGCAGTGCTTCTGACTGAAAAGCTAGTAGGAAAAAAGAATCCACAAACATACTATTCAATTTTTATCCACTTTCTTTCCTTCCTTTAAAGTCACCTTGTTTCTCAGTAAAACAAAGCCTAGTTATTGGTACTTTTTGCCTGTGCTGTAACAGATGTGTTTGGTAGGGATGCAGGCGAAGGCCTCTGTTGCTTCTCGCAGACTTTGAAACCCCCTCCCACAGGAGGCCAGCCTGGCCTCACCTTTGCTGTCCTTCCGCAGATGAATTTTCCTCTTCAGGCAAGCTTTCTCTGAATGACTGGCTGCCTGAATGGGTTTTTTAAAATGGAATGTTGAACCTTATTACTTAGAATGTGTTTTTGGTGTTGCATTTGTTTATTTTATTTATTATTTATTTATTTATTTACGATATTTTTTAGCCGCACCATTGCCAGTGGCTTCTGGGCGGCGTACAACTGTCTTAGTGTGGAATTTCTTCTTTTTTAGTATTTGTATACTTCCTGTTATCTAGCTTTTAAATATTGTCTTTTTTAATTATGTAAGATGTGGTTCCTTTTTAAGGAGAAAGGTGGGGAAAATATTTTATATAGATAGAATTGTCAGATTAATTTATGTACATAATACCTGTTCTCAGTGCTGGGATTCAAATAAATTAACAACAGGTTCTATGTCCTAATGACCATTTTAAATATGCCAAAAGATATAACAAAAGGTAGTTTAATAATTCATGCATTAAATACTGCAATAAGAACAGTAAAAGAAGTACAGAGAACTAGATTATGTTTAAAGGAAGATTTTTAATATTAAATACCTGACAAACAGTTATTGAAGATATTACCATATTGCTGTTTGATTGGCGTCCTCACTTGCAATTTTCTTTGCTTTTATCCAAGCATCATCAGTTGTGTTATTTACCCTTAACCATCTTTGCACTGTAGGAGTAGGATTCGCAGAAATTCAAGAAAATGAAAATGGGATTTGTTTTGGGCAAACCATGCCTGTTGAATTCATAGATTGGTCCTAACATGAGTACCCCCTTCATGGATTGCTGCCTTGTTGTGGCAAAGGGGCTAGAATAACTCAGAGAAGCTATGGTCTATGCCGTGCAGGGACAACCAAGATGAACAGGTCATAGCAATCCACCTGGAGTAGGAATTGGCAATGCCACTCCAGTATCTTTGCCAAGAATAACCCATGACCAGAAACAAAAGGCTAAAAGATATGATGCTGGAAGATGGGCCCCTCAGGTCGAAAGGTGTCCAACATGCTACTGAGGAAGAGCGGAGGACAAGGAGCTCCAGAGCTAATGAAGAGGTTGGGCCAAAGCCAAAAGGACGCTCATCTGTGGACGTGCCTGGAAGTGAAAGGAAAGTCCGATGCTGCAAAGAAAATACTGCATAGGAACCTGGAATGTAAGATCTATGAACCTTGGGATGCTGGAGGTGGTCAGTCAGGAGATGGCAAGAATAAACATTGACATCCTGGGTGTCAGTGAACTAAAATAGACCAGGATGGGCGAATTTAATTCAGATGATTATCGTATCTACTATTGTGGGCAAGAATCCCGTAGAAGGAGTGGAGTAGCCCTCATAGTCAACAAAAGAGTGGGAAAAGCTGTAATGGGATATAATCTCAAAAATGATAGAATGATGTCAATACAAATCCAAGGCAGACCTTTCAACATCACAGTAATCCAAGTTTATGCACCAACCACCAATGCTGAGGAGAATGAAATTGACCAGTTTTATGAAGATTTACAAAGCCTTCTAGAACTGACACCAAAGAAAGATGTTCTTCTCATTCTGGGGGACTGGAATGCTAAAGATAAAAGAAACAACAGGGAAGTTTGGCCTTGGAGTTCAGAATGAAGCAGGGCAAAGGCTAATAGAGTTTTGTGAAGAGAAAAAGCTGCTCATCTCAAACACTCTTTTCCAACAACACAAGAGGCGACTCTATACATGGAAATCACCAGATGGGCAATATTGAAATCAGATTGATTATATTCTCTGCAGCCAAAGATGGAGAAGCTCTATACAGTCAGCAAAAACAAGACCTGGAACTGATTGTGGCTCTGTTCATCAGCTACTAGCAAAATTCAAGCTTAAATTGAAGAGAGTAGGAAAAACCACTGGGGTACTCAGGTATAATCTAAACCAAATCCCTTATGAATACAGAGTGGAAGTGAAGAACAGATTTAAGGAACTAGATTTGGTGGACAGAGTCTCTGAAGAACTTTGGATAGAGGCTCGTAACATTGTACAGGAGGCAGCAACAAAAACCATCCCAAAGAAAAGGAAATGCAAGAAAAGCAAAGTGGCTGTCCAACAAAGCCTTACAAATAGCAGAGAAGAGAAGGGAAACAAAATGCAAGGGAGATAGGGAAAGTTACAGAAAATTGAATGCAGGCTTCCAAAGAATAGCAAGGAGAGACAAGAGGCTCTTCTTAAATGAACAATGCAAAGAAGTAGAGGAAAATAATAGAAAAGGAAAAACCAGAGGAACCAGGTTCAGGAAAATTGGAGATATTAGAAGAACATTTTGTGCAAAGATGGACATAATTAAGGACAAAAATGGGAGAGACCTAACAGAAGCAGAAAACATCAAGAAAAGGTGGCAAGAATACACAGAGGAATTATACCAGAAACCTATGGATATCCCAGACAACTCAGATAATCTGGCTGCTGACCTGGAACCAGACATCCTGGAGAATGAAATCAAGTGGGCCTTAGAAAGCTTGGCTAACAGCAAGGCCAGTGGAGGTGATGGCATTCCAGTGGAAGTATTTAAAAACTTAAAAGATGACGCTGTTAAGGTGCTACACTCAATATGCCAGCAAGTTTGGAAAACTTAACAGTGGCCAGAGAATTGGAAAAGATCAGTCTACATCCCAATCCAAAATAAGGGCAGTGCCAAAGAATGCTCCAACTACTGTACAATTGCACTCATTTCCCACGCTAGCAAGGTTATGCTCAAAATCCTCCAAGGTAGGCTTCAGCAGTATGTGGACCGAGAACTCCCAGAAGTACAAGCTGGATTGCGAAGGGGCAGAGGAACTAGAGACCAAATTGCTAACATGTGCTGGATTATGGAGAAAGCCAGAGAGTTCCAGAAAAACATCTACTTCTTCTTCATTGACTATGCAAAAGCCTTTGACTGTATGGACCACATCAAACTATGGCAAGTCCTTAAAAGAAATGGGAGTACCTGACCACCTTATCTATCTCCTGAAAAATCTATATGTGGGACAGGAAGCGACAGTTAGAACTGGATATGGAACAACTGATTGGTTCAGAATTGGGAAAGGAGTACGACAAGGCTGTATATTGTCGCCCGGCTTATTTAACTTATATGCAGAATACATCATGCAGAAGGCCAGACTGGAGGAATCTGAAACCGGAATTAAGATTGCTGGAATAAATATCAACAACCTCAGATATGCAGATGATACCACTCTCTGACGGCAGAAAATGAGGAGGAATTAAGTGGGCTTTCATTAAACATCAGGACTCAGCCCCGAAATGAGTATTACTACATACTCTGAACACATGCCTCTTAGGTACAAGTAGCTCATGCCAGGGTATGTGGTGCCATTCTCAGAATGATGCGATCTGCCCATCAGCCCTGGCACCCTGAGCTCGTCCGCTTGGGGATTGGCGGGGGAAGAGAAGCTCTACTTTTCTTTCTCTTATAAGAGCGAGAGCGCTGGTGATTAGAAGAACAGCAATTAACGAAAGAAACTTCCTTCTCCCCAGGCTGGGGGTCATCCCAGGTGGTCCTTACTTAGCATTAAAGGAACAGTAACCCGGGCGCCCACACCATGGTCCAGCTGCCCGCCCTGTTTACATGGTTGGCTGCATCTTGTCTTTCGTCTCTGGCCGTAGTGGTGGCAAAGGGGAGCTAGGCCGAGCGCGCGCACCTGGGCAGGGGCTCCAAACAGACTGGAGAGGAGCATTCTTCCCGAACCATTCGCTCACGCCACTTATAGAGGTTTTCATGCAGGCGGGTGGGGGCGGGAAAGTGAACCAGTCAGAGTCCCCCAACTGTTCCGTGCCTAGCTGGCTGGCACGCTCCCCTCCTCAGCAGTTGTTGCTGCTACTCCTGCTTTGGCGGAGTTACTTTCCCGAGGGGAGGGCGCAGAGAGAAAAGCCTGCACTTCGCTGCTTTGCTTTGCTTTGCTTTCCTCAGGTAAGGGAGCACACTGCCTGCTGCCCTCCTGATGCGACAGACCCTAACCAACGGCTGTGGCCAATCAGAGAGGGCTCTTGCTAGGTTGCCTTTCCTCGCCTCCTGGAGGGAAGAAGCGGTGGGAGGGACCAGCCACCAGTGGCTCCCAGGAGAGCACTTTCCTCAGGCATTCTCGGGAGGGAGGGAAAGAAAAGAGGTTTGAGGCCAGTGGTGGGATTGAGCAGGCCAGCAAACGGTTCTCCAGAACTGATCATATATTAGGTACCGGTTCCGTAGATCCAGTGCGAACCGGCTGAATCCCACCACTGCCTGTTCTTGAGTATTTAACGCAGTAGTATAATAGAAATGCTTGTTCACATTGTGTTGAGACCTTCCCATTTCATTTGAAAATTTGCTTTATGAAGGTATGAGAAGATGTTGCTGACTATTCCCTCCCTTTAATTTAATAGTTTATAGTTGCTTATTTTGAGAAGCAGCTCACTTTTAATGTTTAACTATACAGATATTTATGAATAGAAAGAAGGACTGTTATTTGCAGACAGTACTGGGATAGTGAGATCCTAGTATGTTCAGAAGGGTAACTGGCGATGTCCATGTTATGGCTCATAAAGGGGTTGGAACAGCTTGAGGCTTAAGTAAGGATGAAGATGCGATTGTGGTATGATACGCAGACATCCCCAGAATTGAAGCAGGCTTACTGAAGATGAGGTGAAAGAGGCTGAATTGTGGACATTCATGAGCTGGAAGTTGAGCCACCTACAAGAAAGGGGTTTGTGGTGAGGAGTTTTGCTAGCAAAATTTGAACAGAGGGTTTATGCTTAGTACTGTATAGCCATACCCACATTCTTGTAGTCTTCTTGTAGTCAAGCAAACTCTTCCCCAGTTCTGCATCTTTATCAGGATCATTTTAATCTTAGTTTCTGTTACTTGGCCGGGAGAGGTGGAAAGTCTAGATCCACAGAATGGTATAGTATTTTCTCTGAAGCCTGCAATGACTGCATAACTGGGTCAGGTTGTTATGGCTTCTGACAGACAAGTTGGGAGTGAAAAGCCAAATTGAAGCTGTGGAAGATTTGGGGGTAGCTGTTGAAGTGTTAGCATGGGGACCACACTAACCCCTTTGCTAAACTGGTGCATTTGTAATTAAAAATAAATATTATGAAATACGTTTTAGCTTTCACAGGTTTATTTCCAAGCCAAATGTAGGCATATGTTGGAACTCAGAAACTTCTGGGTGTGCTTAATTAAATAATTGTTTGATTGCTTTAGGAAATAATGTATTCATTCATTTTTGCATCTTTATCCTGCCTTTTCCCCAAGACTGGATTACAAAGCAGTTTACAGTGTAAATAAAAGGCAGTATCACTAAAACACACTGGATACATATATTAAACTTTAATTAAACCAATTATGCCAAATACAAATAAATTTAAAATATTAATGTCTCTAAAAAGAAAAAAAGATTTTTAAAAAAGATACAAGAAATGCAACACACCCAGACCCTTTATTTTTAGAGTCTACCAGTTGCTGAAATCTTCCTTAAATATAAAGCATAGCTTGCTGATAGAAAGACAGCAAAGAGGGGGCCATGCTAGCACTCCTTGCAAGGAAATTTGAAAGAGTGGGAGCAGCCACAGAAAAGGCCATCTCTTTTGGCCTCCCCAGATGAGACTCAGAAGATAATATGACTGAAAGCAGGATTTATCCTCCTGATCTCAAAGCCCATTTATGTAGGATTGTATGGGAAAATGCAATATTTCTGATGGCCTATACTTAAGCCAGATAGGGTTTGCAGGTCATAAAGAGCAGTTTGGATTGTGCCAGGAAATGATACAATTGGATTGAGTCAACAAAACTGTTGTAAAAAAAAAAAAAAAACCAAAACGGTATATACATGTTCCCTGTAACTGGTGCCAAACAATTGGCTAGCTGCATTGTTTTGGACCTGCTGATATTTCTGAGCAGCCTTCAAAGAGAGTCTTACAAAGAGGTTATTACTGTACTTCACATGGGATGCAACTAAGGCATCTCACAGCACAACAGCCAGTGTGTGGAACAGAGAGACTCCAACATCATCTTCTGACCTTGCCCAGAGCCTTTGTAAGACGGTGTCTCCAAGTCCAGTCCCAGAGTGGCAGCACAGCACCATGATTGATGGTGTTGAAAGCTACCGAGAGCTCCGGCAAAATTAACAGAGACAATCTTCCCTTGTCCAGGTTCCAGCATAGCTCATGAACCAGGGCAACTCAGAGTTTTTTTCAATCCTTTAACCAGGCTTGAAGCCAGACTGAAATGGAAATAGGAAGCTGCATTGAAAACATCTGCTATAATGGATCTTTGACACTGAAGGAAAGGTATACATTGATTATGTAAAGAGTGTATGGCTGAAATAAAACAGGTTATTAGTCATTGTTTTTAAGCTATATTTCCAAGAAAAATCAGTGAAAGATAACCTCTGTGATTCCTTGAAAGAAATATATACAGTAAACATGGTTGCCCCATTATATTGGAAACACATTGGAAATGCAGCGTGAAGATTATGCAGAATCAATTTTTTAAAAGCCTATCTATTTTCATGACTTTCTTGATTTTATGAGTAGAGATTTTCCAGTATGTGGTGTGCTATTTATTACTGCTAGTGCACTGGGGGGAAAAAACTGCTCGTGTCACTAGTATAGTCTTAGGCAATGGTTCAGTAGGCACAGTCTGTTCCTTTTCTGGCCAAGATGCTTGAGATGAATTTTAATCCCTAAAAGTAGAACTCCAACTATACAAGGTTATTAAACATTATCAACAGCTCATTACCTTGAAAAAAGATCTGTTTAAAAAATCAACAGGAACCTATGTAAAATGAAGGATGCAGAAGACTGCGAATGTTAGGAAGAGATTAAATGTGCTGTATTTTTTTCAATTATTTTTACAGAACACATCATTGGGATTATTTTATTTTTACACTTGGTTGTGTTTCTGTGTGGTATACCCACCATAGAAATGATAGCAGGTAAATTAGTTAATTACTAGCATCTTGAAGGGCAGTGGGAAAGTGGGTTGTTGATTAACTGTGTGAGTAAATATTGACACCATTTAGGGCAATTAACAGAGAAATGCTCTGTTGTATTTCAAGTGAGTCATAAAGTAAATCATTCATGGCTAAGTCTCATTCTGGATGGTCACAAAGCCATCATTTGCAGAACTGTACACGAGCCATGAACTTCAGTGCTCCAGACTCTTCCTGCTGTAGCTTATCTAATTAAGACTAATCATAGTGCCCACATTTGTGAAGTATAGTTAGAGCTTGCCTTCAAAACCAAATGTCAGAACATTATTTCTGCTTCTGATTTGGAGGCTCTAGTGTTGGTTCAGGCATAACAACAAAAATGTTAACCATAGTTTGCTGATTCAGATTAATGACAAAGTGTAGTTAGCTAAATAAGAAATGGAGAGGGAAGCTGCCCAAAGCAGAAAGAGCTTAAAAGATCATTCACAGAGCTCCAAACCATAGCTTGGAATATTGTTAGGTGGAGTATTTGTTTTCTTGAATTGCTATCTACTCTTTTATTAGTAACTGTATAATTCTAGTTCCTTAAAGCCAGTGATCGTCTCTGGCTATTTTAGGTAAAAAAAAAAATCAATACAATGGCCAGAATCCTCTTGCGTACCTCTGCAAAGGGCATAACTTTGTTAGGCAAATTTCCCCAAGTGAAAAAGTCATTGCAAACATTATCAGTTGCATGCTGAATCACACAGCACAATATGCAATAAATAATGTCTACAGTGATTTGTTTTAACAAGGCAATTTGCCTCTAAAAATGGAATGTTTGTGTTACACCAGTGTAACTAGGCAAGATGATATAGGCCAATGAAATACGAGCAGGATGATATAGGCCAATGAAATACGAGCAGGATGATGATGCAAGCCAGTGTGATATAGTGGACAGAGTGACAAGTAAGACGTAGGAGACCTGAGCTTAGATTCCCCTTCAGCCATGGGATGAACAGTGGAAAAACTATTTCTTTAATATTCCACGTATCCTGAAAACCCTGCGAGGATGTGACTTGGCAGCACATAACAGATAAGGATAACAGTGTCATTTGCCATCTCTCTTAGACTCCCTACTCTCTCTGTGCTTACATTAGCCAGAGGAAAGAACAATTTCCCTAACATTAAGGTGTTATTGTTGTAAAGGAAAGCATTTTCAGGTGGTCTGGTTTTGAACTGATAATTAAGATTCATTAGCTGTTCAAAAGACTGGATCCTAATGAAGACCAATAAATAAATAAATAAATAAATAAAATGCTAGAACTGTTTTCTTCATGTAAATCAACACAGCTCCAAGAATTTTGGGATTTCCATTAAAGACATCAATGTGAGCTCCACCTTTACAAGTGCCTTGTATCATTGAACAGTGTTGACTTTTTTGGTAAATTTTCCAGTGTGATATAGATATATAGATATATGATAGAACAGACTCCTCTTTTGATGTAGTACCTTTCAATTCATAGAAACATCTGCCAAACCCCATGACTTCTCTTTATCTTCAGTTCCAGCTGAGTTACATGTACTTCAGTGCCTTTAATGCTGCCATGCCACTGTATATGTAATGACCTCTATTATTTTGACCTTGTAATCTATTGTAAGAGAAATGGGTTGAAATGCACTCTTTGGCTTTTTATTATTCTTTATTATAAAGAGAGAGAGATGGATTATGATGTGGATTGTTATATCAATTATACTATTCAGTGGAGTTACAGGACATTCTGTAGTAATTGTAAACCTAAAAGACCCTTATAATTTAATTTAGCAATGAAGGGAATTACTTCATAATGTCTCTTACTGATAATAATTATATTTTGCTTTGTCAGGCTTCATTTAGGCCAAGGTAGTCTCCTCCTTTCCCCAAAATGGAATAGCTAATAATGAATCAGCTTCTTGTTAACGGAGGCATTTAGTATTTCAAAGGAACATGTTATGAAAATTGGTAGAATTAAAATGGAAGATCACATTTGAAAGATTAGAGTGCAGAACAGGCTCAAATTGGACGTGCAGGAAGGAGACTTGGAACCCGAAATTTGGCATTAAAAAGAAACCAAACAAGCCAAAAAACCCGCAGCAAGGCTGAAGTTGTAGCTGTAGCTGGCTGGAGATGTTCTTTCCCAACTAGTCCACTGGGTAAGCATGTGACAGGAAGTGTAATGAAACAAAATAGATATCCTGTGCTCTTTATTTGGGAGGGGGAGTCCATGGAGGGTCTGCTTTTACAGTACAGTGGTGCCTCACACAACGATGTTAATTGGTTCCAAAAAAATCAACGTTGTGTGAAGCATCGTTCTGTGAAACACCATTTCCCATAGGAATGCATTGAAAACCGGTTAATCCGTTCCAATTGGAACGGATTGACGTCCTTGAGCGAAAATCCCCATAGGAAACATCATTGAGTGAAACAATGTTTCCTCCATTCAAATGAATTGAAGCCGACTCAATGCATTTGAATGGCATTCCGATGTCTCTTTTCCCTCATTTAAAAGTGCCTTAAACTGTTTCAAACCTGTTTTAAATACTTGCCATCGATAGTCCACCTTGTGAAACGTATGCAAACTTAATTTGGTGTTGTTCTGAGTCGACGTTAATTTTTGGTAATTTTTTGTTTTCTCTATTGAAAGCCATTAGACAGACCATTCAATGGCTTTCAATGGAGAAAACAAAAAATCACAAAAAATTAACGAAGACTCAGAACAACACCAAATTAAGTTTGCATAGGGTTCAGGAGGTGGGCTAATGATTGCAAACATTTAAAACAGGCTTCAAACAGTTTAAGACACTTTTACAGGAGCAAAAAGGCACATCGGAAAGGGCTCTTTGATCTCCGTTTCCCTGCTTTTGAAGCTCTTTCCGATGTGCTTTTTTGCTCCTGTAAAAGTGCCTTAAACTGTTTGAAAAGTGTTTTAAATGCTTGCTATTGTTAGCCCACCTCCTGAACCCTATGCAAACTTAATTTGGTGTTGTTCTGAGTCTTCGTTAATTTTTTGTAATTTTTTTTTTTCTCTCTCATTGAAATGTATTGGGCGGACAGTTCAGTAGAGTTCAATGAGGGAAAAACAAAAAATCACCAAAAATTAACAACGACTCAGAACAACACCAAATTAAGTTGCATAGGGTTCAGGAGGTGGGCTAACGATTGCAAGCATTTAAAACAGGTTTCAAACAGTTTAAGGCACTTTTAAGTGAGGGAAAAGAGACATCGTTGTGTGAAAATCCCCCATAGGAAACATCGTTGTGTGAGGCGGCAAATTTATCAGAAAAAGCCATCGTTGTGTGAATTCATCGTTGTGTGAGGCACCCGTTGTGCAAGGCACCACTGTAATGGCTTCACCTTGGCAAATGGACCCCCAATACCTTCTGCTCCAGCCTTGGTAGGGGTGCTGCTGCTATAAGCTGCACTGGCCTCAGCCTTAAGCAGGCTTCAGTGCTATTCTGATTTTGGTATATATTTAAAGAAAAGAAAAACATGTTTGTGAAGAGGTATCAGAACTATAGGAGCGTGTACCCTGCCTGATAGCAAGTCAGACCCACTGGGCCATCGGGTTCAATATTATCAGCAGTGGAGGTGTGTAGATTTGTATTTCTGGACTGGAACTCCTGGAACACAAACCGTTCCCTCTCCGCTCAACACTGTTTGGCAGCCGCTCTCCAGGGTTTCCCTGGCTTATCTGAATTTACTGGCAATTGAACTGAGGACCTTTTGTGAATGCAGAGCATGTTTCCTACTTTTTATCTGTAATCTTTTCTTTAGCGCTTATAGAGACCTGAGAGCGGCTAGCTACTTTCCTTTACTCTGAAAAGGGAATAAGAAACTGCCAAGCTTAAAAAAAAAAAAATCTAGAGATTGAATAGTGCTATTTAAATTATATAAAAATGGAACTGAGGAAAATAAACCATTTGGCGTCGGTCTAACTTAAGGAACCATCATTTCATTACCTGCCAGAGCTTGGAAAGGTATTTTGAAAAAGCAATCCAGCTGCTTTTGCAGTCCTAGACAGGACTGCTGGGTAAGGCAGCGGGCACTATAAGAAAGGCACCATTTATTTATTTATTTATTTATTTATTTATTTATTTATTTATTTATTTATTTATTTATTTAACTTATATGCTGCCCACTCTACTCAAAGGTCTCTGGGCGGCTTACAACAATTAAAATTCAATTAGAATACAATAAAAGATAAAACGATTAAAATACAATTAAAATAGATACTCTAAAAATTGCCATCAGGACCCACATGTAATTATATCCACGTTTATTGAATAAATAATAAAAGAACGTCCATGATTTTCCTTCTGTGATTAACCAACCAAACCGTAAATAAACCTTGTTATATTTGGCAGCAAGAGTGTGAGATTCATTTGTCACCTTCTGACCAGAGTCCTCTTAGAGGTTTCTACCGGGGCTGTATAAACCCAAGTGTAAACCTCTAATAGGACCCTCTTGCTGTAGTACAAAGGTTTGCACTCATTTGGAATTCACGGACAGCCTGCGTGTATCCAGGATAGAGTTGCATTAGTGGTACTGCACGGATACTGTGTCACACTGGTTGTGCTTTCCCAGAACAATTGCAAGAACTTGAACCATGTGAGACTATTTTTAAAATTTTATCTAAAATATTTTTACCCTGCCTTTCTCCTTAAAAAGGACCCAAGGCGGCTTATATCCTTGAAAGACAATATTTAAGTTTTATACAATGAGTATACAACAATGGTTTACATCATTAAAATACAATATTTAAAGCTGAGAACAATAAGTATAAAGAGGCAGCTTACATCATTAAAAGACAATATCAAAGCTATAAAACGAGAAGCATGCAAATGCTGACATTCTTCCTTACTTCGCAAGGTTATGTCCCTGTAGGATAAGAGTTAAGTTACATAAACAAAGAAATGATGTAGTCCTAAATTAACAGTGGAAATACAACACAAATTTACCTTTGTAATTGCAAAGAGAGAGGGGGGAAGCAATATTTGTGAGTACTTTGCTGTTTATATTTAATTATTTTGAAAATTTGGTACATACCACTAGTGCAGAAGTGTGTATCATCCATTACAGCACTGTACACAATCATAATTCAGTTCTGGATTTACCAACATTTTTCACTTCTCTTTAGGTTTTGAAAAACAATTTTGGCTTTAATATCAGAAAGCTCTGAAATAAAAAAAATTGCGAGAAAACAAAGTTTTACAGATTAAAGTAAGAGTGCTTCTAAGTACCTAGCAGTTAAGTGCTTTTTAATGTCAATAACGTACAAAAAGCTGGTATCTGAGTTGACCAAGAGATAAAAAGGATGTCTAGGATTTTCTTCAGTTGTCAAATGAAAATGTTTTGTGAAGACATCTGATTCAGAAAAGGAACCTAACTTTTAAAAGCTGTACAAATATATGTCAGATGATAAACATTTTTACAATTGATAGATGAAAATACAGTACTTCTTTACTTTGAACATTGTATTTGAATCAAATATTGTTAATGTTACATCACTGTGTTTTCTTTGAAAGTTGTCATGAATTTGGGGGGGGGGGCATTAAAGGATTGGATTTAGAGGGTTTCAGATGTTTTAAACTATGGCTGAAATCCTGTTGCTTAGCCTAGTAAGTCACACTAGAGTAGGCCTCACAGGGATTTAGTGAATTAACTTTTCAATAAATTCAGTTAATTTAAATGGATCTACTTTAGTTAGGACTTACTTTAGCATAATATTTTATAACTAGAGTAGACCCATTTGAATCAGTAGAACTTACAGAGGAGTTAACTCACAGAATCCCACTGATTCAATGGACCTTCTCTAGTGTAACTTAGCACACTAGGTAACAGGATTTCAGCCACTAAGCTCTAGAGCAGGGGTCTCAAACTCGTGGCCCACGGGATGATAGTTTGTGGCCCCCCCCTTAATATGAAAGTTTAAGGAGCGGGAGCAGTGGCGGCGGCACCTACTTGGTGAGCATGAGGCTTCCTCCCCTCCTCGTAGGGGCTAGGTTCAGCCTGACCCCCCAAAGTGCCTGGGCATCCAGAAGGGGATCCCTCTCCCTGCCCAGCAGTCTCCTCCCTCAGGGGTTTGGCACCACCAGGGCTTCTGCTTTTAGGTCTCTCTCTCTCTCTCCCCCCACTCTTCATGGATCACCTGGTGAGGCTGCTGCTGCTGTTGCCTCATCCTCTCTGCACTTCTCCTCCCCCCCCCCGCCTGGTGCTCCTCCACTCCCTGCCCAGATGTGCCGTGGGAGGGGGTGCTGCCAAGAGAACAGCCTTCTCTCTCATGCGCTCACCCCTATCTCCCTGAACCACACTGGGCAAGACCAAAGCATCTTGCCAGAGTGGGAGTCAGGAATCTCCATTAGCCCTTGGGTATGGGGGAGAGATTACTCTGCCAATGGGGTCAGCCATGCAGAAGGAGTGAATGCAGCTGCTAGGGGTGTGTGTGTGTGTGAATCTGTGGGTATTTAAACCCTGGCGGTTTAATGCCACTCCCTCCACGGAACCTGGGTGCCTTGTCTTCCTGCAGCATCTCTCCATTGTCCCCAACCTGTGTCTAAAGAGGGCACGCTTCTTATGTGGAGAATGGTAACACGCGGGCAAGAACAGACCACAGGGGGAAATCTTGCTCTCTCCGGGTGGTTGTCCTTGCTTGTTTGCTGCACTCATTTTACTTCTGGCTCAAAACATGCAGATTTATCCTCCCTTCTCCTCCTCCTCCTCCTCCTGGCCTCAGCACCCTCCGGTGAGAGCCCTGCCCTGCAGCAGGACAAATGGGGTCGACCCAAGGAAGCAGCTCCATCGCCCGCTCAGGACGACCTGCAGCCACCGATTCAGGAGCCGCTTCCGTTGCACCCTTTTGCTGTGGAAGGGGCGCCAGGGTGACCAGGCTCTCCAGCGGATCAGGCCAGCTTGCCGAGGGAAAGTGTGCCAAAAGCCATTCGCCATTGTCAGTGAATGTGGAAAATCTGATGCGGCCCAGCTTCACCCAGACTCTGCCTCCAGCGACCCCCGGGTAAATTGAGTTTGAGACCCCTGCTCTAGAGTTTATATTCAAATAGTAGTATGTATAAAAATAGCAATATTTTGATGCAGTAGCATCAGAGGTTTGTGTGTCTTCAAGTTTCACGTGGAATTGAATGCTTCTTGGATAAAAAGAAGCTAGGAGGAGGTGATTTTCAGAGGGAAAACAGCATGGGAGATCAATCTAGATCAAGGTCCCACAGGTGTTTTCCTTTCAAAACAAAAATGCTCTGGTTAAGCATATTTAAACAGATTATTTACACCATGTGTAGTCCAGCCTTGAGAGTGCTAATTAAAAGGCTCAGCAGGCTTGGAGGCAAGGAAAGAAAGTCATTGCCAGCACTGACAATACAACCAAAATTGCTGTTGCTTTGGTTTCCATCTTTGAGAATCATTTCTGTAAGTAAGATCAGCTGGAAGTATATAGCTAGTCAGATACCTGTCTCATAATAAATAGCCTGATAATATGTAATGATGATCCTGAAATGGAGGTGTAAATGGCATGGATCCCCAAAGCTGGTTGCAATAAGAAGACAATAAAGCTTTAGCCCTCTGGATGTTTAGGTTACAATTCCCATAATCCTTTAACAGTGTCTATGGTGGGTGGGGCTTTTAGAATGTGAGATCCAAAACATCTGGAGGACCCAAGGTTCTCTGCATTTGTACTAAATTGTTGTTTTTTTAAAATCAGATTGCACTGTGACTAAATTTTTTTTACAGCGATACCAATTGGGTCCTAATTCAAGTTAACCAGCTTCCAAGAAAGACTAAATTCCTAGTTTGAAGTGACCGTCATGATATATCTGCAACAAGGCAGAATTTGACATTTGGGTTTATATTTGTTAAGCATCTGGGAAAAAAAGATTATAAAGTACTTTAATACTTGTCTATGTATCTTTTTCACAGTGAAAAAGCAAAAAGTTGATATGTATTAGTAATATGAATTGATTGGATGATGGTATACTTTATGTTCTCCTATCCCCCAAAACCATTTTTCCTTCTCCCATATCCTCTCTTTCTTTTTGTACCTTCCATCCCTGTTCCTAAATAAATATTTTAAAAAAAGAAAAAAAATACTTGTCTATGTATCTATATATGAAATGTTATATGAGAGTGAGCAAGTAATTTTATAGTTTTCTGTTTTGTTTAATGCAATGCCAGCCAAGAAAGGTTTCACTATTAGAGGCTAAATAAAACATTTTTATGTCTATATTACTGTGCAAGTTGGTTTGAAATCTGCTGCAGTGTGAAGTCTATAAAATTGGCAGATTACTTCATAAAAGTGCTTTATAGTCTTAAACATTTTAATGCTGTTTACAATATGTTTTTGAAAGATCAATTGTGCATACAATTATGTTATCAAGTTATTAAACCTAGAATAAAACTTAAACAAAACAGCTTTGAAATTACATGAAAATTAGTTAAGTCAAAACAGTTGTAAAATTATAAATTGAGTCCATTAAGTAGCTATTTTTTTTAAGTTTCACATTTGTTCCCTCTCATTCTCTATTCAGCTATAAATATGCTTACAAAATGCACAGAATAATACAGCAGTTTTTAAAAAGAGTGAAATTCAAAATAATTAAAAGCAAATACATTTAAAGAAGTGAAAAATATCAATATCATTTTAGGCTACAATTTTATTTACACTTACCTGAGAATAAGTCTTAGTGAAGCCACTGGAACACTGGGACTTACTTTTAAATATACATGCATAGGACTATATTCCAAGCAAATCTGGTGGGTTCACAGTGTTTTGAAGATGCTGTTTTAACGATTCTGCATATAATTCAAAGAAATGAATGGCTTGGATTCAGATTTAGCCTTATTGTAATCACTGGCCAGTATTCTGTTGCTGATGTCAACTAAGAATATATTGGCCGCAATCCTGTTGGGCTGCCATATAAAAGGCATAACCTTTAGAGGTGAATTGCCTCAAATTAAGAAATCTCGGTAAGCATTATCTGTTATACGCTGAGTTGCACAACTGATAATTTTTTTTGAGAGGTGCCCTGTAGAGACCTTAATGGACAGAGGGACTACCATCCATCTAATCCCTTGCCACTCAACTGGAAATTAGTCGCTCGTTCATAGCGACAAAATGGTGGACAGAGTCTTCATTCCCTATCTGTGTATAACTGAAGTTTGCTGCAATTTGTTTGGCTAACGTCCCTAAAAATCTTTCTGGAGGAATTCCTGATGAATTTTGGGATCTGAAGCCCAAGACACAAATTCCATGCTTATCTGTGATTGAGATTATGGCCTATTTCTGGGTGGGATTGTAGTGCTCTTTTTCTCTTTATATGTTTCAGCTACTGTAAAAAGCAGTGGGAAATAATATCTTATTTTTTATTTTATTTTATTTCATTTTGAGATGGCATCTGGAAAGTCTGTGTAACCTGACTGAGAGATATTTCATGTTGTGGGAAGAGACATTTCCAGTTCAGACCTTATGTTTTCTTAATTACTCAGTATGATGAAGTTTAATTGCAGAGTTGGCCAGAGAGAATGAGTGAAGGAGAGAGAGAAAGAGAGCTGTGTCTGGTTCATTTTTAGAGGGTGTTGGTGTTAAGTTATGAAGAGAACTTTGGTCCCTTGAAGATCAATAATTAATCGGTTAATTGGAAACTAAAATAGTATTAGAGGTTTTTGAGACTAATTAAATTATTAAACTCTTAATCATTAATGCACAGAATTACTGTTTATAAAACATGTCAAAATAGAGAAGTGCTAGTTGCAATTAGAGGCGTTTTTGCTTGGCATAAGAATATGATAGAAGATTGTCTTCAAAATCTGTCACTGAATGAAGATGCCCCAGTGTATGGGGAGCAGGGAAGCGGCAAATTAAAGTTTTCTTCATATTTATCAAAGCATTTAGTTTTATTTTGAGCCTGACATTGTGGTTGGAAAGGTGCATTATCAGCAAATGTTGTATAGTTTCTCATGCTTCGATTCTTAGTTATCTTTATACACAAAGTTAAATGGTTAGGTAAATAAGAACACCTCTCTCTAGTGATAATCAATAAAGATTCAAAGTATTTTTAGATTGGCAGTGGTCACATTTCACTGTTTTGAAACCAGTTTCAAGGAAAGCAAATGAAGAGATGTTAACTTTAACTGATGATTTGTGAGACCTGTACAAATACATGCTGTAAGATTAATTTTAAAAGTATTGTTTATCTGTTTATACTAATAAACCTCTAAAATTTTCTGTCCACCTTATCCCCTTTATAGCAGCACCAGGACAGGACTTCCTGTTGCTGAGGCAAAGATGGTGGCCACCTCCATTCCATGTATAGAAGCTAGCTGGGCTGATAGCTGAATCTTTTAGCACAGGCAATAGGGCAGTGTCCTCCACTATCCATGGGACAGAAGGCTGGGTTAGGAGTGCAGAGCTCCCTAAGTGTCACATATAGTTGTGTCCTTCAAGGGGGGAAAATAACCGGGAGATTCTGGGGGGATACCTACTGTGCTGCCGCTAGTGCCCAATGCCTGAGACAGCTGCCTCACTCTGCCTAATGGTAGAGCTACTATGATTTTGACTCTCTTGGGATATTTGAAGAATATTCCAGGACTCACAGTTGCATCCTAGCCCTGAGGACAACACTTTGAGTAGTGTATGAATTAAGGTGGATTAGACAAATTCAAAACGTTTTCAGAAATGTTTCCATAGGTTGGCACTTTTTGATGCTGGGCTATAACTTCCATCACCCTAGCCATCGCTAGAGATGATAAAGTTTGGCATTCAACACATTTGGAGGGCACCAGGTTGTGGGAGGCCAATTAAACAAAGACAGGGAAAGCAACTCCTATGGAAGGAATCTGGAGTAGAAAAGTAGCAAGGGCGTGTTTGGGCATGTGTGTGTTTGTGTACATGTGTGTGCACTTAAACTTTTCAACTATAGGAATTGCTGTACATCAAATTGTCCTTCATAAATATTTGTTTTCCTGGAGCAAAAAAAAACTACGTTTAAGACTGTATTTCTCTATCCTTAGTCCTTACACATGTGAGCCACTAGGTTTGGTTAGTATATCTGTTTCAATCTGTAGTTCAGAATTGGTGCTCAAAATATTGCTTAGAAACAAATTAAGCAGATTTAGACAAAGATGTAGGAAATTAATGAAAATGATAGTCCCTTGGATTTGATGCCAAACAGATCTGGAAATACTGTCACTGTACAGTTTAAAAGTTTAAATCTAGATTCTTTTAACATTGCTTTAAAAACTGCATCAGGAAATTAGTGGGGTTGTGTGTTTTTTCATTCAAATGATAAATCAATGAATGTTAGACCATGATAAATCACATTTCTTTTTAACTAACTGTGATATAAATAATTAACAGTGAAGTATGTATTTCATTCACTCTGACAGTGTAGTAAATCAAGAATATATCACATAATATTTGGTGCTCTAGATTTGTTTGTACTCCCTGTGGGTTTTTAAAAAACTGCATAAGTTACAGATATATATCTCATTTATCAAACAAATTTGATAGACCTTGACACCACCTTGACTTTGATTCCTTTCTATTCAAGTACAGTAGCAGCCAAGAAGGATGGATCCTGAGTGGCTGCATTTCTTATGGTCTCAATTTGCTTGCCTCTTGGCTACTGGCAGCCCACAGCCCAAGCAGAGAGGGGCCATCCTTTCACTTAGCAATGAGTGGTCCCCTCCCAGCCTATAAACCACTCCTTAATGCATCTAGTTGCAATGGAGAAGTCCCATTCCATGAATGCAGCTGCACTCTGTTCACAGAAAATAAGTTAGGATCCCAGGCAATGTGGAAGTTTGAGATTTGCTTGTTTTCAGGCAGACTTTTGAGGAGGATTCTGTATGTGTTTACCATGACAGTGATGGTGGAGGTGATGATACTGTTGATGAGGATCATGTGGTGGGGCTGCCCTGTCTTATTTATAAAGGATACCACAGCACATTGCTGTATTAAATACCCGAATTTCCACACTAAAGTTTGACTTGGTAAAATACCATTATTAGTAATTTGAAATTTATTTTTCTTTGTTATGGAGTATGTATGTGAACTCCTATCAATGTGTAAATATTAAGGGCAATTTTCTGTTTCATTTACTGTACACAGAAGAGGTCCAAGTGCTTTTCTCCATTGCTCCATTTTTGTTGCACAGTCACTTGATCAACTGGTATGTGACCAAGAGCACAACTGACACACCAGAAAATTTAGAAAATCCACGTACAGAGGTGCTGTTCTGTGCATGGCAAGTTATATGTTAACTCCAAATGAATTGGGAAGCAGGGATATCTTAATGTTGCAAAGGCTGCTTAAGAATTCCATTTATAAAAGGACTACTGAATTGTTGTTGCTTTAGGATCAAGCCATATTTTAAAAACAAGATCAAAGTTGCTGTTGTGCACATGTCTTTTGTTTTATTTAATCACATTGATCTTATACTACTTACATGGATAAATTCAGACACATTTCTTCAGAAGGCTCATTTTGTTATCTCCTGAAATAATGAAAACGCTACTGAAACCCAATATGCATTTTAAAATCTAGTAATAAAATAAGTAATATTGCTGAGGAATGCAAACTGATATTAGTTTTGACGTTCTATTTGCTTTGTGTCCAACTTTATCTCACAATGCATTATTCACAAGTAAAATGCACACTTCTTTATTAAGTCTTAATCAAATGCATTTTATCATAAGTGTCAATTCAATTCCTAGCCACTGAAATTCTCTTAAAATATGGAGCTCTTTTTAGGCTGTAAAGTGAAATGGAACAGCTGAGCTAGTATTCTAGATATTTGAATGCTTTTAGATTGTGGGTAAAGTTAATAATATTCTCTCTGAACTGTAGCTTGAATTTACTCATTTCTTCCCTCCCTAATATACCAACACTACACCCTTTCCTGTTAATAAATTTGGGTGGAATGCGTACCTTTTGCCTGTACAACTCAGATAGGATCACTTCCTTTGTCTCCCACCCATGAAACATTGAACTGTGTGTCTAAGATTAACTCATAGAAATGAAGGGGTTGTTGTGAGCTGCTGAATCTGAATACGGTACCTTCTTTGATGCCTCACAAGTCAGGTTACCGGTGAGAGGTGGTGAGCAACATCAGAGCTTTTTAAGACTACACCGTCATAGTTCTCTGTGTCTGGGCAACACTCAGCCCAGTGCTAAGAAGTGTCAAGTGAAGCAGCTGGAGTCTCTCTCTCTCTCTCTCTATCTCTGTCTGTTGGTTGCTCCAAAAACACATTAGGGCTTATTTTTAGGGAATGTTTTATTTTTTTCATGTGCAACAATCTACATTTATTCAAATACAGTCATCATCTTCTGGTTGCTGCACAATGGTGGAGGGTGGGCTTTCACTTAACTAGGGCTTATTTTGGGGGTAGGGCTTATATTACAAGCATCCTGAAAAAATCATACTAGGGCTTATTTTAAGCTTGGGTCTTATTTTCGGGGAAATGGTTATCTGCTTGTCGGTCTGTCTGATTTATAGGCTGCCTTTCTCCCAATAAGGGGGCTCCATGCGGCTCACAGCATTTAAAAAGCAGAATTAAAAAAACACAGTAAATTATACATTAAAAACAATTACACTTTTACAGCAATTGCAGTACATTGAATTACAAAAAAACATTTAATACTTTGAAGACTCAACTTTAAAAAAGGCATTCAGGGACTCAATCATGATTGTTAAAAGCCTGTCTGAACGGGTGGGTCTCCAGCTGTTGGTGGAAGGAGAAAAGGGAGGGAACCAACCTGATCTCCTGAGGGAGAACATTCCATCATCTAGGCTGGCACAGAGAAGGCCCTCTCTCATGTTCCCATTAAATGTGCCTGTGCTGGCAGTGGGACCAAGAGAAGGACCTCTTATGATGAGCTTAAAAGCTGAGAAGGTTCATATGTATAATGACATCTTCATTTCCCTCAAAAAAGGGGAAAGAGGCTAATTCTGGAAAGAGACTGGGAAGGTTATCTGTCCAGAGTCTCCCTCAGTCTTGATGTTGGCCTCAATAATGGGACTTCTGTATATGGACATTTTCTTTTAAATGCATGAGACAAAGTCTTCCACAGCCGTCTTCTTGAGTGGTAGTCCCATTAAGTGCAATTAATGAATGCTGGAGACAAAGGGACCTGCTTTTGCAATCATTGTGAAATTTTCTACTTGCTGTAGGATTCTAAAGATGCTAGAGCCCTGTCTTGATCAGCACAGAGCAAGCATGTATACATTGCACTAGAAGAAAAGCAAATGAAAAGCATTGGGGAAGTACTTCAGTGCATGACTTGCCCCAGTACTTTTGACTGTGTTTCACATGATTCACATGACCTTGCAAGACAAAAGATTCAACGCTTGTTATACAGAGTCTACTGGCTTGAGTGCAACACTCAGATTTCGGAGATTAAGTGTGGGGCTTCAGATATCTTGGACAACTTGACCTTTACTTATTATAAGAACTTCTTGAACGGGCTGTTCTGCTGCATCCTTTCAAGTGCTGCATTGGCTATAGTGTGGCTCACAGTTGGGAGGATTTTTGTTTTAAGTAATTTCTCTTTTGGAAATGGTTGCTACAGCTTAAGGGCTCACATTAATTTAAGCTATATGAAGAATTTAAAAGATCAGTAATATCATTGAACTAATGAGCACAGACATTTCCTTGCTGATGAAGCAGGATGAATCCAAATGGTTTCCACATCATTGACATGCTTGAATTTTCCTTCCACAGAATAAGTTTCTTTTCTTCGATTTAAAATCTGTAGCTTTGAGCTGAGCCCAATGTTCTCCTGGCTGAAAGAAGTGGTTTTAAGAGGGTTTCAGTTCAACTTCCCTCCCTAGAGGAGGAAATCTTCAGTTTTACTTTTTCAGTCTGTTCCTAAATCATTGGCAGCTATCTGTATCTAAACCCTGTATCTAAACCCTATGACTACTGGTGTAAGGAATGAAATGCAGCTTTGTTATGTCATAATTAATAGTTAATGAAGCCCATTAGAGGGAAAGCAGTGCTTCCTTTGTTGGTTGCAGGGGTGCGTCTAGTCATTTAAGAATCACAAAGGATGTACTGAAAAGTTTCTTAGCCCTTTTCACAATGATCTCTTGGAATTTCTGGCTAAGCTTCTTGAGAGATTGTCCTCTCTCCATCTTTTTTCAGCACTACCCTTCTCTCTTGGAATTGGTGGTTTTCTAAATATATCATTCCACTCTTTTTCTTGAAAATGGATCTTCCTATCCGTTTTTATCCTTTTAACAGTGTGTAAGCTGCCTTGAACGCTACTGTTAGCACAAAGGTGGGGTATAAATGTAAATAAGGTAAAGGTAAAGGTTCCCCTTGACATTTTTAGTCCAGTCATGTCTGACTCTAGGGGGCGGTGCTCATCCCGTTTTCAAGTCGTAAAGCCAGCGCTTGTCCGAAGACAGTTTCCGTTGCCACGTGGCCAGCGTGACTAGGGAACACCATTTTACCTTCCCAGCGAGGTGGTACCTATTTATCTACTTGCATTTGCATGCTTTCAAACTGCTAGGTTGGCGAGGAGCTGGAACAAAGTGACGGGAGCTCAGTCCGTCGTGTGGATTCGATCTTACGACTGCTGGTCTTCTGACCTTGCAGCACAGAGGCTTCTGCGGTTTAGCCCGCAACACCACCACGTCCCTTTTATAAATGTAAATAATGAAACTAATAATAAGGAATCTTTCACAATATTAACCCTTCACATTGTAGTGTTCTACCTGAGATGTTTTCCCACCTTCATCTCACTACTGCATGATTCCCAATATGTCCTTGTGTGGTAAATATGGGTCATATGCCATGATGGATATGGCATCATGAAGGCGAGGAAGCAGCTTTAGGGAAAGTTCCAGAGGGAAAGGGCTTAAGCTGAACATCCCTTCTCTTCTATTCCTCATCTATTGTATATCTTTCCTCTCCTGCACTTTGCAATGGCAGCAGCGACAGCAAAGAACCACGTGGGAGATACATTGTTCTTTCTATTTAAACGATAGGGTAAAGTTATGTGGCATCTTAAAAGATTAACACATTTATTGTGGTATGAGCTTTCATGACTATAGCTCATTTCATGAGATAAAGTAGGTGAAAGTACCGTATTTTACCATGTATACGACCCCCCAATGTATAAAATGACCCCCTAATTTTGACCCTTGATGGAGGCAGAGGAGCAGTTAATGGGCAACTGCTCCTCCACCTTCATCTCTCCTCCTGCTGCTGTCTCTGCTGCCCACCCGATTACTCCTCCAGTGCGACTGCCAACTGCCGGAGCTCACCTCCATCTCACGGTCCCTGCCTTGTCCCCTGCCCTAAGGAGATCTTTGGAAGAGGTGATCTGGCGACACAGAAAGAGATGCTCGAGCACACACGAGTGCATGTTTGGCTCTGCCTCTTCCTGCCTCCACCACCGGAGGGGACAAGGCAGCAACATGAACTGAACCCGTCAGTCCCACGGGAGGTGGTGATCGGGCGGGTGGGGGAGGCAGCAGCAAGAGGCACCCGAGCATGTGTGAATGCTCCTTCGCCTCCGCCTCCTGCTGCCGCTGCCTCGAGGCCACCAGAGGGGACAAGCCGTGAGCTCTGGAAGAGGCAATTGGGCAGCGACAGCAAGAGGCGCCCAAGCACGCGACCGCTTCCGTGCATAAGACGACACTCATTTTTCCCTCTAATTATTTTGGGAAAAGTCTCATTTTATACACGGTAAAATATGGTAGTCTGTAAACAACCATGCTGTCATAAATATAGCAGCTTGTGAAGTGCCACAGGATTTTTATTTATTTACTTCGTAATTCTTTGTTCATCAAATTATCATGGCTAGCTTTTGAAAAAAAATCCAATTTTTTTTTTAATTTTGCATTTATGGGTATAAATTAGCATGTGCAAATATAATGCAGTTTGTGCCCCCCCTTTTTTTGGCAATATACAAATGTGCTTCTGGCTGTTCCATTGGTCTTGTCAACATTCAGGTTTTCCTTTGCTATGTAAACCTTGGCATCTTTTTGCCTGTTAGTAAAATGTGCTTGATATTATGCAGCAATATTGAACCATTTGTTGGCAATCTGAATCATGGATACAGAAGCACAATGTCCCACAATGATAAACCTGAGGTTTTTTGAAGAATTGAAAGTTATTCAGTCCAGCCTTGCATTACAGCTCCTTACTGCCTGGGCTACATCTTGCCTCAGTATTAGAGCCACATCGCTTCTTCTGATTCTGTTGTTTTCACAGTAAACCATTTTGTCGTTGTCTGTTCTACAATATTTACTAAGATGTCAAAAACGCAGCCTGCCAACATCCACTTAATGCAGCCACATTCCAGATTTCAGTGCCAGGTCCGTGTTGACCCCGGTTGTGTCTCAGCATCCACATGTTGTCTCAGATGGCATCAAGGCTCTGTGCCTGTTTCAAGTCCAGACTCCAGATGCTTCAGTTTTGTATGAGGATTTTGGGACTTGTAGTCACAGTCATGATCTCTTCTGAAATCTGAGTATGTCTGCTGTTGTGCCAGTCCCCCTCTTTTGCCTGCCAGAAGACAAAGGTCTGAGATTTATGAGAAGAAGAATTTGTGTTTTTCATGGCAAGGGATGGCACAGCCCTGTAAATGTCAACCAAGTGTGATCAAGGCTGTTTTTACCCTGGTGATGCAATCACTTCTCCTTAAATCTTTGTGCTGTCCCTGTGGGGAAGACCACACAGCAATCCTCAGGCTGCTGAGGCTTCCTGAAGTGGACCAATAACCAATTTCTTTCTTTTGCATCATCATCATCATCATCATCATCATCATCATCATCATCATCATCATCATCATCATCATCATCATCATCTGTTTTGCCTTCTTCCCTTTCCTCCCACAGTTAAACTTGGGTGTGGCAAAATGAGGTGCTGCTTTAGAATTAAATGCAGTCACAAAATATAGGCAGTAATTCTCTAGACTTCAAAGTAAAATATACAACAAGAAGAACAACAAAACCTAATTATGTGTCTCTAACAGTGTCATCGAAGCGACCAACATGAATTTAACCCAACTCCAGGAGACAGTGGAAGACAGGAGGGCCTGGTGTACTCTGGTCCATGGGGTCACAAAGAGTCGGACACGACTAAACAACAACAACAACAACATAATTACAATGAAAAATTGTATTATGTTAATATAGTGGGACATAAGCATTGCATATGTTGAAGGTTACTGTTGAATAAGAAGTTGTGAGCTCATTTTAAGAAAGGAGGAACTACACACACAGATTGCCTAGAATGGAAGCTAGACTGAGTCTCCCAGTTTCAACATGGGACCGTTTTGTTGTGTTTGATCCTGTGATATCATAGAAGTGCACATTCACATGCTGGTATATCTAGTGTATCCAGTATATCCTGGGTGCAAATCTAGGAAGGGACACAGTTTATCCCTAATATTTTTATATCAGAGCAAATGGCTCTGACATCAAAAATTGGAGGAAAATAATACCTACTAATTGTGTTGACTTGTGTGTTTGTGAAACTTCCTCTGTTAAAGCCAGTGTACTCTTTTCAAGTAGGGTAGTATTTGCTTGACTGTGTTTATTACTTGGCAGGCTGAATTTGGGCTACTAGTATAGTTTTTGAGATGCCTAGAAAGGCATGAGCAAAATTCCTTGTTCCAGCTCCTTGGTAGCCTCTTAGCTTCCATTCTGATGCCAACAACAGTACAAGGGATTATTTACCAGAATTATAATGCTATTTTTATTCTTGTGTTGTTTCTTAGCACCCAAGGAAGCATTTCACTTTATGGCCTCTTGTTTAACTATCACCGTGCCTCTTGGGAATGCAGTGGGTTCCTTTCACTTTGCAGAAGCTAATAATTACAGCTCTAATAGCTGCTAACAATTTCTAAATGTCATGGGAGTTGTAAATGAAAATATACCGAAATTGGAAGCACAGCTAACTCTCTCCCTCCCTCTCTCTCTCTCTCTCCCCCCCCCACACCCCACACACACACACACACACACACACACACACACACACACACACACACACACACACACACACACACACACACACACACACACACACACACACACACACACACAAACCACAGAATTCTATTGAAACATAAATTTAATGTTTACACAACAGCCAGAGTCCATATTAAGGTTTTATTATTTTTATTTCATTTATCAGAATGTTAGTATGGAGTATTCTCATGAGCAAAATGGAGGTTCATGCCAAACATATGAACCCAGTGGTTCAGCATACCCTGTCCATTTGAAAACCCTGCTCTGCCTTAATGGTTTCTTGGATTGATGGCTTTCTTCTCAGACATATCCAGCAGGGGAGAACGACTGTTGTGCAGTATTCCTGTTATGGGAAGAGCCAGTCTTAAGGTTGCCCTCTCTGTTGGCCAGATGACAGCTGAATGATTGGATTGGAAAACTCCACGATTGCCTTTGTTCCTCTTGATTCCATTTCTCGCCCCCACAAGGACATGGTAACTGCATGAGATCAAACTACAAGGAAGAGACCCTGATGCCTTTTGCCAGAATAGTTGAAATGGGGCACCTTTGTTAAATTATGCTGGTGTGATTTGAACTAACGTAAGAGATGTCTTCTGATTTTTAATTCTGGTGGATTTATATTCTTCAACTCATTAAGTAAGTCGTAGCTTGGAATAAAGTACTGTACTAGAATTTATGTCATAGAGCACTGATAGCATTGATGTTTCCTACATATCTAAAGAAGAATGGTTTTATTTGTTATGGACTTTTCTCTCCCCAAATGTAAACATAATTATTTTGCAGACTTAGTGTGTCACACATTTCCCACAGATCTCCCGAAATAATTACTGGTTTTCTTTAGGTGTCTCTGCTGCACAAATATATTCTGACATCTCATCCTCTGGCTTTAGCTGATACTGATATGAAAAATATGTTAAATTTAGTTTTCATGTTATGAGGGTGTAATGGCCCTCACAAATGTCTCAACACACATTGTGGCTCATATTGAAGATCCACTTAATCATAAAAGGCAGAATTTGTATGCTGTTATTTTCTCATATTATACATGAATATTGCATTTATCTTTTCATTCATCCCAACTTTCTATTGCTGCGGGTTTTTCCCTTTTCTGGCATTGTTACCACACCACAGAAATGACTTTCAGATATGAAGAATCAATCGTTGCAAAGCTCTGCAGGGTTTTGTTTTGTTTTTGAAGATTAATGCATGTTGTTATGAGTGTCATTCTTGAAAAATGCAACTCACTGGGGGGATGTTATTTGCTTTGATCATAGTTACAATGTTGAGAACCATGGAGCAGGGAGAGGAAATATATGTAAAATAGGCATAATGTATAATTACATTTTGTGTCCTCAGGCTCGGTACAGTATGTTAGTTTTTATTTTTTGATAGTTGTTGGGTAGATGGCCTAGTGCTATACATGTTAAAGGAACATGGATTCTTCATAGCTATTAAGGAAGGCTCATCTTCAATGCCTACAAAAACCCTGTGAAAGGTTACTTTAAAAAAGTAAATAGTTACTGTTATGATTGTAAGTCACTTTAGTTCATCCTTTTTTTTAGTTCCCCTTTAAAAAATCTGGATTTTGTCACAAACCAAAATCTGAACCATCCTTTAGTGAGGCCACATCAATGTAAGTTTAAAAATAACTTTATACTCCCAAAGGAGTGAGAGTTATCCCTTATTAAATTGCCAACATAATATACAGTGGTGCCCCACTTGATGATTACCCCGCTCCATGACAAATCCATTTTACGATGAGGTTTTTGCGGTTGCTATTGCGATCGCAAAATGATGTTTAAATGGGGAAAATTCGCTTTACGACGATCAGTTCCCTGCTTCGGGAACCGATTCTTCGCTAAACGACGATTTTAAAACAGCTGATTGGCGGCTCTCAAAATGGCTCCCCGCTGTGTAAAATGGCTCCCCGCTGCGTTTAGGACAGATTCCTCGCTTAACAGGCACCGGAAAATGGCCACTCTATGAAGGATCTTTGCTGCATGATGAGGTATTTCTCCCATTGGAACACATTGCACCGTTTTTCAATGTATTTCAATGGGTTTTTTACTTTTGTTTGACAACGATTTCATTCTACAGCGATTTTGCTGGAATGGATTATTGTCATCAAGCGAGGCACCACTGTAATTTATGCCTTCCTTATTGGGTGGAATTTCAGATTATTTCTGGTTCTGGTTACTCCGAAGCTCTGGGCGGAACTAGAGTTTTTACTGAGGACCCAAGAATAGACATTTGGCTGTATGGTTGGTTATTCATTGTTGCTGTCTACTACAATAGATATTTGGTAGCTGTGTGTACTCCACTGTGACCCATGTTCCTTCCTTAGGTCCATTGGGCCATACTGTGTCATTTCTGCTGGCATTCTCTCATCTACATTGTTACTCTAAAGGTACAAAATGACACAAAACATTTGAGAATATATATGTGACAGCACCCTGGTCAAGATCTTTCTATAGCCACTCTGCCACACTCTTCCCCTTGTCTGGGATGGGTGAGCCCAAGGAGGAGCTGGATGTGGTGAAGAGTATAGAACCTGACTGGAACCCCTCAGTTTCACACACTACTGTCCATGCAGACTTGACTGTGCTTCCAGGGAGTTCAAAACAAAATCCACAAGTTTAGACACTGAGAAGCAAGGTGTCTCCCTTGCAAGGGTAGAGCAAAAACACCAAAAATCCAGTAGCATAGTCAAGGCAAAACCTGGTTTTAATACCATAAGTCCTCTATGCCAAAAATCCAGGCAGTTGCTTAAAAGAATTTTTGTATTTTAGTAAAAGAGGAAAAAAGGGTAAAAGACAAAAGTTCCAAAATGTTACAGAAAGGTTGCAAAAGACACCTGTGGCGAAATACAGAAAAAGTCTGAGGTAATTCAAGAGAAACACAGCAGAAAGCTATAAAGGCTAAGCTACTTTACCTAATACACCTTAGCTGAGAGGTGCCTTAGATGTGGGACATGCAGAGAGTGCTTCTTTCCTAGCATGGCTTTGTTGGGCAGCAAATGAACAGCAATGAGCTATTCCAGACCTATCGCAATCACCATCTTAATCCCCTTTTCATGTTAACACAAAAAACTAACCAAACAAAAAAACCTTCCATTCCCATAGTTGTAATTTGTATGATCCTGGGATTGGGAGGTGAACAAGCTTTTGATGGCAAAAGATAATGTAGAAGTGTTAGATTCCATTTGGTGCTGCTTTGAAGTGCCTTTTGAAGTATTCTTTAATAGGAGATCAATTGAAGGTGTTAATTGTCTTTTTGATCTGGGCACACACTGCCTCACACCCTTCCAGCCAGGTTTCCCAATCACTCACAGAGAAGTCTTAAAGCTTCTGGTAGATGATTTCTATGTTCTTTGCTCCCCACTTGCACAGTTTCTTCACATAGACTGATTCTCAGCTGGGTATGTTCCCCAGGACTAAAAACTTTGAAGTCACAGGAAATATTTATTATATAACGGTCACTGTGTCTGCAAATCAGCATATACCTCCAAGAGAAGAAGTAGGTGATACAGTGTTTTAGGCTTTATATTGATATAAGCTTCTTCCATTGCCAAGTTGTACTTTGGAATCTCCTTCATGGATTGCTGCCTTGTCGTGGGGAAGGGGCTTGAGTAATTCAGAGAAGCTATGGGCTATGCTGTGCAGGGACACCCAAGACAAACAGGTCATAATGGAGAGTTCTGACTAAACGTGATCCACCTGTAGCAGGAACTGGTAAGCCACTCCAGTATCTTTGCCAAGGAAACTCCATGAACAGAAACAAAAGGCTAAAAGATATGATGCTGGAAGATGAGCCCCTCATGTCAGAAGGTGTCCAACATACTACTGAGGAAGAGCGGAGGACAAGTACAAGTAGCTCCAGAGCTAATGAAGTGGTTGGGCCAAAGCCAAAAGGACGCTCAGCTGTGGACGTGCCTGGAAATGAAAGGAAAGTCTGATGCTGCAAATAAAAATACTGCATAGGAACCTGGAATGTAAGATCTATGAACCTTGGTAGGCTGGAACAGGAGCTCAAATAGGAGATGGCAAGAATAAACATTGACATCCTGGGCGTCAGTGAACTAAAATGGATGGGAATGGGCAAATTCAATTCAGACAATTATCATATCTACTACTGTGGGCAAGAATCCCATAGAAGAAATGGAGTAGCCCTGATAATCAACAAAAGAGTGGGAAAAGCTGTACTGGGATACAAACTCAAAAATGAGAGAATGATTTCAATACGAATCCAAGGCAGACCTTTCAACATCACAGTAATCCAGGTTTCTGCACCCAAGCACCCACGTTGAGGAAGCTGAAAATGACTAGAGCAAAGGCTGATAGAGTTTTGTCAAGAGAACAAGCTGGTCATCACAAACACTCTTTTCCAACAACTCAAGAGGCGACTCTACACATGGACATCACCAGATGGGCAATACCAAAATCAGATTGATTATATTCTCTGCAGCCAAAGATGGAGAAGCTATATACAGTCAGCAAAAGCAAGACCTGGAGCTGACTGTGGCTCTGATCATCAGCTTCTTATAACAAAATTCAAGCTTAAACTGAAGAAAGTAGGAAAAACCATTGGGATAGTCAGGTGTAATCTAAACCAAATCCCTTATGAATACACAGTGGAAGTGAAGAACAGATTTAAGGAGCTCAATCTGGTGCCTGAAGAACTATGGATGGAGGCTTGTAACACTGTACAGGAGGCAGCAACAAAAACCATCCCAAAGAAAAGGAAATGCAAGAAAAGCAAAGTGGCTGTCCAACAAGGCCTTACAAATAGCAGAGAAGAGAAGGGAAACAAAATGCAAGGGAGATAGGGAAAGTTACAGATGTGCAAAGATGGACATGATAAAGGACACAAATAGTAGGGACCTAACAGAAGCAGAAGACATCAAGAAGAGGTGGCAAGAATACACAGAGGAATTATACCAGAAAGATCTGGATGTCCTGGACAACCCAGATAGTGTGGTTGCTGACCTTGAGCCAGACATCCTGGAGAGTGAAGTCAAGTTGGCCTTAGAAAGCATGGTTAACAACAAGGCCAGTGGAGGTGATAGCATTCCAGTTGAACTATTTAAAATCTTAAAAGATGACCCTGTTAAGGTGCTACACTCAATATGCCAGCAAGCTTGGAAAACTCAGCAGTGGCCAGAGGATTGGAAAAGATCAGTCTGTATCCCAATCCCAAACAAGGGCAGTGCCAAAGAATGCTCCAACTACCGGACAATTGCACTCATTTCACACACTAGCAAGGTTATGTTCAAAATCCTCCAAGGTAGGCTTCAGCAGTATGTGGATCGAGAACTCCCAGAAGTACAAGCTGTATTTTGAAGGGGCAGAGGAACTAGAGACCAAATTGCTAACATGCGCTGGATTATGGAGAAAGCCAGAGAGTTCCAGAAAAACATCTACTTCTGCTTCATTAACTATGCAAAAGCCTTTGACTGTGTGGTCCACAGCAAACTATGGCAAGTCCTAAAAGAAATGGGAGTGCCTGAGCACCTTATCTATCTCCTGAGAAACCTATATGTGGGACAGGAATCAACAGTTAGAACTGGATATGGAACAACTGATTGGTTCAAACTTGGGAAAGGAGTACAACAAGGCTGTATTATTTAACTTATATGCAGAATACATCATGTGAAAGTCTAGGCTGGATGAATCCCAAGCCAGAATTAAGATTGCTGGAAGAAACATCAACAACCTCAGATATGCAGATGATACCACTCTGATGGCAGAAAGTGAGGAGTAATTAAAGAATCTCTTAATAAGGGTGAAAGAGGAGAGCGCCAAAAATGGTCTGAAACTCAACATTTAAAAAAACTAAGATCATGGCCACTGACCTCATCACCTCCTGGCAGATAGAAGGGGAAGATATGGAGGCAGTGACAGATTTTACCTTCTTGGGCTCCATGATCACTGCAGATGGTGACAGCAGCCACGAAATTAAAAGACACCTGCTTCTTGGGAGGAAAGCGATGAAAAAGCTCAACAGCATCTTAAAAAGCAGAGACATCACCTTGCTGACAAAGGTCCATATAGTGAAAGATATGGTTTTTCCAGTAGCAATGTATGGAAGTGAGAGCTGGACCATAAAGAAAGCTGACCGCCAAAGAATTGATGCTTTTGAATTGTGGTGCTGGAGGAGACTCTTGAGAGTCCCCTGGATTGCAAGGAGAACAAACCTATCCATTTTGAAGGAAATCAACCCCGAGTGCTCACTGGAAGGACAGATCCTGAAGCTTAGGCTCCAATACTTTGGCCATTTTATGAGAAAAGAAATCTCCCTGGAAAAGACCATGATGTTGGGAAAGAGTGAAGGCAAGAGAAGGGATGACAGAGGATGAGATGGTTGGACAGTGTCATTGAAGCTACCAACATGAATTTGACCAAACTCTGGGAGGCAGTGGAAGACAGGAGGGCCTGGCATGCTCTGGTCCATGGGGTCACGAAGAGTCGGACACGACTAAACGACTAAACAACAACAACTTGGGAGTATTAGCATTTTGCTGTTGGTTTATTATATTATTTCTGCAGAAAATCTTATTCATATTTGTTTGTCAGTCACAAATTACTTCTAATTACATAACTAGCCTTATCTTGGAGATAACTACTAGATATGGGAGCTTTGTTTTCTTATCTCTGGGGATAGAAATATGAAACACAGCACCACAGGTGCCACGGAGGTCCATTCCGTCCTCCTAGAACCACCCAGGTCCACTCACTGGGCTTTGTGTGGTATGCATGGCTGTTGTTGGTAACGTTGCACAAATTGCAGAAGTTGCCTGGCCAGCGTTTCCCCACCTCCTGTGGTGCTGCCCACTGTGGTGAGGAGGCGGGATGATGAGTCTCAGCTGCTGAGTGGTCAGCACTGTAGGGAGGCAGGGAAATTCCAGCCGGGCTTGTTCCACAATTGTGTGACATTACTGACTATGACCATAAGTGCCATACAAAGTGAGTGGACTGGGATGATTCCGGGGCGGGGGGGAAATGTCCAAAGACCTGGTGATACTCATATTTGTCTCCCCCAGGAGATTAATATGAATATCTCATCTATAGTAACTATCATTTACTACTTTATTTTATATGTCATGCATTCTGTTCCACAAACTTGAGGAAGGCCATCACTTTTAGACACAACAGAGCAAGACTTCACTTGGATGGCTGATTATTCAAAGGCAGTTAAAAAGCAGGTGAACCAAATGCCAGTCCTCCTGTACTCCTGCACTTTTTTAAATTCCAAATACTCTTGGCCATCTTTTTAAAATGCAACCCAAAAATTATCCCATTACTACATTAAGCCACCTAGAGTGGTCCAGTGGTCCAGATAGGCGGGGTATAAATCAAATCAAATCAAATAAATGAATAAATGAATAAATGAATAAATGAATGAATAAATAAAGGTAAAGGTTCCCCTTGACAATTTTTGTCCAGTCGTGTTCAACTCTAGGGGGCGGTGCTCATCCCCGTTTCCAAGCCATAGAGCCAACGTTTTGTCTTAAGACAATCTTCCGTGGTCACATGGCCAGTGCGACTTAGACACGAAACGCTGTTACCTTCCCACCGAGGTGGTCCCTATTGATCTACTTGCATTTGCATGCTTTCGAACCGCTAGGTTGACAGGAGCTGGGAGAACCGACGGGCGCTCACTCCGTTGCGTGGATTCGATCTTATAACTGCTGGTCTTCTGACCCTGCAGCACAGGCTTCTGCGGTTTAGCCCGCAGCGCCACCACGTCCCTTCATTACTACATTATGTGATGTCAACTAGCATAACCTGTCAGGTCTGATAATGTGGGCACCCAGAGGGTTTGTTTAAAAGAAAAACTGGGCTGTTGTCTTCTAAAATGTACTTGAAGTCAACATCAGGAGTACATGCCTATGAAATTACGTAGAAGACCTCTGTGATTTTGTGCCTCATTCTCCCAGATGGGACCTTTTTTTAAAAAAATGAATTCGTTGAAAGACGTCTCAGAGGCACTACAGCCCTGTATGGGTGTCAGAGAATCCAGTGCCCTCAAAACAATTAGAGAGAGGAGCATAGCTTGCCCCGCCCTCCATTGTCATTTTCTTCACATGATCATGGACAAATTTGAAGAGAGAGAAAAATGTGCTCTTTAAACTTGGTGATTAGGTGAAAAAACTGATGATGGATGTGATGGGGCTAGGGCATCCCCTGTAGGAGTGTTAAGAACACTGGGTTGTCTAACTAGCGAACAGGGCTCAGCTATGATTTGTGTTTTCCCTAGTTCAGTACGTTATTGTTTATATGATTTTTAAAACCGAAATACTGTTGAACAGTTAGCTTCCTCCTTACTTCCTGATTTCATTATATTTACCAACATTTTCTAGATTGATACACTATTTGAATACCCTATAATTCATGATGTAACTTCAAGACAATTATAATTGCTTGTTCATTCATTTTGAAGTTATGTTTGAAGCAGATGAGGAACAGGGAGAGGGGGGTAACCATTATTTCCAAAAAAGCTTTTAATGAAATGGGTGAGATGCAAGTCGTTTTAATCACTGTGAACATTAAAATGGGTTTCCAGCAGGTATGTTAATGGAGACATACTGTAAATCCTTTCCCTTTCCACAAAACATTTTCCTGTTTAATGATGTGAAAATGTGCTGTCTAAAAGGCTAAATTTTGAGAGTTTTTAGCATGCTGCTTAAAGATAAGGCCTCCTGAAAGCATTAATCTTCTGAGCTATAAACACAAAGCTTTAAAAAGTTTATCAAGAGATTGCAATTAAGGGACACCCACAGAAACATTAAGACAGCAAGCAATGAGTTTAGACTGTGCAATGGTGATTGAAGATAGGTTAATAGGCATTTTTGTTTCTATTGACAGATTTTGCTCAAGCAGTTAGAAAGTTAAGAGAAGGGCTACATGCTGTCCTTTTAAAATTGTCCATTGCAACAGGAAGCTGCCTGGAAATATTGCATGTGTTCAGTTGAAGAGAAAGACTGTGAAATTTAGTATTATTGCATTAACATTCCACCAAAGGTCTTTCAAAACAAAAAAAAAAATGGTTGTTGTGGGTTTTTCGGGCTCTTTGGCTGTGTTCTGAAGGTTGTTCTTCCTAATGTTTCGCCAGTCTCTGTGGCCGGCATCTTCAGAGGACAGCACTCTGTGCTCTGGTGTAGTAAGCTTGGGAGTGGTGTGGAAAAAAAATAAACCTTTCTTCATATTGAACATTGATGCACAACCTTACACAAATCTATGCAGGTTCAAAGCAGACACTGTAGGGGATGTTCATTTTGTTTGATTGCCTTGATTTCACAGTGGGATTTATTCAGATACATGGTGCTTCAGCAATCAGACTCACAAATTAAGCCTGTGTTTATCTTCCAGTCACCAGTTATAAAACAAAGCATGATGAAATGCAAGATGCATAGGTGGATAAAACATGGTAAGACAAAAAGGTATCTTTCTCCATTTGACAGAGCATCTCTGCCAAGACGAAGACCTATGTACATCATCTAGCTTGACCCTGAGAATTATGTTCTATCAGTGCTGTATAATGGACAGAATGATAGGCTTGGACTTTGGAGACATGAATTCAAATCACTTCTCAACCATTGAAACTCACTGACACGTGTGTGGCAACAGGAAAGAAAAAAGGTTACAAATCAATAAGTATCACATATATATTGAAAACATTGTTAGGGGTTGCCATAAGTCAGAAGTAACTTGGCAGCACATAGTACATGTGCAGTATGCCTTACTCCAGTGAAAATATGCACAGGTTTCCAGCTGCATGTGTGACACAAATATGAGTTGCTCAATAATGGATAGTGTAACAACAGATCTGGCCTTCTGAACTGGACCACACTGAATTCTTCTCACTGCTTTGTTTCCTCATTGGGGTGCCATGGCTGCTGCCCTTCGCTAATCATAAGGATGTATATAAATGGAGGAAGTGGATAGGAAGATGTAAAAGGAAGAGAGAAAAATGAAGAATATCATCAAACCAAAATGTGTTAGTGGCATATTGGTGACACTGAATCTTTAAGCCCATTCTGTCAGCAGATTCAATGAGTCCAGCACCAGCCCAATTTTGATCTTCCACAAATTTTTGGCCAAGATGCCATCTGTTATTACAGTTGCCTTGTTGTGTTTACACATAATGGGATGTGCCAAGGGAGGAAGGCTTGTCTAAATGTTCAGTGAGCTGCTCTCCCTGATGCTGAAGCAGTACTCTTTGTCTCACTTAAGTGAGTGAAGGAGCACCAATAATCTCTGGTAATTTTGGAGCCTTCACTGGAGACTTACAGCCATTAATACTATAGCATCTGCATAGGTAATAAACCATATCTTGTGACTCAGCATTACTAATAGTAGCCAAAAGTTCTAGCCATGCCCTAGAGTTCTTTGATTCTGAATGCATACAGAACATGTGAACAATCAATTGCTCTTTTTTCTTTTAAAAACCTGTCTTGATAGAAATATTACCTTAGTTTAATTATATTAAATACTTTCTTTATTGCTATATTATTGTATAGCAAATGTTATACTACTAAGGATGGAAGTTGATTCTAAGAGTGAATATGTGTGCATACACACATGTTCTTACAGTCTCAGGGCTTAGGAACTAACAATGCTTTCTTGAGTACTAATGTACTAGTACATGAGTAATAATGCTCTCTTAAATACTTTAATGCTTGAATGCTGGGTCAGCAATGTTCATTGCTGTAACCAGGGCATCAGACTTTGCATAGGTGTGAAATAGAAAAACTGTACTTTAGAAAAACTTTATAGTGCCTTCTGAGGAAAGAAATGGATGTTCCATGTTCCTAATTAATGGCCTGTCTGTCAGTCTCCTCTGCCTTGGCAGAGGAGGGTAGATCAAAGACCTTTCATAATAATGAGAAATATAGTTAACAGCAAAATATGGAAAAGGTGCTGTGGGCCATAGGTTGTGATTTCTGACAGGACATCTCTCAAGACAGGAAGGATATGTTATCTCACATTTACTGGATTTTCATCCTGTTCTCCCCCCCCCCTCCCCCAGCATCATTAGGATTTGCAACTCTTAAATCTCCTCTCATGGTTTTTGTTTTTAGATTGCCTTTCCCCCTGTCCCACACCATTGCCAATTCACTCCCCCCTCCAAAAAAAAGTCATATCTTTGTTGAAAGTCATTTAGGGTCACATTTTGAATTGAATTTTCTTATTTTCTGACCTTTTAAACAATATTTCTCCTGCTCCACTGACAGAGATTGGGAGTACAGCTAGGGCAGCTGCTTTAAATTTTCAAGACCTGGTTAGTCCTTGGAGCAGAATCTCCAGGTAGAACAGTGCTGCCAGAGACCTTGGAAGACCTTTGTCAGTCAAGTTGAACATCTTGGCTAAGATGGACCAAGGTGTGAAGGCATCTTCTTGGTATGAAGGCATCTTGGTATGAAGACTTTGTTCCTATGTGACATTGGCATTGATAGCAAAACCCACAAGAACGACACATTCTGGTGTTGCAGCAAGACTCATTTATGTGCTTTCAGAGTTGGACGGAATAATGTGTAGGGTTTCCCTGAGAGTTTGGAGGGATTCCAATATTTATGCCATAAGCAGCTGTCTGGACATATAAACTCCAACCACGGTTTAAGGCAACCTTCTGTAACCTAGCACCTTCCCACATATGTTGGAGTGCACCTATCCTTCCCAGTCAGTATGGCCAATTCCCATGGTGGTTGGAATCACCACTCTGGCTGTAGATGCTTCTTGTATTCCAACATGTTGGGAGGGCACCAGATTTGGTAAGTGGTGGTGTGAAAGCAGATAGTCTTTCAGTGGTCTGTATTGGCTGTTCTTGCACCATGTATTTCATACTGCCATTTTGCCTCCACAAACGGGCTCCAAGAACGGGGTTATGTCTTCCATCCTCAGAGTTTGACTTAGATTGTGATATGCTGGAGTAAAAAAATACAAATACTGTATGGTTTTCTTTATACTGTATCTGTATCAGTACTTTTTTCCACAAGTACTAGTTGGAGGATTCTCAGATTTTTTATGCAGAAATCCAGTTTATTCAAGTTTGGTTAGAACCTCACACTGACAAACCAAACTTATATATATATAAATAAACAAACTAGTATATATAAAATAAACAAAAACACTAGTATGCTAAACTTTGAAAACAATCATATGATCTTCAACTGTGGAGGCGGCCCTTTTAAGGAATGTAGATGTGCAACATAGAACTCCAGTTTGCCTGTGACTACATTTCTCTATTTAAAGTGTCCAAGGATTTATTTTTTCTTTTAAAAATGTGATGTCTGAGTGAATACTTAATTTAGCAGATGGGGTAGAACATTTGCATGGTCAGATTCACATCTTCCTATACTTAGAAACATGCATCACTCTTTGTCTTACTTCTCTTCAATTATCTTAAACTATCAGGATGTAGTTGAAAAACTCTCTTGCGGTGCTAAATAACCTCCTGAACCTTCACATGTTGAACACATGCATTGAGTTTCTCTTCTCTTAACTAATGGTGTCCCAGAGGAAATCAGTTTCTCATTTTCTTATTTGTGTTTCTTTTCCTTCTTTTTGGAAGCTCTAAGAAATGTGTGGTATTCGGGATGAATCAGCAGTTCTGCATTACAGAAGTCACAGAGTTTGTGGTCTTAAAGTTTACCCTTGATTAGTAATCCAGCCAACTGCCATGGGATTCCTCATTAACAAGTGGTTTTAAGAATCAGAGACTCACAGAACTGAGAATAAATGAGTGGGTTTTACTTATCTTCTTATTCACATTTAAAACTGACCTTCTTCTAAGCTTCATTTGGAATTGAGTAATGTATTTAACAAAATGGTTGAACAAGTGGCATTGGACTTCACAATCCAGACAATCCAAGATCAAGAACAGAAAATCATCCCTTGGTTAACTTTTAGGAATGTATTTATTAAATGATATGTGATCGTTACTTCCTTGTGCTATATTTTATGCAGTTTATATCTAGAAACACTAATCTTAGCAGTTTTCCTCAGCCCTTTTATTTTCTTTGCAAGGTTGACCAAATTTAATCCCACAAATGCCATTATGTTTCCATGCTTTAGATCAGAGTTACCTGTGCATGCAAGTATGTTTGATAGATTTTGCCTGTGAGTGTATAACATATTAGGTTAGTGCAAATGGTTTTGAAGTTATAATGGTTTGTTAATTTCCCACAACGCAAGCGGTTGTCATTTAACATCTTGACAGAGGCTTTGTGCTTTTCCTAGACCTTATTCCTCATTATGAAAATGGTCCAAATGTGTTAACAAACAGTCAGTAACAAAATAGGGGTTTGTTAATAGAGGACTGATTTTATAAAATCAATTTTCATGTGGTAGCTTCCCGTTTTATTCATGAGCAAATAGCAGCAGCAGCAGCAAAAATGCTGACAATACATCCTGGCTGTCACTACTCTTTCTAAACAAAAACATTATTGCATACTTTCCTTTTCATTGATTCTTCATTTTGATTCATAATTTAGAAACAGAAAGCAAAGCTTACTTGGGAATGAAACATTTACTTGTTTTTAGCACTCGCTTTAGCTGGAACTTATGATGCCCCTGGGTGGTGTTGTAAAAGCTTGCCCCTTTTCTCTCCTTGATCCCAGTTCAGGGAACACTAGAGCGGTGGTCCAGGAGTCATGTGGAACTGAGGGAGAAAAATATTGAGCTTTCTCCCATTTGGTGCATAGGAAGTCTTTCTATTCAGGGCCAGTGGGTGGGTGTGTTTCAGATCTGAAGAACAGAACTGTGACTTTTGCCCCCCAAGGATTAAATTCAGAGTTCTGAATCAAAGAAAGTTGAAATGACAGAGCACGTATGGAACCTGCAGGAATGATTGTAGTAAAGCATTTCAAGTGGATTGCAGGCTTTAATAATTGCCATGTTGTAAATAGTGCACACAGGGTAAAACCAAAGGAAATGGTAAAAGTCTTTATTTTAGAAGGGGTTTTGAGGCAGCTTACAATCATAAAAACAGTGCATGGTAGAACAGCAATAACCTTCCCCATCCAAATAAATTAAAAAAGCAACAGCATTGAGGCTTAAAAACACACACAACCTAAAACAGCAGCCAGTAAAAATAACAATAAACTAAATTAAAAGAGCTGGGCAAATAAGACCAGTTTTTCCAGGTGCATTAAATTCATAAGAATAGCAGTTGTGAACCCTCCAGCATGGGTTGTGATGTCTATAGCTCCTTGTGGATGTCACAGTGATGTGTTATATGCATTTGTGATTCCCAGTCTTGAGCTACCAAATCTGTGAGCTCACAGAATCCCTGACCATTGGTCATGAGGGGTGGGGATTTGGAGACGAGCAACATCTAGGGGACTTGGGTTTGGGAACCATGATGTAGATGAGGATTGCAAAGGGTGAATCCGTGAAGAAAGCTCCATTTGCATCGTTACTCCACAGCAATAACTTTACATGTCATGTACCTTCTTCGTAGGAAGTGTCAGAAATGAGCTGCACATCTTGGCTATAAAGAATACAGATTTCCAGTAAGTGTAGCAACAGTTACAGAGAAGAAGCTGAAATGCCTGATAACTAGTATCATTGAAAGCTCCTAAGGCAGGGAGGAAGGGGAGGAAATTCGAATTTCCCGCCCTTTCTCCCTGCCTTTTTGGTTCGTAACTCGATCTGCGTTCGCAAGTAGGGTCTGCTACTTGCGATGAGATCGGGTTCGTAACCCGAAACGTTCGCAACTAGGGCTGTTTGTAAGTTGAGGGCCCACTGTATATATATTTGTACTTGTAAGTGCACATGCAAGGCAAATGAGGTTCATGTGTGCCTTAGAGAATGCACTTCCTCCTTCATACTGAACTCACCGTTACGCTGATGCCTGATGAGCAGCACAAAATATTTTCCTTCCCATTCCCACACCTTCCCTACCACACCAAAATGAGTTTCAGATGGTTCCCCGCCCTCTGGAGCAGGTTCTGAGGTCACAGGGCTATCAGTCCATCCTGCTTCCAGGGATGGTAGCTATACGTAAGCGAAACAGCCCTAGTGCATCCTATTCTTGTGTTCGCATTTATTCTACATGGAGGTTCTTTTCACTCCTTATGTTACATGGGAACATGGAATATGAGCCCTAGGAAAGACTTCTACTATTAGTCTAGTCTCTTTCCCCCCCTCAATTCCTATAATCGCCCATCCTTCGAATTTCTAGATAAATTGCATCTGGAAGAAAATATAAAGAAGAAATCAATACTAATGGATGCAGAACAGTCAAATAACAGGTCCTGTGAAAATCTAATTTGTGTCTCTTAATTTCCAAGACCCGCCGCAGAAAAAATGATTTGACATAGACTCACATTGTACCTCATGACATAGTGGTTAAACGACAGTATTGCAACCAGGACTGTGCTCACAACTTCAGTTGAATCCTGATGGGCTCAGTTAGCTGGGTCAAGGTTAACTCAGCCTTCCATTCTTACAAGGTTGGTACATTGAGTACCTGGCTCATGCAGGGGGTGGCTATGTATAGCCTGCATAATTAAATAGCAAACTGCCCAAAAGATGCTTTAAGAGCTATGGGGTGGTTTTTAAGCAACACATTTTGCTTTCTTGATAATAGATTCTGATAGAAACATAGTGTGGATAGACCTGAAGAATCCATCTGTTCTGTTTCTCTTATTTTACTTTCTATGATCCGCATAAATGGTGACGTACTGTCACTTCACAATCCAGGCTGGAGTCCACGTAAATGAATTAGTGTGTGTGTATCCCTGTGCATAGAAAACTTGTGTATAAAAGAGGAAATTAAATCAGAACGCTCCTTGTTATAAATATTAGCTGTCATTAATGAAGGGATTGGCAGAATGAGTAGAGAGACACAGTCATCTTGGCTGCTTCTTGTAGCCGAAAATAGTGCTGCTCTGGACACAAGTATATCATCTTAGGGACAAGTTAGTTTCTCTTGATGTAAAAATAGTGAATATATAGCAAAGCTGCTGAACACCAAGTAGTGAGCTTTGCCCAGATTGCTTCCCTGAGAGGAACAAACACTTTGTGTTCCTTGAGCCAGAGAAAAATCTCACTTCACTTGGCAATCAGACTTTCCCTGGCAATGACTGCAATTGACCACTCGTCACTCCACCTGTATTTCATCTTAGGAGGGACAGGTGTTCATAGTAAAGCAGGTAATATGACTAGGCACCAGCTGCAGAGCTGGAAAGGACTCTATGCATCATCAAGTCCAGCTCTTATGAAGGAGGCACAGTGAGGAATTGAAGTCCCCACCTCTGGCTCCACAGCCAGAGACTTAAACCCCACTAAGCTATATCCAGCAACTTCTGCAGGAGACGCCAGAAGGGTAACTTAATTTAGCTCTAGGGCTCCAATCACAGGAGCTTATTATCATACCAGGCATCTATGGCCCAGATTTTGGTAGTGTTCAATGTTTTTGGCAATGTAACATAGCAGGACCACTACCTTCTTTGAAAAATAACAAATTTCGTGGAGTTTAAATATTTTAAATCTGTGCTCAAGGCAATTTTGTTAGTAACCAGGATGCCCAAAGCTTTCATTAGACCTTTGGCTTAGATGCTTCTTTCTTTGTTTTTCTTTGTTAATCTGGATATGGAACAAATTTCAGGGTTGAGGAGTACCTTTAGTGGGTAACTAAAATGTCACACCTGTGGGTTGATCCCTTTTGAGGATTAAACAATATTAAATTTGGGGGTTGGGGACAAATATCTGGGTGGTTCTCTCTCTTTTGGTTGCATAGGACTCTGTCTGATAAACGAGCAATTCCATTTTATATCCCATGGTATGCATTCAGTTGTGTTTTCTATCTGCTACTACTACTACGTAGGCTAAATCCAAAACAGGCTTCTGTTCTACTTAGATTTAACACAAATGCTAGAGAAAAATCCTTAGGAAAATAAACAGTACCTTGAAACTCATACAGGTGTATTTTATGTCATGTGGCAAGATTACTAATGTTTGATATCTGAAGAACCTGAAGTGCTTGATTTATAATCCCTTGACTGGTGCTTACACTTTGGGGAATTAATTTATTGACCTTGTCAATTCAAGGCTGGAGTTTCCTGTGTGCAGACTCAAAGGCAGGATGTTGATAGTTGATCATTTGGTCATCTGTATACACCAGTCCAGTGTTGCAATAGACAAATTAATACTCCATGGGGGGAAAGAATAATTCCTTCATTTTTCAGAGACTGTCAAAACTGTTTGCAGTGTATGTTTAAATGGGGTGTATAATAACACAAGGGTGTGTGATGTACTTGTTGTACACCACTCTCTAAATCTGTTCAGAGCATAATCTTGTGTGTGCATCTTTTTAGGGTCAGACTTTGAATGTTATTACAGCATAAAGATTCTTGAACAAACCACATAAATGAAATTCTCTCTCTCTCTCTCTCTCTCTCTCTCTCTCTGTCTTGCTCACTCAGCAGTTGATGGAGCTATGGAGAGTTACAAACAATGGGCAATCATGGTAAAGTTTACAGAACATTATGTTTTTCTGAGTCAGTTAAAGGGACCATTGAGTCCCAAAAGGAGTACAGGCACAACAGGCCTGTAACTGTGAGGTGTTATCCTCCAGATTTTCTCAACAGGAGTCTGTCTGCTTTATTCAGAGATAATAATTTATTCCCCCATGCTCTTGTCTGGTACGTCAGATTAATTCACTAACAGCATTGCAGTTTTTGTGTAGACAGTACATCTTATGAAACCAGTTGTTACCAGGTATGCTTTCAGACCACATGTGTGAACTTATACATTTCTGATAAATACACAGAGTTATTCATAAGAGGAAATTTATTGAAAACAAAAGAGTTAAAGTATAGATCCACAATGAAGTTTAACTCTGATGGGAAAATACAGACTCTAAAGAAGCAAACTTGCATGGTTGAAAGGGTTCAAAGGAATGATCTTTCCCTAAACCTCACACACACCTACCATTTCAACTTAGTTTAATATAAAATAAAGCAGGTGCATACATTGGAAACAGATGTGTATTTGATCACTAAACCTGTCCAGCTGAAGCCTTTTAGAAGGACATCATCAGCACTACTTCTGCCACCATACCACAGAAGCACAAGAAGTGTGTTAAGTTTGCAGCTTGTAAATAATGTCTCAAAATTCCATTTCTATGTCTCCACACCAAATCAAGTACAATATGTTTAAAAAAATCCACTAAAAATTGCTTTTCATCATCTGTTCCTTACGCCTAATACTTCTTTCTTCCTTGCCTGTGGAATGTTACCGGATAGCTACAGATGCATCCTCGTCTCAAAATACACAAGCATGGATATTATATTTATTTGAATGAAATTGGAAAGCTTGAGGATATTACCTATTGCTATCTAATCCTTTTGAAGTTCTGCTTGTTTATAAGATTGGCTGGTTCTGATGTATTGCTAAACCATAAGTTTGCATTACAAGAACGAGGGGCAGTGGACTTTGAAATTGTGCACTTCCCTATCTCATACCATATGGCAACAAAAAGGACTTTCGAGACTTTCACTTCTGTTTCAGATTAAAGTACTGTACAGCTTGCCATGTCATCCAAACTCAGGGAAACTTTTGTTAATCTGAACTGTGATTACTGGATGCAAACCAATTTCAAACTGAAGATTATGAAGCTGGGTTGTTTCAACTAATCATAGTTCAAATGAACCACAGTTTGGGGTTGAAATGGAAACTGCCAACTTTCGACCTGTACAGCTATTGCAAGAGAGGACAAAAAACTGCTGTGATATACCAATCCAAATTTTGCTAAACTGAATGACTAACCATAATTATATTATGGTAGCAACTAACACTGAACATCCGAGATTCACTCAAGGTGGAAATTCAAATTATGTTAAATTAATAAATTTGTAGTTTCCTTAATTTACTTGATAATTCTGCCTAGATCTCCTTAAACTGCCACTGAATTTCAGAATAATGAAGTACATTGATTATCCTCTGCTGTACCAAGTGAATGTTATATGTGAGGAAAGAAAGCTGTGTTCTGCACAGTCCGAGTTCTACAAAAATTGCACAATACAGTGACACAGGAAAGGACTCTTGCTACAAGCCTTGTGTTGGGTTCTGTCATGGGATTGCCATAGCAATTGGTGCAACTTTTGTTTGAGTGAACAATCTCATGGTAAAGTCATGGTACATAGTCTCCCTGCCATATCATATTAATTAATAACAGTTACAAGCAGTTTTTGTAACTGTTTTGCAACACCAGCATCATAACTTTAGCGTACAGAATTAAAACTTGATTTTGGTATTGAAGATTTCCTCTCTGTCTCTGAAATAAATTATATACTACTCTTTGGCTTGCCTTGATTATGTGGTTTATTTTATTCTTTAAAATGAAGTTTAAATAAAAAATTGTTTAATTCACCAAATGATACACCTCTGTGGCATGGTGGTTCTTCTGTTGCTCATGGTCATTCTTTTCCCAAGCTCTTATCTAATAGTTTCTCAGATCCAGCTCTTAATTAATATTTCAACTGTAGGAAGAAACAGCATTATTTAGAAATGTTGGTGGATATTTCAGCTGTAAGAAGAATAATTGTAGTGTATTGGTTTTAGGTTTGGTGTTAGCAAGAATAATCATGTGTCATCAAGTAAATTCTGACTTGTGTCAACTCTTTTCGGAATTTTCCAGGTTGGCAATATTGTAGGATAAAATGGCATAAATAGGATAATTACTTACGTGGAAATCCTTGATTAAGAAACCAAGATGGCGCCGATGGCGGACGGGTAGCGCGTCTCTCCTCGCCGCGTTTTCCGCTGCCTTGGTCCGCCTCGGTTTGCCTCTTGGTTTCTTCTCTTTTTTTTTTTTCTTTTTCTCTTTCTCTCCTGGCACTTTCGCTCTCTCTCGCTCTCTCATTTTTATTGTTTGTTTTTATTTACTTATTTTATTTTGTTTTGTTTGCTCCCCCCCTGCTCTCCCCCGCATGCCCTGCTGGCGTGAACCAGGAGCCTGCGTTTCTGGCCGGGAGCTCGTAGCGGGGATCGGAGTTGGAGCTGGAGTAGGGAGAGGGCTCCTCCGGTTCCCTGCTGGGCTCGGAGGCTTGGGAAAGCGGCGGACGACGGTCTGTGTGGAGGCGATTGTCGGAGGGGGTAAAGATCTATGGGCTGGTGACGGACGCCCTGCCCCCCCCTCCTTGGAGACGAGCCTCGCCGCGCTGGTCGCTGGACGCGTCGGGGAGATCTTGCCACGGAGCTTTGGCGCGGTGGATGGTCGCTGCTACCAGCAAGCGCGGAGCGTAGGACGCCGGGTTCGCCTGCGGAGTGGTGGTGAGCGGCTGCCTGAAGGCGTTTGGGGGACCCTCGTTGCCTGGGAGGTGCCTTGCCTGGTGGAGTTGGCGGAGGAACGGGGCATCTCTTGCAGATTGGGGACCTTGGGGACGCGCCTGGACGGACTGCTGGACTTGGGGGTAGCTGAGAGGGTCCAGGATCCTGCAGCATCAGCGGGAGCTGGGAGGTCACCGGAGCGTGGGAACGCCGGCGCCATGTTGGAGATTCCCCCCCCAGCTCCTTCTTCCCTCGCCTGCTTCTCTGCCTCAGCCTGCTTGCTGCCACTTGATCTCCCCCCAATTGGATCCTTAAGGGGGGAAATGGCAGGGTCCAAGCTTTTTCCAGCTTGCTTACTAGCGCTTGTGACCCTGCCCTGTGTCCATACTGAGACCTCTGAGCCCGTTATTGTGATCTGGGACTCCGGCCGTGTTAACGAAACGCCATTGACTCCAGTTCTATCTAAAGGGTCAAAATCAACTGTCAGAGAAAAACAACTCTCGGCTATATGTGGGGGATAACCTTTGGGGGAATTTTGTAGTTATATTGTGTTCTTTTTTTTTTTTTTTTAATTGTTAATATTTTTTGTTTTTTGTTTTCTGTTAGATTACTTTTGTATATTTTATAATTGTATATGTAATTTATTTTGGGTTAACTTGATTGTTTGCACTTACCTGTCTTTTTTTTTTTTTTTCTTGATATGGTTTGGAAGGCCTGCCGTCCCAGCGAGGGGCCCCAGAATATTTCTGTGATTACGGGTAGGGGGAAATATGGCGTTGGCTCCGTCCCTGCTCGTGTTAGAAGAACTAGGGACAGATGTTTAAAGGCTGTTCCTTGTTCTGAGACGGAGACCAGCCTCCAGTATCGAGGTAGCCAGACCAGCCTACCTTCCACTCTACGCCTGGTGTTGTTGAATGCCAGGTCTGTATCCAATAAGGCCCAGGTAATTCAAGACCTTATTCTGGAGGAGGATACAGACCTGGCTTGCATAACCGAAACTTGGATCGGCGGAGAGGGGGGTCCCCCTCTAGCTCTCATCTGTCCGCCCGGTTATGCTGTCCAACACCAGGGCAGACTGGAGGGTCGGGGGGGGGGGGGAGTAGCCATTGTCCATAAGTCCAGCTTGGAGGTCACTAGGCGCTCCTCGGTGATAAAGCCGGGTCTTGAGGCCCTCCACGTGTCTGTCGGGGCCAGGGACGGTATTGGGATCTTGCTGGGCTACCGTGCTCCCCGCGACCCAGCCACCTCCCTACCGGAGCTGGTGGACTTCGTCTCCGCGACACTGTTGGGTTCCCCGAACCTATTGGTGCTGGGGGATTTCAACGTGCGCGCGGGGGCGGAGACATCTGGTCCAGCTCTTGAGTTCTTGGAGACCATGGCCTTCTTGAACATGTCCCAACATGTCAACGGTCCCACTCACGTGGGGGGTCATACACTCGACCTGGTTTTTTCTACCAATGGGAGCGAGAGTGGTCCGATGGTGACTGACCTTGAGTCGGTACCCTTGTCATGGTCGGATCACCACCGAATAAAGTGTACCATTAAAATGGCTCTCCCCCCCTGCAGGGAGCAGCGATCTATTGTTATGGTCCGCCCTCGAAGGCTACTGGATCCTGTTGGATTCCAGGATGCCATGAGAGGTGTTACGGCTGACCTGGCTGGCGCTCCTGTCGAGGCTCTGGTGGATGGCTGGTTTGCTGCCGCGACTAGGGCTGCTGACATGATCGCACCTAAACGCCCTCTCCGGCGCAGAGACCGCCCGGCACCCTGGTTTAACCGGGACCTCCGGGCGAGGAAGCGGGTCAGGAGACGGCTAGAGCGCAGGTGGAGAGGGGCCCCGACGGATTTTAATAGGATAGCTGTCAGGGTCGCTACTAACCTTTATCTTGCTAAGGTAAAGGCTGCTAGTAGATCATACCTCGCTAACCGGATAAGCGAGGCGTCCAACCAGCAGGCGGAGTTATTCCGTATAGTACGCGACCTTTCCGGAGTTGGTCCGGGTGATGGGCCTCCCCCTAGTTTTTCGCCGGACCAATTTGCAGCATTTTTTAAATCAAAAGTGGAGGCCATCCGCCGGGACCTCTCTCCTTTTTTGAGTACAGTGAGTCGAGCTGAGATGTCCAGCGCTCCGTCTTGCCCGGTGATTTTGGACACCTTTCAGCCTGTTACGTCTGATACTGTCTCCAGGGCGCTTGATCGCTGTCGTGCCACCACCTCCTCTTTGGACCCTTGCCCGGCCTGGCTAATCAAAGCGGCCAGGCCGTTAACAACGGAGTGGGCCACGGCTATTATAAATGGGTCTCTCCTTGAGGGCAGATTTCCATCTGCCCTGAAGGACACACTCATTAGGCCCATTAGGAAGAAACCTAGTTTGGCGGCGGACGAAATTGGCAACTACAGGCCCGTCGCCAATGTTTCCTTCCTTAGCAAGGTAGTCGAGAGGGTGGTGGCCGATCAGCTTCAGGCGCTCTTGGAAGAAACAGATGCCCTGGATCCATTCCAGTCGGGCTTCAGGCCGCGCCACGGCACAGAAACGGCTTTGGTCGCCCTGTGTGATGACCTACTGAGGGAGGCCGACAGGGGTAAAGTGTCCCTGTTGGTCCTCCTCGACATCTCAGCGGCCTTTGATACCATTGACCACGGTATCCTCCTGGGGAGGCTCTCCGAGTTGGGAATAGGTGGCCTGGCATTGTCCTGGCTCCGTTCCTTCTTGGAGGACCGCCCCCAGAGAGTCCAGCTTGGGGAGAGGGTCTCGGCCCCGTGGAGCCTCAATTGTGGGGTTCCACAGGGGTCGATTATCTCCCCAATGCTATTTAACATCTATATGAGGCCGCTGGGTGGGGTCATCAGGGGGTGTGGAGCTTCGTGCCACCAGTATGCGGACGACACGCAGCTCTACATCTCCTTTTTGCCAACCGCAGGAGAAGCCGTCCTGTGCCTCCAGCGCTGCCTGGGGACTATACTGGAATGGATGCAGGAGAACGGGCTCAGGCTGAACCCGGACAAGACGGAAGTGCTGAGGGTGGGCCCCCCCCACAGTCGGGGATTTGGGTAACTCCCTCTCTTTTGGGGGGGTGACTCTCCCTGCTAGGGATGGGGTACGCAGCTTGGGGATCCATCTGGACCCGGTGCTCTCCATGGAGTCACAGGTGGCATCGGTGGTCCGCACCGCCTTTTTTCACCTTAGGCGGATAGCCCAGCTGCGGCCCTACCTGGAAGTGGGGGCGCTCACCACCTTAGTACATGCGCTCGTAATCTCAAGATTAGACCACTGTAATGCGCTCTACGTGGGGCTTCCTTTGAGGCTGCTGCGGAAATTACAGGTGGTGCAGAATGCGGCGGCCAGATTACTTAGTGGAGTGAAAAAATTCCAACATATTTCGCCCACTCTGGCCGCATTGCATTGGCTGCCCATCAGGTTCCGCATCGACTTCAAAGTGCTAATGCTTACGTATAAAGCCCTAAACGGTTTAGGGCCTCGATACTTGGCGGAACGCCTACTCCCACCAAGTTCTACCCGGGTCACACGGGCGAGCCAGGAGGTGAGGCTGAGGAGCCTAACCCCGAGGGAGGCCCGGAAAGAGAAAACAAGAAATAGGGCCTTTTCGGCGGTGGCTCCTCGCCTGTGGAATAACTTACCTCCTGACATTCGCGGAGCTCCCTCGCTGGGCACTTTCAAGAATCTATTAAAGACCTGGATGTTTCGGCAGGCCTTCTCATAAAACTATTTTTTGATTTTCTTATCTCTTTATTGTCTTTTTTCTCTTTTACCTGTTTTTGTATTGGTTGTTTATTTTTATTGTATTTTAACGTTGTTGTAAGCCGCCTAGAGTAGTCCTCGCAACTAGATAGGCGGGATATAAATAAAATAAATAAAATAATAAATAAATAAATAATCTGTAGGACAATTTTTCTTGACAGTTCTGTGGACCAAATCAGCCAGATACTTAGGACTAACGAGGTTGACACAGACTGGAAGAAAAATGTTTTCTAAAAGGCCTGCCATTAGCTGTGGTTATGGCACAGCTTTGTTTGTTTTTCTCTTGAATGACTTTTTTTTGTCATTGTCATTTGTAAGTAGTGGTGAGACCGAAATAAATAAAAACAGCAGGGATATTTTTTATATACGTCTCTAAGCGGGGGGGGGGGAGGGAAGGAGAGAATTTCTAAATGTTTCTGAGGAAGGAAAAAAATCTGGGAAATGTTAGTTCAACACTTGTCCTTATTCTTCATAGTTCGCACCTTCCCCAGGCCTTCCAAAAGCAACATTTTGTAAGGTTCGTTATGGATGCAAGTTGTCTTTGCTGCAGATGCTTATGGTGCAGCATCTCCCTTTTGAGCCCTATAATTGCTTAAGCTCTTGGGGGGGGGGGGAGAGGGCTTTGCCACAGTTTGTCTTCCAGTTTTCTCAGAAGTTTTCTTTTCCCATGAAAGAGGCTTCTGTTTCTCTGCCACCTTTTTATGGACCTTTAGAATTTCTTTCGGTTATATATATTTCCCATCTTACCTTAACACTGCATGATGGTAGAGGAATATGCGTTTATCCTTTTCCATCTGTTACCCTCTTCACCACTCTTCACTTTTCCTGGCTGCCCCACACTTCCTGACCTGAAAATGCTCAGCAGAAGGAACTACCTTATGACATCTTCCCCTAGGCTTTAACTGATGTTGAGGTTTGGGCTGGAAGCTGTCATGGAGATAATTATAGAGTAGAAGACAAAATGGTTATATGTACCTTTCAGCCACCTCACATGTATGGTAGGCATGACCAAAATTTATTTTCTGTTGAAATTTTTCTTTGAAGGGATCCCCCCCCCCCCCGTTAGTTTGATTGAGAATGAATAAAATCTCTTGCAAATAATTTTTTGGAACAGCGTTACTCTTAGTTTGAGGAGGAGGCGGTCCCTTGGCCATAATCTTCTCCAGTATATATTACCTACATTTCAATTTTAAATTGTAGTAGAGCTTTATTTAAATGTGCATCTGTACATATCAGTTAGAATATATAGCTAGGTATTTCCTTTAGCTCTCTTTTTGGTGTTGCGTAACTGACAACCCTCCTGTTGTCCTATCAAGCCCAGTTTGACAGTCAGACTGATGAAGGGGTTTGCAAAGGAAAATGAGAACAGCAACAGCAGTGGAAATATAGGGGGATTCTGGTCATTGATGTTTCATCTGCAGAAGAAGTCCTGCCAGCAATCCAGCAGTGTTGGACCCGATGCTGGATTTGATATTGAAACTCAGTTTGTGCTAGCCTGTGTGGGCCTGTCCATTCTGGACATTTTGGGTGAGGGCTGGGTGGGGCTACAATGCTTCTGTTGAAGTCATGGGGATGAGTGGTGTGCCATTTGGTGTGCTCCTCCCATCTGACCAGCAAACAACCCCTTGTAACATGATCAGCTGTCAATTAAACATTTCCATTTTCTCCCTTTCCCCCTCCCTGTTTACTTTCCTTAATTCTTCCTCAACTTTCTCTCTTAGAGTCTCCCTTGAAATCTGCAGCTGCTGGAGGCTTCTATTTGCCAGCTAAACAAACGAAACAAGCATCCCTCTAAAAATGCATGTTCTTCTGCTGGGCCAGAAAGGTGTGCAACAGCTCTTAAAGGCGAAGGATGACTTTTTTGAAGTAGAAACACTTGGGTTGTTTCTTTTCCAATCCAAACCATGCCCTCAACAATCCAGTGTGAGCACTGTTAAATGCAATTATATTATGCAAAGGATCAGGAAATAGAGGGAGGAAAGTTTAGTGGCTATGTTCATTGTGGGCATCTGTTGATAAAACTGATTCCATCAGCAAAAGAGGTGACCCTCCTCACAGAAGCCTTCCATACACCCCCCCACCTCTGCTCTGGATGGCTAGAAATACTCTGAATGTTGTTCTAAGGGGAAGTAGACAAAAACACGCCTGTCATGCTGGGTCTGCAGTACTATCATAACATTGGGTGTCTGTTTTATTGATATTGGCCTTATTTATAATCTTCTTGAGGAATGGCAGAACATCAATGTGATAGGGCTTACATTGTATGAAATGTAAGACAACAGAGACTTCTCTTTTCTATGTTTTTGGCCATGATAATGCCAGATAAACCAGCAATTATAGTATTTTAGCCCTGATGTTGCTAAATATTGACTATAGTATCCTTCTGCCCCCCTGTCTCTGGGATGGGATGTGGATGCACTGTTTTACAGTGGCTCTGGCCCTTCCTGGAAGGAAGAACTCAGAAGGTGGTAATGGGGGAATCCTGTTTTATGCTCTGGCCGTTAGCCTGGGGTGTCCTTCAGGTTTCTCTTTTGTCCTCTGTGCTATTTAACATCTATATGAAACCTCCGGGGAGGATTGTCTGGAGTTTTTGGGTCCGATGTCACCAGTATGCCAATGACACCCATCTCTATCCCTCCTTTCCATCTAAATTTGAGAAAGCTGTTTCGGCTCTAGAACAGTGTCTGAAGTTAGTAATGGATTGGATGAGGGTAAATAAACTGGAACTTAATCCAGACAAGACAGAGGTGCTCCTGGTCAATCAAAAGACAGATCAAGGAATAGGGATTTAGCCTGTGTTGGATGGGGTTACATTCCTTCTGAAAACACAGGTGTGCAGCTTGGGGGTGCTCCTAGATTCATCTCTGAACTTGGATGTTCAGGTTTTGGTGGTGGCCAGGAGTACATTTGCACAATTAAAACTTGTACACCAGCTGTATTCATTCCTGGACAGGTCTGGTCTCATCGTGGTGACACATGACTTGGTTATATCTTGGCTGGATTGCTATATGGTGCTGCCTTTGGAAAGCATTTGAAACCTTCAGTGGATCTGAAATGTTGAAGCCAAATTGTTAGCTGAGGCTGGTTACAGGAATCGTATAACCCTTATTATAGCAGTTCCAATGGCTACCAATCCATTTCTGGACACAATTCAAAGTGCTGGTTTTAATCTGTAAAACCCTAAATGGCTTGGATTCAAGCTGTCTCAAAGACTGCATCCTTTTATGAACTTAGCCGGGTGTTAAGATCATCATAGGAGGCCTTTCTCTTGGTCCCACCACCATCACAGGTGCATGTGGTGGGGGCACAGGAGAGAGCCTTCTCTGTTGCTGCTCCCAGACTCTGGAACTCTGTTCCAGGGGAGAGCAGGCTGGCCACTTCTTTGCTGTCTTCCCCCAAGCAGGCAAATACTTTTCTCTTCAGGCAGGCTTTCACTTTTTGACTGGCTAACAGTTTTGTTTTTAATGGGATGATTTGTATTTTTGTTGCTTTTAAGTACGTTTTAGTCATGTTTTTATCTTAATTGTGTTCTTAAATATTCAAATAACTAACTTACTGGTTTTAGCTTTCAGTATTGTCTTTTTAAATTATGTCAGCTGCCTTGGGCCCCTTTAGGGTAAAATATTTTGAAAGCAAGCAAGCAAGCAAATATAAAGTTAAGAAAAACTCCCCCTACTTCTATCTCAATAGTGAGCTGCAGAGAAGGTGAGGAATAGTCAATCTTAACTACAACATGCATGTAGATTCTCTAATATCAGAATATACAAATTTTGCATTAGTTCTTTTATTCTTAAAGATCTAGTTTTGTGTGATGTTTTATTAGTTTATTACTGTCGTTTTATTATATGTTTACATTATATTATCGTAAGCCACACAGAGTAGTGGTCTGGCCACTAGATGGGTGGGATAAAATGTAAATAGAAGAAAAGAATAAAAACCTTTTCCATTCATTTTCATGTGCATGTCCTCTGTCTTTCTGCCTCGTAGTTGGGAATCATGATCACAGGACTCTTAGCGGTAACTGCTGTGTGACAACAAGTACCAACTTGCCAGAATAGAAGGCCTCCTTTTAAAGATAATCTGTAAAATAACTTTTATAGTTAGCTTATAGAAGAGCACACCTTTGTTTCTGTGCAGGAAACTTCCCTGGGGTGGGGCATCACCTTTCTCCCAAAACCCGATGTGACTTTCCCCCCACCCAGTTTCTGTGGTTATTGAGATTCTCTGGAGAAACATGGTGCACAAAGACTTCCCCAGTAGTATCACTCTGGCCATGGTCAGACCAGCGAAATGTCTTCCTGTGGTTACACAACTTTTAATTGCGTTCCTGTCGTGTTTTGAGGTCATGTGGCATTTATTCCAGGATGTGCATCCCAATATGTCTTTGGGTTACCAAGTCATTTCCTTCCAATTCAACAAGCGCCTAGAGTGTCTTGTTGAGACCACTTGACAGAAGTTGACCGACATCAACACAAACGATGCTGATTTCTTTTTTTTTTTAAAGTAAAAACATGTTAAAAGGACAGGCACGGTGACAGTAGTTCAAAAAACTTGTGATAAGATTATTCACAAAAAAATTCGCGATGCAGCATTTTTTTAAAGATTGGCAGCAAAAAAAGTAGAAGCCTCGGGCCAAGCAAGAAATGGTTTGTAATTAGCATGCTTGCTGGTTAAATGATTCACTAATGGCTGTGCATCATGTGACTGCAAATTTAAATTACAAAATCGAAGGGGAAGAATGCGAAAAATTTCATTGATGTGACCAGGGCCTGAGATTGCAGTGAGGGCACAACAAAGTTGCAGTGGGCACAAAGGGTCGTTTGTGGGGGTGTGATAGGTAGCCAACGGGCTATGTGTTGCGCGTTCCTGGTTTAACTTATAGAAAAGGTGGTCCTTGTTCAAATTACATTCAATTTGTGTATTTTTCTGTTGCATTTACTTTGCTTGGACTTGTGGAATGTATGTAATGACTATGCAAATTAAATGTGACCCTGAGACTCTTGGCGTAGTGCCAGAGTGGTTTTAGGCATTCCAAAATTTGCAGTGTAGGTAATTCTGACAATTTTCTTGAAACTATGCGCTCTCTCTCTCTCTCTCTCTCTCTCTCTCTCTCTCTCTCTCTGAATTGTGAGTCTTACCTACTTAGCAGTCTGATCAGTGCTTCTTTTACCATCAGCTTTGCTAGCACATGTAAGTAAACAAACGTATTTATCACCCCTGGGATCGGAAAGTGCTAATAAAGTTGCCAGTGCTTGCATTTTTTGATTTGTTTTGATGGCAGACAAATTCTAAATTAGGTATGAATCCTTCACTGACTCCGCAGCCCAGCAGGAAGGGTAAAATTTGCAGGGGTTTTCTGTTGTAGGTATTGCACTGAATGTTGTCATTGTTACAGGCTTACCGCTGAGAGGTGACGCTTCTAAGCAGCATAAATACTGCATATGTGCAAGAACGTCTCAGAGAAGAGTTCCTGGTTGGCTCTTAAATTCCTATACAGTGTTTTCTTAAGTATAACAGAAGTGGGGGCCTGTAATTGAATCAGAACTTCTTTCCCTCTTTTGATGGTCTCTTGGCATTTCAGCAGCAGCAACAGGAAATCCTCATGAGTGTGCACGCGTAAGTGGAATAAAATGGATACGATCAAAGCTAAGTAGTCTTAAGCCCTATTGATTTCATCTGATCTAGACAAGCATCCTATGCACACCCACCACAGTGGGCCTTCCCTCTGAATCAATTACTGCTGCATGGGACTGCAGCAAATGATATTGTGTGGCAGAGCAAATCAACATTCTACAAGGAGTTCTAAAGATGGGGGCATTCCAACCTCCCCCCAAAAGGCTAACATTTAAACTGAGCTTTGGATCAGCACCAAATTTGGCACAGCAAAACTAGACTATCTAACATTGCTCTGTACCACTTTTGGTGACATTTGATTAAATAATTTGAGTTATGACTTTTTAAAGTATACATGTGATCCCCTCCCTCTGTCTAGAAATAGGTGACCGCATTTCAAACACCTAACTTTATCTTTAAAGAATGGTAATGATCTTAGCCACCCCTTTTTATGTGCATCAGATCATCCAGTAGTTGTAGGATATGTATTCTTGAAAGCTTTCACGGCCGGGATCCGATGGTTGTAGGATACTTGATCACTTCAAATGTCTCATTCAAAAGGAAAAAACGGCCATTTTGTAAGTGTTGAGTATGCTCAATAGAACTTTGCCAGAAATAAGCATTTGTTCACATCCCTTTGCTTGCCCTTACATTCTGTGTAATATTTAACCAATTGAATGCGGAGAACAACAGAGACCTAGGATTTGGCAGGTTTTTGCCCTTAAGGGGCCATGCACTGTTTAGCAGTCTCCAAACTATCCTCTCTCCCCATTTTGAACAGGTGGAAATTCAACCAGAGCAGCTCTTGCTTTACCTAGCAGGAGGACTGGTTTTTTCTCCTATTTTCTTTTGCTGGTTTTTAATTTACAAAATCCCTTTGTTTCTTTTGAAATTTCCCTCCTTTATTTTTTTCTCACCCCTATCCTCAATGATCACATTCAGAATCAAATATTTATGGACTGTGCAATTATCAATAACATTTTAATATGTTAGAATTTCCGTATTTCTGGGCAAGCTTCCTCACATGTGAGTGGGTGGCAAAGGATATATCACATAGGGGAGGGTCAGTCCAAGCAAAGCCTTCTAGCCCAATCTATGGAATTAAATGAACTCTGGGGAGGTGCCTGATTAAATATGGCAAAGACACATGAAAAGAGAGGAGGGTAAGGAGGCCTTAGTGGTATTAAGCATTGGTTGTGGGGAAAGGGTCTTAGGGCTGCAGCCTCATCTGCAGTTACTTGTGAGTAAGTCTTGGGAAACTTGGCTGAAAATCCAGCTGTTCCTAAGCAAAATTAATGGAATGGGCAGTTTATTTGGCATGGTAATAAGGGGTTCCTTTCAAGTAAAAACATGTATAATTTAATTTTCTTTAGGTCCCAACCTTCCCTTCTGGCAGGAAATGTGTTTTCTCCCTTTTCTAAATCTAGTTTTAACATTGGACATTCTTGTTCATATATGGTAAATGTCTTTGCTACAGCATCCTGAGCATCACTTTGCTAGCTTGGGGTATAAATGCTATGGTCCTATAGTTACTGCACTCCTTGGCATTTATTTTCTTGGGCATTGGAATATATATTGAGTGATTCCAGTTTGGGGGCCATTGTTTCATTTTCCATATTTGTTGGCATATGCTTGATAGAATTTTGACAGATTCACTGTCTTTAGCTTGAACTAATTATATTGGTATTCCATTTCCTCTTGGTGATTGATCTTTCCAAAATGATTTGGAGCAGCTTTCACTTCACTTTCTAAAAATGCAAGTTTTTCATTATAAAAGTCCTGTTCAAAAGAATATTTCATCATTTTATCTCTTATGTATGATTCTTCAATATATTGTTTCCACTTTTTAAAAATCTTGTCCTGCTAAGATAGTATGATACCCTGTTGATTTTTCGGCATCCTTAATAATGTAGGTTCAAATTTCTTTTGATTCCTTGGGTCTTCCACAAAAGATATTTTCTTTTCTTTTGTGTTGTTCTCTTCTATGTCTTTGTATTGGTCATTATAATAATTTTCTTTCTCTCTGATTTATAGTCACTGAAAAGTTCCATGTAAGATTCAGACCCTGCTACTGTCACCTCTTACAGTGATGCCTTGACTTATGAACGTCTTGACTTGCAACCTTTTCGAGTTATGACCAGCTTCGGCCACAACATTTTGCTTTGACTTGCGACCAGAGTTTTGAGTTACGACCAGAAAAAAAGGTGGGGGAAAAGGAGGGGAATTTAAACTACTAACCCTTGGTCAGAGAATAGGCTGCTTCTTTGTAGCTCTTTCGTCCCAGCGGTTAGAGAGTGTGTGTTTGGAGGAGGCTTCGGACTGCCTGGTAATGCTTTCTGCTTTTTAAAATGCCAGTTCTGAGTGAGTACAGGGTTTTGCAGTGTGGGTTTGGGCTGGTGGTGTATGTTTCTGTGCTGTGATGGATCTTGTAGAGTTTGGTTGCTTTTTGGTGCCCCCCCCCCCCGGCTGGAATGGATCAGTAGCATTTCCGATGGGTCTTGTAGTCTTTGTTTGCTTTTTCCCCCTGGCCGGGACGGATCAATCTAATTTCTGATGGGTCTTGCTGTCTTTGCTTTTTGGTGCCCCCCCCGGGCAGAATGGATCAATCGCATTTCTGATGAGTCTTGCTGTCTTTGTTTGCTTTTTGGTGTCCCCCCCCCAGGCAGAATGGATCAATCGCGTTTCCAGTGGGTCTTGCAGTCTTTGTTTGCTTTTCGAATTTGAACCCTAGTCCTAGTTCATTACTCTATTCGTTACGCCACACTGGGAATTCAGTAGTAAGCTAACCTTCTCCATTTTTTCTTCATTTTAATGGCTTGGCAATATTAGTTGCTTTGCCTACTGTTAGTCATTAGTGGCAGCTTCAAAGGGTGACAATATACCAACAACATGTTCTTCATAGAAATTATTGATCTACGATAAAGAAATCCGTGATAGAATATGTTAGGCTGATGGTTTAGGAGAAATGGGGCAAATAGCTGGCAGACTGCTAAAGCTGCCTTTGCTGAAGTGGTCTTACCGTAAAAGCACTAATTTTTTCCAACTTGCTCAGTTGTGGATAATGCCAATATAGGAATAGATGTGCCTTCCCCTCAGAATCTTGGAAATTGAAATGCTTTCTCATCAGTATGCACCAGAGGCTTGGAAGCACCATGCTGATACATCTGTTTAATTTAGGAAGTTTAAAATTGACTTTGCAGATGTTGGGAGACATGGGGTATGTTGTTTATTTTCAGTTCAGTTTCATCCCACATCACCTGCTATGCATGAATGTATCCATCATTCTGGAGTGTATATTTTGGACAGCACTGGGAACAATTTCATATTTAGCACAAACCATACAGAATGAGCACATTTCAGCAGTGTCTGTTGGGTACATACAACAGGATTGCCCACAATACCTTTAGTTAGCTGCAATATATCTACAAATTTACAAATAACAATCAGTGGAAGAAACACTGTGTCATCTCAGTTATTTAGAGGTGCAGTCAATCTTTCTTGGAGAAGCAGTTTTGAAAATGTGTTTTAAAAAGTAAAAGGAAACTGAATTTACAAGTGTAAAGGAGTTCTGTTGTAGCTTTGATAATTACAATTAGTTGCCTATTGAAGTGTTAAATTGCTTGATTAGACTACAACAAATGGGTTTCTCATTTAGCATTTCAAATCAAATGCTATCTGGATCGAGGTCTTGTGTTCATATTGTGCTCTATGAGGGTACCTTTTTTTGACTATTAACATTTAGACAAGCAGGCTGCTCCCCGTTTCATGCCTGGAGTGATCATTGTAGTATTTATTGTACAAATATATATTAACAGTTGTTTCAAATTATTTTTTATCTTAGGTCTGCAACTATAATTTTGTTTTATTACTCAGATTTTTGATACTGGCATTATTTATTTGAAATAAAGGTAAAGATTCTCCTTGGCATTTAGTCTAGTCGTGCCTGACTCTAGGGTGCGGTGCTCATCCCCATCTCCAAGCCATAGCACCAACATTTGTCCATAGACAGTTTCCGTGGTCACGTGGCCAGCGCGACTAGATATGGAATGCTGTTACCTTCCCACCATGGTGGTACCTATTTATCTACTTGCATTTACATGCTTTCGAATGGCTAGGTTGGCAGGAGCTGGGACAAGCCACGTGAGCTCACTCCATTGCGTAGATTCGATCTTACAGCTGTTTAACTGGCAGCACCACCACATCCCACTTATTTGAAATACCTCACAGCTAATTCTTTTAACAGTTTTACGTGAAATTTGGACTTTACAAAATGTCAGCTCAATTAGATTCATCAATAGTTATTTATCAAATACTTGTGTGAGTTCAATGGCATACAAGATTTGTTTGAAAATGCAAAATGATAGCAGCTTCAAGGCCAAAACTGATCATACAAAGTCCTGTCCTATACTGACAAAGGCGTTTTGCCCTCCAGCAGGCACCCAGGGTTACATATCCAATACTATCTCTCTCAGTTCAGGCTGAGAGATTTTTAGGGAGCAATTAGAGTTGTATTCCATTATGTGCACAATTACATCATATTTTTACAGTATTTTATCTGGCTGAATTTCACCCAATAATGGCACAGGCAAAAAACAAACATTTTTAACCGTTATCTTAAGTGGTTAGTGATTGGCTACAGTGAAATGCAGCATTGCATTTGATTTCAAATGTGTTAAAAACTATCCATATAACTCTTTTATAGTCAGATTTATAACATACATTAGAGAAAATAATAAGCAATTCACAGTGCATCCCCCCATTATGGGAAATTACATCCTATGTGCTATGAGACACACAACAATCTTTCTGCACTTGTGTGGATCATTTTGCCTGAAAAAAGGATTTATGGTTTCATTTACTGAAGGAAATTCTGCTACATCCCTCTCCTGCTCCCCCTGCACAGAATCTTCTATGGACTTTACTTTCAGATGTCCACCAACATCCTGAATTGAAGAATGTGATAAGCACAGCTAGTGTCCCTTTAAATGAGGCAGCCCACCTCCCATGGTGACATGGACCAAAGTTGTCTCAATCTGGAGTCGATGTGCCTTGTTAAAGAGCTGAAAAAAGCTCACGTGTCCAGGGAAGGTCAGAGAGCCCTTTCAGCACAGGAGAGAGCACTTCAGCTGCTTGATCAGAGTCAAGAAGCTGCATGCACATCATGACATGTTCTTTTCTTTGCATGGGCTTGCATGTAAAGTGTTCCTTAGCCAAGGCAGAGAAAAAAGAGAAAATGATGCAGAAATAAGGTTTCCATTAGGAAATTTAATGTCTTTCAAAAGCCTGGCAAATAAGTGTGGTGGTTTGGAAAAACAAAGACTACTGTGCTGGTTCAACATTATAGCATCTGGCTTTGTACTGTCACTGCCAGCAAGCCAGGATGTTATGTTATTGAGGAGGGATGTGAGGAAGAAACGTTAAAAGACTAGCACTTTGAACTGAGCACCAACCACAGTTGGGAGCATGTACATGCAAGGATGTAACGGTACTCACACATGGGATGCTGTTATTTTGATACTCCTTGTCTGTTACGCATTTTCATAGGACATTGGTCTCTTTCACAGTACTGTTTTATGCAAAAGAACTCACAAATTTTAGAGGAATGATGTCCTTCCCAAAACAATATAAAGAACAGATTTGCATAGTCAAGACACATTTAACTTAGTGAGTCTCTTGGCAGCTATCATTTTGCCTTTTTGTTCTAAATCAAAAGCGCCAAGCATACAGCCATGTATGTACATGCACATTCCGCTCCCCCCATCTTTAGTGCCCCATGTGTTCATAGCCACAAATCTTGTTAAATTAGTTCCAGCATTATGAGCAGTGTGTGATTTTACAAGATAAGCTTGTGTGTGTCTGAATATCATGATGTAAGATAAGCCCCTAGTAAATATATTGCCATTTTAGCTGCCAGACTTCCTTTGCGATTGTTGATGTTGGCAAAGTTGTACTTTCAGAATGGAAATTGTCTTTAAAAGCAGCACCAGAGAATATATTGTTTACAAATTTCGGTATTAGAAAAACATATCACAAATGAAAATAACCAATAAAGTGCTTCATGTGTTTAATATTGCCAGGTTCCCTTCTGTCTTGAACAGTGTCTGCTTGTGTTCCGTATGCATTATTAAACGTTAACAGGCTTCTGCTATCCTTTTACTTAGAACCTAAAACATTGGACCAAATTGGGATCTTTCTTATGTTTTCTTGCAAGACTGGATTCTTAATTTAAAAAATATATATATTACTATTGTTATTCAATTGAAAACAAGAGTTTGGAATGTTGGTTGTAACAAGTAGCTTTTTTGTTCATTGCTTTTCCTCAAAGTTACTGGTGAATGTTGCCAGTGCTTTGAAAAGTGGCATGTTGCCAATCCATTGCCTCTTTATTACTGTGAACACACACATAAAAAGATGTTCTGAAATTCCACGTAGTATATCCAAAGGAACATTTTAGAAGTAATGAGTAAATATTACTAGTTAAACATTAATAATGTGTTACTCTCACTTTGTTGCCCCCCAATGCAAATCATTTACATACAGTGGTGCTGTTTGTAAGGCATTTTTTCACAATGCATTAAAATATTATGTTTCACGGTTGCATCCTACAATTCTATTTTAACTTCACCATTTAGATGCTAAATGTAGTGAGCCTTCTTCAGTTCCTTCAGCTGTAGAGATACTTTCTAAACATTCCTGCCACCCTTTGACAAACAGAGAAGCAGAAAAACCATGTGTGCATGGCAGTCATTCACGCAGCAGACTTTAAGGCATTCTCAAGCGTAATTCTAGACGCCAGAAGTTGCACAGTGCTTCATTCTGAGAGAATGAAGCACCCACTAGCATATTACCACAGTGCAGTGATTTTCGGGGGACCCAGATCAAGAAGACATGTGGTAGGGGGTATTTAATCCATAGTCCATCTCCCTGCTGTTATATGTCAGTATACATCTTATAAAGCTTGTGTGAGTCTGTTGCTGTTGTCATTTATATCCTGCTTTTCTCCCAGTGAGTTCAAGGCAGTGTAGGTGCGCCTCTCCCTTGCCCCTGCTTTATCTTCACAGCCACCCTATTAGATAAAGTCAGGCTGGGAAGCTATGAATGGCCAGAAGTCAACTAAGGACTTGAACCCAAGTCATCTGAATCATAGTCTGTGTGTAGGCATCCTTCAGTCTCGAAAGACTATGGTAGCGTGCTCTGTATGGAGGACTTGGAACAGTGTCTGGTGTGGCTGAGGAGGCCAATTCGAGAGTTACAATCTCTTCCACACTGAAGACAAATCCAATCTGTCCCCTGTCCAGCTCCCTGGTTTTGCTTCCTTTGTGACTTCCTCTTTGCCTCGGCCTGCTGGACAAGGGTCTCTTCAAATTGGGAGAGGCCGTGATGTACCGCCTGCCTCCAGGCTGAACGATCAGATGTCAGAGTTTCCCATCTGTTGAGGTCTATTCCTAAGGCCTTCAGATCCCGCTTGCAGATATCCTTGTATCGCAGCTGTGGTCTCCCTCTGGGGCGATTTCCCTGCACTAATTCTCCATATAGGAGATCCTTTGGAATCCGACCATCAGCCATTCTCACAACGTGCCCAAGCCAGCGTAGACGTCGCTGTTTCAGTAATGTATGCATGCTGAAAATTCCAGCTCGTTCTAGGACTACTCTATTTGGAACTCTGTCCTGCCAGGTGATACCAAAAATCCGTCGGAGCCAACGCATATGGAAGGTGTTCAGCTTCCTCTCCTGCCGGGCACAAAGTGTCCAGGACTCACTGCAGTACAGGAGTGTGCTCAGGACACAGGCTCTATAGACCTGGATCTTGGTATGTGTTGTCAGTTTCTTATTGAGCCATACTCTCTTTGTGAGTCTAGAGAACATGGTAGCTGCTTTCCCAATGCGTTTATCCAGCTCGACATCTAGAGAGAGGGTGTCAGAGATGGTTGAGCCAAGGTACACAAAGTCATGAACAACCTCCAATTCTTGTGTGGAGATGGTAATAGAGGGAGGTGAGTCCACGCCCTGGCCCATGACTTGTGTTTTCTTCAGGCTGATTGTTAGTCCAAAGTCTTGGCAGGCCTTGCTGAAACGATTCATGAGTTGTTGGAGGTCTTCAGCAGAGTGGGCAACAATGGCTGCATCGTCTGCAAAGAGGAAGTCCCGCATGCATTTCAGTTGGACTTTGGTCTTCGCTCTCAATCTAGAGAGATTAAAGAGCTTTCCATCTGATCTAGTCCGGAGATAGACACCTTCTGTTGCAGTTCCAAAGGCATGCTTCAGCATGACAGCAAAAAAGATCCCAAAAAGTGTTAGTGCGAGGACACAGCCCTGTTTCACTCCGCTTCGGATGTCAAAGGGATCTGATGTTGAGCCGTCAAAAACTACAGTGCCTTTCATTCCATCGTGGAAGGACCTGATGATTTTAAGGAGACGAGGTTGACATCCAATCTTGGGAAGTATTTTGAAAAGGCCATCCCTGCTAACCAAGTCAAATGCTTTTGTAAGGTCTATGAAGGCCACTAAGAGTGGCTGTTGTTGTTCCCTGCATTTCTCCTGTCGGAGAGAGAATACCATGTCAGTGGTGGATCTATTAGCTCAAAATCCACACTGTGATTCTGGATAGACTCTGTCTGCAAGCACCTGGAGCCTCTTCAGCACAACACGGGCAAGCAGCTTCCCTACAACGCTAAGAAGAGAGATACCAAGGTAGTTATTGCAGTCACCCCTGTCACCTTTGTTCTTGTACAATGTGACAATGTTTGCATCCTTCATGTCCTGTGGTACTCCACCTTCCCTCCAGCAGAGACAAAAGATTTCATACAGTTCGGTGATGATGATCTCCTTACCGCATTTCAGCACTTCAACAGGGATGTTGTCCCTTCCAGGTGCCTTGCCAGAGGTGAGGGAATCCAAGGCCGCATTTATTTCTGCTAGGGTTGGTTCGCTGTCCAGCTCTTCCAAGACAGGCAGGCACTCAATGTTATTTAATGCTTCTTCCGTTACTACATTCTTTCTGGAATATAGCTCGGAGTAGTGCTGCACCCAGCGTTCCATCTGCTGTGCTCGGTCCTGGATGATCACACCTGTGGCAGACTTCAAGGGAGCAGATTTCTTCTGTAATGGACCTAAGGCCTGCTTGATACCATCATACATTCCTTTGATGTTACCTGTGTCCGCTGCTATCTGTATCTGAGAGCAGAGCTGAAGCCAATAGTCATTGGAGCATCTCCTGGCAGCCTGTTGGACTTGGCTACGAGCAGCTCGAAGAGCTTGCAGGTTGTACTCGCTAGGACAGGTTTTGTATGCTGTTAGAGCTCTTCTCTTATCCTCGATGGCTGGCATTAACTCCTCCGAATGGGCTTCGAACCAGTCAGCCATCTTTCTGGTCTTCTTGCCAAAGGTGGACAAGGCGGTGTTGTAGACAGTGTTCTTGAAGTGTTCCCATCATTCAGGTGCATTTACATTAGCTGGACCTGGAAGGGTTTCCTCGAGTGCTTGGGCAAATTCCTTTACTTTTCTTTGATCGCGAGTCTTGTTGATGTCAATACGTGGTCTTCAGTCCTTTTTCGTGTGATACAATTTCTTTGTTCGCAGTTTTACTCTACTACACACCAGGGAGTGATCAGTATCGCAATCAGCACTCTGGTAGCTGCGTGTGATCGTAACACTAGAAAGGCTAGAACGTCTAATGAGGATCAAATCGAGCTGATGCCAATGCTTGGATCTTGGATGTCTCCAGGAAACTCTGTGTTGTAGCTTCGTATTAAAGAATGTGTTGCTGACACAGAGACCATAATAACAGCAAAACTCCAGTAAGCGTTGGCCATTTTCGTTCATCTTTCCAATGCCAAAACGGCCTAGACAAGTGGGCCAAGAATTGTGATCAGCACCAACTCTAGCATTAAAGTCTCCAAGAATGAACAGTGACTCTCTTTCAGGGACTTTTTTGATAGTAGCTGCCAGATCGTCGTAGAATTTGTCTTTCACTTCTGTAGTGGATGACAGTGTTGGTGCATATGCACTAATGAGCGTTACTGGTCCTGCTGATGAGTGGAGCTGCAAAGACAGGATTCTTTCACTCCCCACAGTGGGTGGAACAATGCATCTCAGAAGGGTGTTTCTGACTGCAAAGCCAACACCATACTCCCTGGTCTCATTCGATGGTTTTCCCTGCCAGAAGAATGAGAAGTTTTTTTCTTTGACAGATCCCGAGTCTGGAAGTCTTGTCTCTTGCAGGGCAACAATGTCCATCTGCAGTCTACTCAGTTCCATGTCAATGACAGCTGTCTTGCGCACATCATCTATTTCTTGCAGGTCGTTAGGAAAGCCGTAGTCAGGAAAGCCAGGGGTCATTGTCCGTACATTCCAGGTGCCCAGCTTTAGGGCAGAAGTTTTCTTATGATTGTTGCATGGTGCACGGTTGTTGATCTGCTTGTCGGGTTTCACCCTAAACCCCACGCACCCCGTGGGAGGGCCTGGTAGTTTGAATCCTGATTTTACTGGAGCCTGCGGTTTTACTGGACAGCGTGCGAAATACTCTAACTCTATCTCCAACCCCAATATGCTGAACATGGATGGCCTGAAGGAGGGCAGAATTTCAGCTTTAAAAAGAGAATGAGGAGGAGAGTGTGTCACATGAAACCCCCTAATCCTATCTCTTACTTAATTTGGTAAAAAAGAGCAGGCCGGGTAGGTGGGGCTCGTCAGCCCTGGAAGGCAGCCCATCTAGGAGAAGGAAAACTCCAAATTTAAACCTCCACTGCCTTGTGGCTATATCCACTTATGGAAAGGGCTTCAGGAGATAACCTCAAGGCAAAATCCGGAGCCGGAGTCCCGGAGGCATTTTCTTTCATTCTGCCAACTCCTGCGACGTTGCTGGAACCAGTTGTATTGGCTCTTGCCTTTCCACTGGACCATTTCAGCGACGTGGAGAGGGGGGATTTGCTGCTTGGGTAACAGCCTATCCTCCATATTATTTTACCCAGGCTTCGTGCTCTGGAGAGGACACTCCAGCTTCGCATAGAGCGTCGAAACAACACGGGAAGTAGCAGTTACCGGTTATAAGTCTCTGCTCAATTGGCATAGAGCAGGACGCCAGGGGCTACTTCTGACGGTGGGAGAGGTCATTGCACCTCACTAGGTAGATACCGCCCGCCTTAAGCTGGGCAGCCCCCAGCCAGTAAGGTGCTACCTCGCCACGGTCTGAATCATAGTCTAATGCTGTAATAATGGCATAATCCCAGCACTGTCTTGTCTTGTGGTAGCTACAAGAGATGCCTTTTATATGGTTGTTCTCTTAAACTTTGTTTACGAGTGTAGTGGAAAACTGGCTTGGTACAGCCTTTTTGATTCTTAGGTGCTTTCCCCAGACTACACAGTGTTTTGCTAGTTTGAAGGCTACAACCATGAAAACATCTTGATAACAAGAAAGGGCTAGATGTGTGTAAGAGGGAGGCCTCAGATCTTCTGAATAAATTTGGCTTTTCCCCTTTTCTAGCGACATGGTGGCGCTGTGGGCTAAACCGCAGAAGCCTGTGCTGCAGGGTCAGAATCCACGCGACGGAGTGAGCTCCCGTCACTTTGTCCCAGCTCCTGCCAACCTAGCGGTTCGAAAGCATGCAAATGCAAGTAGATAAATAGGGACCACCTTGATGGGAAGGTAACAACGTTCTGTGTCTAAGTCGCACTGGCCATGTGACCATGGAAAATTGTCTTCAGACAAAATGCTGGCTCTATGGCTTGGAAACGGGGATGAGCACCGCCCCCTAGAGTCGAACACAACTGGACAAAAATTCTCAAGGGGAACCTTTACCTTTACCTTAGGGTGCTAAATTTGCCCCCTGGATACTCAGATGGCTATACCCATTTCCTCTGACACAATCATCTTCTGGTTTCCAAATTTGTTCACAGCTTCCCCCCCCCCACCATAAAGTCTTAAATACTTTTCCTAAGATTTATTTACTGGCAACAAGATCTTTAAAATAAAATATGGCAATATTTTCAGTCTGCGTTTTGTCCTTGGTTCTGCCCATCACTACAATGTACCCACTGAAATGTTCTTATTAATGCACATTAGATTAAGTGCGAACATACTTTATTCTTTGCAAAGGCTCTGCTTCTGTGCTATTGTTTTTAAACTGTTGCCAATACCAGATGGATACAAAAAGAAAATATTAAAATGTAACTTTTAATTTAAAACAAGAATTCTTCAAATTCAAGGGGAAAAAAAGAAACATCAGCGTGATGCAGTTGTACGTCTAGGTAAATAATAATAATAAAACCTGTTAAAATTGCTGTTGTGCGGTGTTTCCTAAGCTTCTGTGTCCACATGCCCCGATCATTCTTATAAGATAAAAATCAGAGCTGTAGCAAAATTGCAGATGGGTTATTGACCTTTCAAAAATATTTTTAACACCAGTCTTGTAAAAGGGCATCCCACCAGGGGCGGAAAGAAGGTAAATCTGGACCTTTTGGGAGAGCTGTGGCTGATCTGCAGTAGCTTGCAAAGGATTTCTGACTTCTGACAGTTCAACAATAGCAACAACAATATTGTTTTCCCCCCAGCCTTATACTGTTGAAATGAAAAGACAGGTGATAGAGGTGGATAATTGAAGTGGGTCTTTGTACGGACAGACTGTGAACTCCGTTCAGTTCTACTTCTCAAAACAAATTTCTGGGGTCAAAGTTCTCCCGTTTTAAGAGCACACCTTTTTGGCCCAGCTCTGTGGGTAGATTTTACGGTTCTCATAAAGATATCAAAGTAGATCCTGCAAGCTTTAAGTCTGCCCACCACTGTTTTATCTGGCAAGCAGTCTGGGATTTGCTGAGTGGGAGAGCTTGACATTATGAGAAGGTTGCTGAGATGTTAGCCTTTGATGATAGCTTCCTCAGGAAGGCACTGGGCCTCATGACTGCTGGATGTGGTTTGACTGTCAATCCTGCTCCAAAGCAGATACTTGAACTAGATTTTTTTTATTCTTTTCTTTTTGCTGTCTCTCTTTTGTTGCTTCTTTGTGCATTTCTTCATCTGAGCTGTGTAGATGGGGATTAGGAGAAAGGAGATAACCTTATGTTGCTTATGTTACGCATGGTAGATATTGCAATATGTCACGGATGGTCTCAGGAAGCTCTTTGAGAACTGCTTAGCACCCTTTTAATGAAAGGCACAACATCATCAGCCTGCACCAGAGCATGCTGGGAAAATCAAAACAATGGCTCTTCTCTCTTTGAAATTAGAAATGAAGCCAGCAGTTATCTAAATCCCAGTCTCTAAAACTAATTGGAATACAGTATGTAGGTTACTTACAAAGCAGTAAGCAGGTAAAACATACATTATCTATATCAGCAGAAATGGAGATTACTTTTGTATATCCTCTGTATTTTGCTATATTTTATGCAGAAGTAAAGTGAGAGCATTTTTTCTTAATAGAAAAAAGCTTTAGTAAGTGGTTTGAAGGAACGGCAGTAAGTGTGAATGGTGAGAGAGCAAAACTCAACTGATGCCATTTTAACATGGGTTACAAGGCATTTCATGAATCCTTAGACGTTCTCTTCCACCTCCCCAGCAAAGTCACTCTCTGTTTTGGAGATCAGCTGAACTCCCTGTTGTCCTTATGCACATGTATCTCGTAATGCACTCAAAAAGAAATAATTCCCCAAAGGAAGATGAGGGCAAATCAGATTGCCTGCAAAGGAAAGTAACCTCCTAGGCCCAATGGACAAAGTGTCCTTATTTTAACACGTTAACCCTCACCCTCCTAACCTTTATATTTCTTTTTTCTTTTTGTAAAATAATACTGCCATTCTGAAATGACAGGGATTCATGGTTAGATCAGCACTGCGTATTTTGCCTCATCTCTCCTCCATAAGCAATTTATGACTAAATGTTCCGCTTTTGTGACATTGTCTGCCAAGACAAAAAAATTTAAGCATTGGACATTATATTACACTTCTAGATAAAACATGTTTGTGATTTTACTGAGTGACTTTTTAATTAATAACTCCAAAGTATAAAAGGATTTTGTATGGCATTTCTAATCATGCCGATTAAGATGTTGCTAACATGTTCTTTTGTGGAAATGACTCAGATGTTGTGTGGTGGCTGCAGTGTATTAGACAGTTGGCCAGGGGAAGTACAGTATGTCCTTTTCATCCCACTGTGTGTGCAGGAGCTTTTCTTTGTAACTAATGCACCTGAGATGCACTACAGAATGCCGGTCTTGTGTTTTTGTGCAGCCCTTACAGTATGTGCTTCTGAAGGCTTACATTCTGGAGCTCTCAGTCGCAATCCAAAAGTACTGGTTGCTGTCTTCAGTTCCTACTGTGGGAGAAAGGCAGGATAGCAAAAATTAATCAGTCCGTCAGTCAGTCCATCCGTCCGTCCGTCCGTCAGACAGACAGACAGACACACACACACACTCACACACACACACACACAGTCTTCCAAACTGTAACGTAAATAGACTTAATTTGTTGCTGTTGTATTATTAATTCATTAATTATGTCATTAATTCTAAAATAATTATTCAGTGGTTTAGGTATCTGGCTGCAGACTCAGTTCCCCTCTGTGCCTCTCTGACAAGCGCTGGGCTTGATGCTCCACAGGCTCCTTTCCCGCTCTGCAGTTCTAAGATTATAATATTATTATTATAAACAACAGAATTTACAGGGACGTGGGTGGCGCTGCGGGCTAAACCGCAGAAGCCTGTGCTGCAGGGTCAGAAGACCAGCAGTTATAAGATCGAATCCACGCGACGGAGTGAGCGCCCGTCGGTTGTCCCAGCTCCCGCCAACCTAGCAGTTCGAAAGCATGCAAATGCAAGTAGATCAATAGGGACCACTTCGGTGGGAAGGTAACAGTGTTCCGTGTCTAAGTCGCACTGGCCATGTGACCACGGAAGATTGTCTTCGGACAAAACGCTGGCTCTATGGCTTGGAAACGGGGATGAGCACCGCCCCCTAGAGTCAAACACGAGTGGACAAAAAAATGTCAAGGAGAACCTTTACCTTTACCTTTACCTTTACTTTCACTGTTGATTCATAATAGTACATTTGTTATTGACTTCTTCAAAAGTACTCTTCTTATTGCTTGTAACATTGCTTTCCCTCACTGGCTTTTTTTCCCTACATGAACCACAGCTCTTATAATACAATGTTAACAGGCAGTGATGGGTTTCAACATGTCAAAAAAAATTGTCAGTTTGGTGATGCTAGTTTCCTAAAAATGTCATTTCCTCCCCCTACTACCAGGAAAAGGGACGTCACTTCAATATACAGAGCCACTAATTTCTTAGCTCATTTACAAAAACAATTCTTTAGCACAATACTTTAGAAGGTATTGCTAAAATTTATTGATAAGAAAAGGCTTCAGATTTTCAACTTTACTCTCATGAATGGCCATTGAGTTCTCAGGGACCAATTCCCTGAAATCTCTACTAATTCCATAGGATAGTAACACAACTGAAAACAACCGTCTGCTTTGGGTAATTTTGTTTTTAGAAGTTTGCATTTGAAGCAGAACTGTGTTCTGACCTCAAGTGGAAGATGATGATGGGATGATTATTTTGACCATTCCCCTATATTTTTCTGAAGAAAGAAACAATGTTTTTGCTATTATATTATAGCTTTTTTTGCAGCAAAGCACAAAGTCATAAAATTTCTGAAGACTAGTAATTTTTAAAAGTTACTATGAATTGCCTTCAATCCTGCAGTGGGAGAAAGAGAGAGAGAGAGAGAGAGAGAGAGAGAGAGAGAGTGTAAAAATCAATAAAATAAATCGCCACATTTAGAAATTGCTCAGTATTGTTCTCTGAATACAAAATAACATTATTTTGGAAACCATTATATACAGTACATTGGTATGTAGCAGTTTCCCCAGTGGTTTAGGCATCTGGCTGCAGAGCCAGAGGTTGGGAGTTCAGTTCCCCACTGCACCTCCTTTACAAGGGCTGGACTTCATGATCTGTTGGGTCCCTTCCAGCTCTGCAGTTCTAAGATTATGAATAAAAGGAGATAAGTTTAAAAATAAAATGTTAGAATCAATATGTTACTTCCAAAATGAGGTCCCAGGCCTAGTGAAAAGCCATCAGAATGAGCATTTGTCATACAGAGGGAGAACCCCCCCCCCCAATCCTACTTTCTGGGTAGCAGTGATTGGCCTCTTGTGCTGATGGACTATCATTTACCCACAGGAGCTTCCCCATGGTGTAAGATCTTTGGAAGGGGACTTCCTTTCAGTCCCATCACCCTCACAGCTATGTTTGGTGCGGTGCCTTTTTGGTTGCTGCTTGGCTGTGGGACTCCCTTTCGCAGGAGACCAAGCTGGTCACCTTGCCATTGTCCTCCTACTGAAAGGCAAAACTCTTTTCTTGTCAGATTGGTTCTTGATCCATCAACCTCTGCTAGGGAAAGGGTTTTTCAGGGAGATGTTTTAAAAATGTTTATATTTTTAAGTATTAGCTTTAAATTGTTTTCACAGATTTTCATTTGGTATTTTTAAAAATGTTTAATATATCTAGCTGTATTTCAGATTGTTATCTATTGTATTTTTAATTGTTTAATACTTTTTAAGAATTCTTTGTAAGCTGTCGGAGATCCTTTTCTTGGGAGAAAGGCAGAGTATTCATTAATTAAACAAATAAATGTGTGTCAAACAATGGAGGCTGCAACTCCCAACAGTATATTACCACTGGCCATGTTTGATGAGGTTGATGGGATGTCTAGGCCGAAGCATCTGGAAAGCCAAAGATTTCCCATCCTTGTTATATGAGAGGGAGTGGCATAATTGACCTCAGGAACTTCTTCAGTTTTGCTTTATGGTTCTACTCTACAGTTTGCTTTGGGCAGGATATATCTGTTCAAGGTAACCATATTTTACCACAGTGGCATAAAATCAATAATTTTAAACATGAATCGAAATGATGGATAACAAAAAACTAGCTGCCTGGAAGCTCATACCAGACTCTGCAACGTGTGTCTTGAGGTTTATGGGAAGGCCAGGGAGTGCCACCTTATTTATTTCATGGAAAATTTTGTGAGAGATATTAAACCTTTCCGAGGAGTACAGCATTCAGATGCAACACGTTCACATTCTACTCTTCCATTCTCAAATAGTAAACAAATTACCTGCATGGCCATTTATTATGAAATTACTGAAGTCTGCAACCAGAGATGACCTGCCCAGGTGAGTTTGGGAGCTGGGAGAGATAATATGAGGAGCTAATAATGCATACATTATGTTATTTCCTGACTTCCAGAATGAAATTTTCTTGAAAAGGAAACCTTTGTCTAAAGTTCACCAATTAGCCAGGGAGAGAATGTTAGAATATGTTATTCAGCTTCCATCCACCTTCTGCCTTTAGCAGTGTGAACATCTTCATGTGTCTAAGATTTTGTTCCCTGCAGAAGGTGGAGGGGGAAAACCAAATGTAGGGAAATATAGACCCATATGTAGAGATAGTTCATAGAATGTTAGGCAGTACCTATTATAGCTGTAACAGGAGAATAGCTTCACACTGCTGAGCAATTTCAGGTAGCCAAAACTATGTGTAAACTGAAGATATTAGGGCTGTATTTCTGTGTCTACTCTGAACATAATCAAGAGCTTCAAGGGTGGGGCACAGAACTTGTTAGCCTGCAACTAAAAAGATGCTGCAGTAATTTCCACTTTCCTTTCAAAATACCAGCATACACATTTAAACAGAAGAGGACACAATGCCCTTTGGTAATAATCAGCAGCTGTTTTGAGGACCAATTAAAGGTTTCAATATTCATATATAAATGGATACATTTTTACTTCCACATGAAGTGTGTGAAGTTATTGACAACTTTGAACATCTATGAAAAGATAAGTAAATGAGTACTTATTAAAATGTTGGGAAGTGAGTGATTGTCATTCAAGAGTCAGGAAAATTTTAATGTCAGAATTGACAAGCAGGCAATTATACTTCAGTAGCTTCGTGTTCAACTGATGTCTACCAATGGGAGGGGAGAGAAAGTGTGTTTCACAAGCTTATATCCCCCCCACACCCTTTTTAAAATTCTCTGCCTTTTTTGCTTTCATTTTATCTGTATCATTCAGACATTCACATTCAACTTATATCCTTTCTAAAGGATGGAAAATCTGTGAAGGCTACTCTCCTTTTGTTAGGCATTAAAGATTAATTGTTTCATTCAAGTGATAATTGCAGGATATAATTTGCTTCATTTGAAGATGCTATTAATCATAAGATAATTAAGGCTCTGTTCTGATATTTCATATTCCTTCCACATCTTGCATTTGTTCAGCATAAATTGGGGTGAGGAAGAAGAGAGAGAGCAAGAGAGAGAACCATCAGAGTTTCACAGCTTAAATATCACACAGTCCCATTACTCTTCCTGAATTGTCGGGACATTGCTCAGGGGTTTAGGCAAGGCATAAGGACTGCAACAAACTTTTTTGGCAAAGAAGAAAAGCTTAAGAAAAAAAAGATTGTTATTGTTGGCTTCTCACTCCTTATGACAGCATAGAATCTGTTTATTCCAGGTAATTGTGCACAACCTTATTGTCTTTCCTCAGCAATAAACAGTGTTTTCTCTGTGTGATGTATGCTGTTATTGTCCCAATCTTCTTCTAATTTCTTGGCTAGAGTCTCCATTTGGACTGATGATTGAACCAAGGTATACAGAATCATTAACAATTTCAATTTCTTCATTGCCAATCTTAAAATTGTGTGGTTCTTCTGTAGTCAGGGATTTTGTCTTCTTAATGTTCAACTGCAGTCCTACTATGGCACTTCCTTCTTTCCCTAAAAGTTTTTTCAAGTCATTGCTGCTTCCTTAGCCGTAAGATGGTGACCTCTGCATATCTCAAATTATTGATGTTTCTTCCACCAATTTTCTCTCTTCCTTCATCAGAATGTAGTCTGTCTTTCCGTATGATGTGTTCTGATTGAACAGATAAAGGGATAAAATGCACCCTTGTCTGATACTTTTGCCTATAGGAAACCATTCTGTCTCGCCATATTCTGTCCTAATGGTAGCTTTTTGTCCACAATGCAGATTATGCATCAGGATAATCAAGTGCTGAAGCACACCTATTTCTTTCAGAACAAGCCATCTTCTGAAATTATTTGATGCGCTTCAGTATCCAGTGGATATTTGTTATAGTCTTGAATGCCTTTTTCAGTCCATAACATCTGGAGGCTACCATGTTGCAGATGACTGTATTCTATTGATAACTGTGGCATAAATTAATATATCCAAACTAGCCAAATACAGTATCCCCTGACTGGGGTAACACACAATGAGGGATCAAGTTTTGTGATCACTTTGTTTAAAGGCCCAAATTTATAACAGGTTACGTATTCAATATATCAGCATGAATGCCACATGGAGTTTTGACCAATGAACCACTCACTAAAAAGCTGGCCCTTTCTAGGAAAGATGACTGCTTTCATTAACACCTTCAAAAGTATTCTAGATCCTTTTAGGACCTCTACCTTTACTTGATGAAGATATTTATTTATTTATTGGATTTTTATCCTGCCCATCTTGACCAGCGGTCCCCAATCTTTTTAGCCCTGCAGACCGGCTGGGGAAGGTGGACCACCACCTGCGCTTGTGCACATGCACAAAGGGCAGCGCAGTGCTCATGCATGTGTGTGCTTCTGTGCACTCATATGGGTGCACGCATGCTTGCATGTATCCGCAAAGGGTGGTGTGGCACTTTTGCGTGTGCACACTTGTGCACATGTGCAAAGGGCAGCACAGTACTCATGCAGGCATGCATGTGCTTGTGCACATATGCAAAGGGTGGCACAGCACTCATGCATATGCGTGCTTGTGTGCATGTGCAAAGGGCGGCACAGCATTCATGCAGTCGGCGCTTGTGCACATGTGCAAAGGGTGGCGTGGCACTTGTGTGGGTGCTCGTGTTCGCACGCAGGCGCAAACAGGCTGTGGGGGAGTGCATGCGGGGTGCATGGGAGGTCTCTCTCCCCGGCCTGGTCAGGCTCAGGCAGTGGACTGGCACCAGGCCGCGGACCAGGGGTTGGGGACCTCTGATCTAGACCAAAGATACAGAGGTTAGCTCTCTAAATTCCAACCTAACTAGCCACTTCCCCAGTCAAGCGCTCTCTAATAGTTCAACGGGCCGTCTTTGCATTTAAATCTCCACTTTATTACGTGGTGACTTTGCTCTCATATCATTGGCAAGGATGCATCCAGGAGATAGGTTGGTTTACCTGTCTGTCACAATCACAGCTTGAAAGAAGCTTTTTTTCCTGTTACAAATGTATCTTACAGGAATGCTCCCATTTATTTTAGTGCTCTGAAGTGGCCCAGAACTAATGGTAGAAAGAAAGGGTTAATAGCAATAATCCAAATACAGGAACTATTCCCTGCAACGATGAAGGGTACGGATGATGAAACACTTCCATATTGTTTGTACTCATTACCAATAATGCATTTTGCAATTGTGATAGAATTTCCCATGACATGCTATACCGCATTTATGAAAAGAAATATAACTTTTTGCTGATGTCTGAAGAAAAATAGATCCTGGATCAGCAGTAATAAGAAAAGCTGTTATTCTTGCCACATGAGAAAATATTATTAATGATGCCAGTGAGTAGCTTAAGATGTTTCTTTCTAAAGCTGACTGGGTGAGCTATGTTTCTGCCAATGCGCAGTGAAGCCAATATTGTTGTGGGTCTCGGCACTGACGGGCTAGAAATCTATGCTACAGAGTGAAGTGACCTTTTAATACGACCTTTTGTTGCCTTGGCTCCATCATATGGATTCACAGGCCTTGCAGCTTGTTGAGATACTGAAAAACTAGACGGTCGTTATGTCCCCAGATATGCTTCCCCTGCTTAAAATGGAGTGCTTTGCCCCATTGTTGCTGTCTGCACATGGAATAAGATGTGTCCTGCAACTTAGATGTTCTTGCTCATGGGTGTCCTCTACATATGAATAATAAAACCTAAAATATGGCAGAGAATTCTAAGTCCTCACCAATCAGCAAATTTCAGGATGCCCTAAGATAGGGCTGTGGTAGTTAACACTGACAGGATTGTGTAGTATAGATGCACTTGACAAGGGATGGTTCAGGGGAGCATGGTCACCTCAACCCAAGATACTATTATCTCTACTCAAGAAAAATATTCATGTCTTGATGTGGAGTACTCAAGCTAATCTGAGAAGGAGAGAGTCTGTTCCAGAAATTTAAAAAAACAAAACAAAACAAAACAAAAAAACAAGCAGAGGCATAGGCAGTTGGATTGTCAGCATTTTGAGCTCCACTGTGTGGCCTGTGCAGGGGGCTTCCACATTCCAAATGTAGCTTTATCAGCAGGCTTGGAAAATTAGTTTTTGGTGGGTGGAGGATATGATAGTTCCCATAGTAGTTGTGCTGGCTGGGGTTCCTGAGAGTTTATTTATTTATTTGTATTTATTTTTATTTGACTTCTACACTGCCCCTCTAGACAGAGTCTACTTGGAGCGGCGTACAAACTGCTATAAAACATCATAAAATATAATCATATAAAAATCATTAAGTATCAAAATATATCATAAAACAATCACATGATTAAATCAAGATGGAGGAAAAAGAGAACTAAAGAGAAAAGAAAATCTGGTCTTGACTGGAAGGCCTCTCTCAGGGTCAAAACTCTCAACCGCCCTGCCTGGGAAGATTGAATGGGACAGGCAGATCTCATTGGGGGGAGGTATTCTGTCAGATATCAAGGTCCTAAACCGTTTAGGGCTCTACAAGTTAACACCATCATGGACAGATAACCAGTGTAGGGTGGCCAAGGTGGGGGAAATGTGTTGATGTCTCTTAACACCACTTAGTAATCTGTCTGCTGTGCTCTGGACCTGCTGAAGTTTCAGTAACAGTGGAACACCCGCAGGATCTTCGTCTGGCTTGGTTCATAAATAATCAAATCCCATGCCTTAAGACTACAGAATCATATTTTATTCCCATTGCTCCAAAGTGTAAAACAACTCCCTATCAAGCATATAAATCAAATGGTTTACATTCAAACAACAAAAAGCCAAACATCAAATTAAAGTATTTCACAAAATTCTTCCTGCTTAATTTCTAATTAGTATAGGAGGTTGAATTTCTTTAATGGTATGTTGGGGAGGGGGGGTCTATTATTGCTAGCTTTGAGGGCCTGGACAATAATCTTGAGTATATCAGGGCGACATAGTCACACATCTCCAGTATATAGAACTCTAAAATTAATGAAATCGCATGTAGTGCAGAGTTCATTTCAGTCAAAGAATTCTGATAACTGCCTGTTTTTCATCTCATGCTTTAATGCACTTTTTTGGCTGGCTGCCTTGCAAAAAAGCCAAGGGTCACAGCCCAATAATTGGGTATAAATACTGTGAGAATGGTAGGCCCTCAGCTTCAGTCATGCAGAAACAATTTTTAGCTTGATGGTATCACCATTGCACATTTTTAATTGAACCGCTTGTGAGAAAGACTGACATAATCTCATTATTATTCTGTTTTCCCTCTAAGCTGAAGGTACTGTCTGATGTTCTTTGATATTTCTCTGATCACCAGCACTAATATTCAGCTGTAGATGAGCCGCTGTTGGGAAACAGGATGAAATTATCTTCTGATTATTAAAAACAAAGTGCTAGTTTATTCATTAAGTTTATTAATCAGCTTCTCATAGTGGCAGTTAGGGAGTTTAATAGGCTTTGAAGCCCCCATAATCCAGTCACTCTTCAAACCAACCTAGATATTATGATGGCAGACCCATGTAGAAGCATCTTCAGCTGCTGCTGAATTCACAAATAACAAGGCATAGGAGTTAAAGTGCTGCACAGGTGAGAGAAATTCCTGGTTCATTTTTCCCTTGCCCTGGAAAAAAAAAATCAGAGAACCACTGCTTTGCTACACTTGGATTCCCCTCCTCCCAATGGAGTCCAACTCCACATATAAGCCCTCTTATTTAAGTGAAGGTGGTCTGGCCCTACTGTTGGATAGTTTGAAGCCCATCCATCAGGGAACAGACTGTAGGTGTCAAGAACAGGCAGTGAATGATTTTAATATGCTCGTAGGTGTATACCGAACATATAGCTTTACTCCCATGTGTATTGTTATTAAGAACTACATTACATTTTAAGTATATGCTTTAATATTTCCCTTTTTTTCATTTGTTTGAAGTACGCCTAAAATGTATAAAAGGTGTAAAGTGTGGATGAGACAAAGATGCTTGAAGACACAGTCGTTACATATGTCAAGTACAGATTGTAAGATTTACCACTGTCCTATAGTTCTGTTATGGGTACAGACTTTGTTACAAACCTGATTTTGCTGCTGTTAAATGTGTAGAGGGGCCAATAGCATGAAGACTGCCACTCTTTGTAGCGCTTCTTGGTAGTTGTTGTCTCTAATGGCTGTGATCTGTTCACAAGGATATGTGATCTTAATGTACATGAAAACTTGCTTTTGCCAATCCAGGGTATAAAATCCAGACCCCCTGGCCAGGATCCGCTTTATGCACATGAACTAGATTGCGCTTGGCCAGTAGGAACTTCATCTTTCTTACTTTAAATAACAGACACCGCCCCCTGCCACTGCTTCATGCCATGTTACAAATTGCCCTTGAAATCCCTCTCTGATTCAAAAGTAGTGTGCCACAGGGCATTGTATACTAATGTTTGAGAAACACACACACCAGCTGTGTGGGGATATTCGTATTCATATAGTATTACCCCTGTCTCTAGTCCCAGCCAACCTACTCAGAGGTGGTTTTTTCCTCTCGAAGCTCTTTAATTAAGCTTCCAGGGCTTCTGGGAAAAGGTGGGTCACCATTCATACTATGAGGTCTTCATTCTCTGACTTGCTCCACAAGACACAATGAGCAGAAGTGCATTCGCCTGTTGATTAATTCCTCAGCTTGCTCCTCTTCTAGTTTTCTGGTGGACTAACACTGCATGTCTAAACTAAACTTAAAAACATCTTCATTCTGAGCCCGAAGTCCCTGATATCAGTTGGGAAGCAATGGTGACTAGTAACCAGGACTTCAAGCTAACTCACATTGAAAGGTTTCTTCTCCCCCACCCCCAAAGCAGCCCTGCTCACCTGGAGATTTGCTTCTCCACCTGGAGACCCAGTGAAACACAGCATTTATCTGAGATATTAGCTGGCACCTTGACACCTGGTAACCCTAGATTGGTATCTGTTTGTGGGTTTAGGATGGTCCTGAGATTTGAACTGCAGTAGTTACAGTAAAATGTCTTTAGCCGTCATTCTTCAGTAGTCTGAAATACAAATCTCACATCTTTTTTTAAAGAGTTGGCTTGAGAAGGTTATGATGGAGGTGAAGTCTTTATAAGCCACATGAGTGTATTTCATTGCTCCAAACTAACCAGTGCGCTTCAGAAAATCCTTTCCGTTAAAGCACTAATTAGTTGCCTGAGATGTTTCTTGTAAAACTGGAAAGACAGCTTTTGCTACTTTTGTTTTTCCATGGGTTTTTTTAAAATTCAAAATAATGGAAAAAGAAACAGACTTTTCCCTACATTTGATGAGTTTGATGTACACCTTAGTTTTCCTTTTTTGATTTCCTTTTCAGACCTTTTGTAAGGTTGTCTAATTTTCTCTTGAAAGTCTCCAGTGATGGAGTGCACACCACCTGTACAGTTCCTCTTTCTTATAACGATGATTGGTGACCATACAGGAGTGCTGTAATCTTATTGCCTTAAGGAATATTTAATATTCTTCTTTAACAGCTAATCACTTTTAAGCTCTTGTGAGCTGAGGTAGGCTGTGGTCTGGAGCAAAAACGTGTAGACTAGCTCATCTTCTGCTCAAGTCGGGAGCTGCCAGCTCCTGCGTATATCGTCATATTCGATGTTGGCGTGTATCAAACTCTCTAAAACTTGATGTAATGTTTGAAATTTAAAAATATACATGAGTTTAAATAGGACATTCCCCACCTCCTTTTCTAAAAATCACTTTTACCATTTTTAAGGTGAACATTCCTCTTGGGGATTTCTGCTGTGAGATTTTCTCGAAATTCCGTATGTCTCTAAAGTTCTCCCTTCATAGGCAGCTATTATCTGGAAGTTAAAAATTTTTTTGCACTACAGAGAAGCATTGTAGGTAGGCTGAATACCTAAATGTGTTCAGATCAAGCAGCCTATGCAAACCTTCTAGGCAAGCCAGTAGGAAGTTAGGAAGATCTTTTGAATCATCAAAGAGAGCTCTTAAAGGCTAGTAGCAGCAAAAGATGTTTGTGCCAATGTATGCTAATGTTCCCACAACCCTGCTGTTAATTTCCCCCATCTCCTAACTTTCCCAGTGACGTTTTCATCCCTTAGTTGCTACAATTTTGCAAATACATCTTTTAGTTTCTTACAAGATCAGTGGGAGTCAGAAATTATTTATTGTGTTGAATTCTCCTCCGTTTTTAACATCAAAAGTTACTTACATAAATTTCTTGGTCTTTTCCCAAGCACAGATACATGTTTTAAAATAAATTCTTCTAGACTATAAGGCATTTAGCTGAGTATCTTCACATCTTGTGTTGTCGTCTATTTGCACATTAATCTCTCTTGACTGCACAGATGTTGTGATATGTGAATGTAGCATAATCTGATTATCTATACAGAGCGTGTGAGAATCACACTGAAAATTGGAATGTGGTTTTTCTTTGTAATGGATTGTGTTAGTTAATGCTGGTCTTCTCCCTTAAAATCTTCTTGTAGCTTTTCTATAAAAATATTGTGAGTGGATTGATATTTAGGGCATATTGCTCTAGGGTGAGGTGAACTCTAGTGCATTTCTTTGATAATAAATAGCTGCAGTTGTGATTGCCATAGTTTGTGGTGCTTTTAAGGCATTCATGTTGAATTTTTAATCTTCCCTTTGGTTCTATTTTGTATTGGGCCAATAGAAGGAAGAACTGAGAAGGAAAAGCAAGATAGAGTCAGGTAGCATTCACATGATCATGCCAAAACCTCTTGTTTATTGGTTTGCTGTAGCAAACACATTTGCTGATTACAAACTGAGTGCATCAATCTACACTACCCTGTTTTCCCGAAAATAAGACCTAACCTGAAAATAAGCCCTATTATGATTTTTAGGATGCTAGTAATATAAGCCCTACCCCAATAATAAGCCCCAGTTAAGTGAAACCCCACCCTCCACCGTTGTGCAGCAACCAGAAGATGGCATGACTGTATGTGAATAAATATAGATTGTTGTGCATGAAAAAACTTAATAAAACATCCCCTGAAAATAAGCCCTAATGTTGTTGTTTTTTGGAGCAAAAATTAATATAAGATCCTGTCTTATTTTCGGGGAAACACGGTAGCAGGAAGGGACTGCACAAGCATTATTTATAACTTGAAGGGCTGCAGGTGAGCTTTCAGGAGACATTTGGACTCTATATACTTTGTCTTTTGCACAATATATTGCTTGGAGATTTCCCTCCTGCATTGTTTGCCCTGAAAAACAAAGCTAATATGGCGAGTGCATTGTTCCTGCTCTGTGAGGAGCACACATGATTGAACAAGTGCTAGGGGCTTTGCATAAGGGTATGGAATCTGACAAATAAATTAGACTTGTTCGTGTTCTTTCTATACCAGTCGGAGTGTTTTGCAGTTATCTATTTTCTACCTTTGTTCTGGGGTAAAAACAAACATTGCTTCTATATATCAAAATAGGAACTCAATTCTTTAAAAATGCCTCATTTGGAATGAGATATACAGTGGTGCCTTGCTAGACGATTGCCTTGTGGGACGAAAAACCTACAAGACGATTGGTTTTTGCGATCACTATGGTGCCTTGCAAGACGTTTTTTTCTATGACGGTGCTTCACAAGACATTTTGAGACCAATCCATAAGGAACCTCACAAGATGATTTTTTCACAAGACGACAATTATTGCGGAACAAATTAAAATCTTATTTGATTAAGTAAAAGACAACAGTGATAAATTCAATTTTCATTGCCTTTAAATGTTGCCCACACTTAATTGTCATGGAAAATATTTGATAAGTTCATTACAAATATTGTTCAAGGTATAAAAAACCTGCTTTCCTGATTATATATGAAGCTTAATAGATAAATTATAGAATGAGAACCCACTTTTGTAAGCCATAACCTATTTAATTGTATTCATACAATTTATGATTCACTGCTCTACTGCTTTGTTCTTTGGTGTGGTAATGTAATTTTTGTTACTGTTGTTGACCCTAACAGGTTTTCAGAGGTATGTGTGATATTTAAGGAGTGCTTTTCCCAGGGGCACCGCCCAGTGAGTTTCTATAGCCAAGAGAGTATTTGAACCTAGGTCTCCATCACTCTTATCTGCTATACCACTTTGGCTGTCATGTGTGGTAACATTATGAAATGATAAAGGTCTCTTGATAAAAATGGGTTTGGTGTGTGGAATTTAATGCCACATGTTTACAGTTTGAAATCTATTACTCCATGTCCAGATGTTTCACCTCCATGATAGGACTTTCTCCCCTTCTCCTTCTCCTTGCAGTACCTTGTGGTTTCTGAACTATCTTCCAATACAGTTATCTGTTAAACATATTGTAGTAGTTTGGGTTGGTGAAAATCAGATAATGTGTGACCAAGGGCAAAGTCTGGTAACTGCAAGTATGCATGTAGTTGATTGCATAAGAAGGTACAGTGGGGTCTCGACTTACGAAGGGCTCGACATACGAACGTTTCGACTTACGAACCGCTCTCATAGGAATATATGGACTCGACTTACGAACTTAGATTTGAGTTACGAACTCTCTTTTTTTTCCTTTTTTTTAAAGCTTAGTCATCTTAGGTTAAAAGGAAAAAAGAAAAAATACCCCCCTCTAGTGGCAGAAGGCGGAATAGCAGCTTCCCATTAGTTTCTATGGCCAAAAAGAGCAGATACGGATTAAATGGTTTTCAATGCATTCCTATGGGAAATGAAGATTCGACTTAAGAACTTTTCGACCTGAGAACTGCCTTCCAATACGGATTAAGTTCGTAAGTCGAGACCCCACTGTACTCCTTACCATTTCCATTCCAATCAGTGATAAGCTCAGCAGTATTTCCTTTTCGGGCAAGGAGATACAATCTTGTTCACGATGGGTTTAACATCTCTGTTTTGTGACAGATAAAATTACATAGTTTATGGACACCTTCAGTAGCCTACTTGTGCTCTGTGATAAACCTTTCCTTCCTTTCATAGATGGTGCTTTCCCAAACAGAGGTGAGGAACCATTATTCTACCAAGACACTGGGGTCACCTTTTCCACATCATCAGTGCTTCCAGATTCCCAAATATTTTTTCACTACTGACATAAGGAAATATTCCTTCCTTATGTCAGTACTGAAAAAATATTTGCGATCTGAGATTATATGGTTAGGTGCTAAATGTGATTGAGCAAACAGTAACCTGTAGACCAGATGTGATGCTCTAGTAGGTCCCTTCCCGATGCCTACTTACTCCTGCTTGCTGGCTCTGCACAAAAATGGTTAGGAGTTACTTAACTGCTGTATCTTGAAAACAGGCAACAAAATTAGTTGCTGGAATATTAGTTTAGAAGGTATAAATTCTAGAGCTCCTTTGCAAACTGATTCCAAGGTGGATTTTTAATGAAGAACAGAGGAGCATTAATACACTAGGGCCATCCTTTCTAACAAACACTATGGGAGAGACAAATTCAAAGACTTTTCACTTTATACTTTTCTAGGCAATATTTCCCAGCACTAACTAGGAGGAAATGTTTACTACTTTAGATCCACCTCTGCCCCACTTTTTAACAGTCTATTAGAGGTAACTAATTGGTGGTTCTTTGGGGCCTGTGTTCAATAGGTTTTTTTTAAAAAAAAATTCACTGGGGTTTTAATGGATTTTAACTGGGTGTTAATTTTGATGGTAGTTTTACTTTCTGCGTTTTTATAGTGGTTTTGTCAATTGCATTTTCTGTTTATCACAATTGTGTTTGTACTGTTCTGAACTGCCTTTGGGGGATCCTTATGAGTTCCAAAAAGCAGCATATAAAAGTTTCTATAAATCAGTTAGTAAAATCATTGTGGTTTGTATGAATTTCCTCTTAATGTGTTACAGCCGCATTAAAAGCACACGTGAGGTTTCTGTCACACAAAGTCTCCCACTGATGGGAAACACCATTCTTCACTTTGCTTTTTTCTGTTGTATTATACAGTACTTGATTTTCATCGCTTTGTCTTATCTTTTATAAGAACAATCCAAAAAGAAAGAAAGAAAAAGAAAAACACCAGATTTTTGAAACCAAAGTGCTATTTATTTCCAGTTGACTGCACTGCGCAACCCTACATTCAGCTTGAGTGCTATAAAGCTTTTATTAAGCTAATGGAAGTGAAGAGAAGCAAAGGAGAGCCCCTGTACATAAACGTGAACATGAGATTTGAAAATGTACCTTGGCCTAGTGATGAGAAGGGTAAAATATTGTGCCCTTCAGCTAATAATCTGGGATCCTATTATCACTCAGCTCTACAATGAATTATTAGTGACATGCAACCTGGATTATTCTAGCTGCAGCTCATCTCGTACATCCAAAACCTGACACTTAATTATGTTGTCCCATAGTAGATCAAGTTTTACAACAGCAACAAAAGATTAAAGCAGTCTTAAACTGGGGACATTCAGAGGATAAATAGCATTGTATACAGAAGGGAGCAGCACTCAGCTGTATCACCATCTGGGAGAGAAAACATTCTGCTGCTATTAATATTTTAAAAGCATTTAGATTTTCTTTAAGTAGTTGGTAATGTTTGTAACAAACTGGTTATCACTCCACAGTGAATTTTGCTGTCACTAGATGCAACCAACAGCAGCATAGGAGCAATTAATATGGATGAAACAAGTATCTCATTTGCTTTCAAAGATTCTTATTTTTTTAAAAAGTGCACACAACCAAATAGACTAGAGAAGCAAATCAAAACAGGCATAGTAGCAAAGCTTCAACACTGCTGAGCCATTTTATATGCAATAGTAAATAAGTAATCCTCTCTCAATTTCATCTGAAAAAGACTTTTTTTAAAAAAAATTTAAATATTTTATTTAAAAATATAAAACATTCAAAAAATACACAACCAACAAATAAAAAACTTAACACATGCACATCAATCTATTTCTAGTCATCTGAGTGATTTGCTACTTGAGCTCATTATTCCAGCTGCTCCATTTTCATAAAGCCTTATTTTAATTTTTCTTCCGCATATTAAAAAGTATGGGTTGGATCTAGACTTGACATTCCATGGACAGGAGGGCTACTTAAGGTGCAGCAGAGAAGTCTTATAGGTGGGAATGGGTGATTCAGCACTCCCTACCGCAGCCACTCACACCCTTTAAAATTTTGTTCTAGGGAGTCTACCTTGCAGCTTTTCAGCAAATGGGCGCAACTAGAGAAGGGTTGGAAGAAGGTACCTTTTCCTTCACTTTTGTCCCTGGGAAGGAAGTCTGCATCTGCTTTACACATTTCAGTGAGGCATGTGTTTTAGAAAACCATAGTTGGCATATGAAGGACACAGTGAAGATTGTATGATGCAAGTCTGTGCATCTTTAACTGTGTTTAACCAGAGTTACTCTTGGATGAATGTGTATTAGCCTATAGCTGGGAAGATTTATGGTCAAAATAAGCCCATCAACTCACACATTTAACACAAGCTGTCACTATCAAATTATACCCTGTGTTTGAAGATGCTACATTCAAAAACTTTCAGTTAAATTTTACAGATAGAAATGGTGTCTCCTCTGAAGAATGTTGAGACATTTAAAAGAAAGTCAAGATAGAAAGCAAAAATTATATGGGCTGTACATAGGCTTTCCCCTTTGTTGATGAATTGACTGAGTCTTTCCCATTTCCCATTGTTGCTCACTGTTCATTGTCCTTACTGGTTTGGAAGTACAGCTTTGTGCCTGCTGTGATTTACGTTTTTTTTAAAAAGATCTGTGTCCTTGTTCCCATCTATAATGGGGTTTTTTGTGAAAGTGAAATATCTAATCGGAAAGTCCTACCTAATCTAAATCTCCCAGCTACATTCTCACTGATTCATATTTCCAGATCATACATCAGCTTCAAGCAATATTTTCTTTGGCTGTTGACAGTTTCCATATATTATATCTTTCCTACACATTTAAATTGTTAACAGAGTGCGGTCCTCTGAAGATGCCGGCCACAGAGACTGGCGAAACATTAGGAAGAACAACCTTCAGAACACGGCCAAAAAGTCCAAAAAACCCACAACAACTGTTAACATTTTCTTTCAGAATTAATGGATTGGACCTGACTCATCTTCAGGTGAAACAATACATTGTTTGAAATGATTCCTTTGTTTGAACAATCTGAACAGGCAGACTGTTGCTTTGATTGCGTTATTTTATATCCATTTGTAACCTGGTCTTGAAAGAACAGAGATTTCCTGCAGTAACCTTGAACAGCTCTGTGATATACTGTAATCATGTGGTTCTACTGTTGTGACTGGCAAGGTAGGATAAGGTGGCGATGTTTCGGAAACACACACTAGTGTGTTTGTTCACATTAGTTTTGTGTGGATGCTCTGTGCCTCTGAATTATTAACCCTCCAGGCATCCTGGGATTCGAAAGCCATTTGACACTCTGAAACCCTATGTGTCTTCACTACAGCAACTTGACCAATCAAGTATGATTATGTTCGACGCAAGCATTCAAATTAAAACCCAGCACCACAAATAAGACAGGGCAGTTTTCCTCCTTCCTTGTGTACTACACACTCAAATATAGACAACTTCCTTTCCTTGCAATAAAGCTTTTTTATTTTATTTTAATTAGGTTTGGGCCCAACTCTTGTTCCTTAAATGAAAAAGAGAGCATTCAGAGAACGAGGATTTCAGAGTTGTATGATGCCTCTTATTGCACATTCTCATTGTCTGGTTCTAAGAGCAAGGAAGACACTAGGAATTATATAAGGAGGGAATGCTTGTGGAGGGAGGAGATTGGGAAGGTCTCTTTCCTTTGTGCTAATAGGGAAGAGTATCCTTTCTTCACAGATGGTTTTCCACATTGTAATATAGAATTTGGTCATGGAAACAAAGAAATGGAAACAAATAGTCTAGCCAATACAACATGTTCATCAAATCATTGACTTTTGAGTGACTGAGTGTGAGTACTTTCAGTCAAAACAAGTTTAGAATAGTTTAAGGATCTTTCAGTACAATAAAGCTTCTTCTTCTTTTTAATTGCTCCAACGATATCTCCTACAGTGGACCCTTGACTTACAGATGGCTTGACTTACAGACTTTTTTAGTTACAGACTTCTCTGGCCGCAAAATTTAGGTTTGACTTGCAGACTGAGAATTGACTTACAGACCAGAAAAAAACCAAAATGGAACAAAAGCGGCCTGTTACGGGATTAATCGGTTTTCAATGCACTGTAGATCAATGGAGACTTGACTTACAGACTTTTTGACTTGAGAACCGCCTTCCAATACGGATTAAGTTCTCAAGTCAAGACCCCACTGTATATCCTTTCTTCTCCTCCATCATCCTTATCTGTCTGTTTAAAGTTATATCCTTCCCTTTTGATAGGGAAGCTTTATTTCCGTTTCATTTAGATATTCAGAAGGTGCACTTTGTTCTTTTGACAATTATGAGGAGCCATGTCAGTGTGGTTCTTCTGTTAATCTAAAATGGCACCAAAATGACTTGCTTTTTGAGTTTAAACAATGATGGTTTCTGTCTTTTCCAAGGAATGTATCTTATTACAGGCATTTGGTGAGGATCTTTTACATTTATTCTCCCCCTGGTGCCGAGATCATCACTGGATTCTTCTTGAACTTTCTTTACTCTTTGAACATTGACAGCTACGCATAGTTTTCACAATCTGTTGTCCTTTAAAGTAATAAATTGGGCCAAATTTTCCACACTCTAATTAAAATTCCATTTCTCATGAATTTCTTAATCGAGTGCAAGTCATTATGTGCTTTGTTGATTCTTAAGTGCAAAGATAATTGCAATGGGCAGCATGAAAGTGGTTTGATTATTGCCTGTCGACTCTTGTGAATTCTAATAGGTCTAATTGCAGAGCATCAATTCATCATCTCAGCATCACTTCTTTTTATTATTAGCTCTCCGAATTATAATTTGCTCATAAAGAAGTGTTGTAGTATATCAGTGCTGACATGCTACCTGGCCTATTGTAATTTTTCAGCCTTTGGCTAATGTTATTGAAAATAAAGGTTTATTATACAGTGCCCTTTCCCTGAAACTAATTTAAAAGCTTGGCTTCATAGACAATTTGGTGTGTCTGCATTTGAATTTGCATCTGTGATACTTCTTGTAAATGACAGTCCAGACTGTTCCCATTAATCAAGAAGATAATATGTTTGCTCAGGGAAAAAAATGATAGGAATCTTTGTTGTTGCTCAACAGCTCATGAAAGATGAACATCTAAGACCATTTTATTCTTAGAAAAAGTCAGAACCTCATTGCTTGCACATCAGAACAAAGGCGCACTGGCCACGTACAATTATATGGCATATCTGAAGTCTCAATAGCATGAGCACAGGGGTGGGGGATGAGGGAGAAAACTGCTGATCACAACTTATATTGTATTTCTTGGAAATAATAAATCTATCACATTCAGTCACTGTGATATCTGAGGCTCTCTTTAAGGCTGACTAGAGGATTACTACCTCACATGGCAGGGATTTCTTGATTGTGCCACCCTGACTGATGAACTGTGATTAATTAATTAATTAATTAATTAATTAATTAAGCAAGCATAGTGATCTGTTCTTGAAAAGCTAATGTCCTTTGGGCTTGGCTGTAAAAACCTCTTATCATATGGGCATTCCTTCACAAATAATAGGGAAACAAGTGATATGTGCCTGCATTCCAGGAGCAAAGATTATATTCAGACATCTTCCCATGTTTTCCAGTCTCCCAATCATGGCTTGGACATTAGGAATAGTGTTTAAGCCTCCTCCTCTCTTGTATGCAGATTTCTTATTCTTATTCTAGGTTTACTCCCTTCTGAATTTCCTGGTAGGTCAGAGAAAGCATAGGTAGATTAAAGCAAGACTTCAGTAAACCATGATTGGAAATTAAGCTGTGAAACATGTTTGCTAGCTGCAAGTTCCTGTTTACTCTTTTAGTTTTTCTGAACTGTGGTAAGAGGTAGCTAGGGCAATTAAGTGAGAACTGAAGAGAGGAGTGAGTCTGAGGTTCATTTCCTGTTCTTAAAACACTGTTTAGAGATACATGATTTGAGTCTTATGGCCAGCCAATCCTTTCTCACAGTGAGAATTGTCTTTCCCCTCTTATGTCCATGTATAGGAACACACATTTTGTGTGTTCATGAAGGCCTATATACAGAGGGCCCATTTTAATGATTTAGACAAATGCATGCATACTAAAGCTTCCAGTGGCAAGCAACCATGATGTATATATTACCTATAGTTTTGAAGGCAGCCTCTGAATTTGTACGATTGATCTGACCAGCAAAATGGGCCCTCTCTACCAGTTGCTAGGATTGACAAGCATGAGGACACTGTGGTAATGATGCTCTTTTGGGAAGCTGGCTGTCCCCTCTGGTAGTAGAGTACTGGGCCAGATAACCCCCCCTCCCCACTTAAGCATAGTCATTCTCATGTTCTTATGCCTCCTCCCCATTTTAAGCACTTGTGCATATGAATCTCTTGATGAGCTTGGCTCACATTTTTACTGTTGGAGTATGGTGAACAGAAGAGATGATCTCCTGCTATTTCACTACAGGAACACTTTGGGAGACATACCCTGTTTCCTTGAAAATAAGACCTAACTTGAGAATAAGCCCTAGTATGATTTTCCAGGATGCTCATAACATAAGCCCTACCCCAAAAATAAGCCCTAGTTAAGTGAAATCCCACCCTCCACCATTGTGCAGCAACCAAAAGATGATATGACTGTGTTTGAATAAATGTAGATTGTTGTACAAGAAAAACAAATAAAACATCTCCTGAAAATAAGGCCTACTGCATTTTTGGAGCAAAAATTAATATAAAACCCTGTCTTATTTTCGGGGAAACACGGTATTGTTACCTGAAATGAAATAAACTGTTGCAGTGGCATTGTGGTGTTTAAGTTAGGCAGAAGGTATGCTCACAAGAGTAGGCCAGATTCAGTGGTAGTCTATTTATGCATAAGAAAATATGGATTTTTCTGTAGTAAGGATAGAAACCACCTGACTCACACATATAAAGTTGACAGTGAAGTACACTGGTGCGTGCAACTTGCAAGAAAACTATCCTGCTTCAAAATTTTTGATTGCTAAGGGGTGCCCATGACTACTGCCTCATTTTATATAAATTTTATAGCCCTGACTGACTGCATGTAGCAGGATCAGGCCTAAATGTGACAGTGAGTGAGATACGTCTCTTGGATGCTGGTCCTTACTGTCTGAAATATGAAGTGACAGAGACTAGGGGGATATTTAGAAAACATGTCCACCTAGTAAACATGTTCCAAGTCATTCCATAGTGAAGCAGCTTTCAACATAGCCGTGTAGGAGGCACAGAGGCTGTGGGCCAGTCAGTGGATGTTTGGTAGGAAGTATTTGGGGACAGGAGAGATAATAGGCCTAGCCAAACAGCCACCTGTATTTATACCAGAATTACATAGGAGGAAGAGGGTAAAAAAAATTGGCATGGTTTTGATTTAATGTTCATCTTGTCTATATGCTTAGGATTTTAGTAGCATGTGAACTCCTGTGTGGTCCACTGGATAGAACAAAGCATTAGTCCACCGGAATCTTGTATTCCAGTCCCAATTCTGGGTGGTCTTGCCTGCATTAGTTACTACAGTTATTCCTCTGTAAAATGGGAATTATCGGGGCTTGGATGAGACTTAGAGGGTTGTTACAGGAATGAACAAGATACTGATTGTGCAGAACTGTGTACATTAAAACTGCTGTATAAATGATAAATTGTGATAGTTGCTGAGAATAGCCTAAGATAATGGTTGGGCTTCTGACAAAAGTTTCATTTCTCCATTGCCTTTCAGATTCTGAGAAACCCTTGTCTTTGAAAAATTATCTACTAAATATAGGTTTCATTTATTTTCCTCTGGAATTTTTATAGAGGTAGCACAGACCTCACCACTTTTTAAAGTAATTCTCTTTTGCTGTTCAGGTTTTTTTCTCTTTTACTAGAGTTTTAAAATGCATAGACTGTGCATAAAGTAGGAGAAATGAGTAATGACTTACTAGCAACATGCTTACTTAAACGTATGTAATATTTTTGTATAAATCCATCTTTTGAAAAATAATCATCGTTGGATATTTTGGGGCAAACACAGAGATTGTCTGAAATCATTTAAATGAATGTTATCAATTAACTGAGCAAACTTTTACATGGCAGGCAAACTCTTTTCGCCAGCTCTGCTGGAGGAAGAGAGTGACTGGCAGGGATGGGGTCTTGAGTTCCAGGACTCACTATCAAGTCGGACTTAAGTCACACCAGTCTTTTCTTCAATGACTTGGACTCATCTCGTGACTTAGAACCCACCCACCCTTCCCTTTCTGTCTGGGGGGGAAAGGCTTGTTTTTAATAGGGACTCGGACTTGGGACTCAGGATTTGGTACTAAAATCTTAGACTTGGAACTTGGTACCAAAGATTTGGACTTGGGACTTGGACGCACAGATTTGCCAACATCCCTGGTGGCTGGGGAAAGTGTGAATAATACTCTGACCGATTTCACTAGTTCATGCATGTGTGTAAATAGTAATGCAAGGGCCTGACAAAACAAAAATTGTGACTTACTACAATTGGTCTGTGAAGCAAGTTGTTGATGTTCAAAAAGAAGGGGTGGATTGGCTTCTGTCTTCCCACTTCAACAATACGTGGATAAGAACAGAGCTTTCTGAGAGTGCATGTATGTGCTCTTCAAAACAATAGGCAAACTTTTGCATAATTTGGAGGTGGATCCTAGGTTTTGGATTCATGGTTAATAAAGATGCTTTTTACTAGTATTTGAAGTCCTGCGTGGATTTAAAGACTTTTAGGGGTGTATGATGTAGCTGTATATCATCTGTATGTCATTTAGGGCCCAGGTTATCAGTTTATAATCTAAAAGAAAAAAGATTAATTAACTCTACTCTCATTAATTCAAAACTTGTGTTGCTTTCATTCTCATGCATCAGCTGAAACATACTTAGCTTTGTTTTAGTGGCTGCATAGAAATCAGGCGTGTTTCCATTGTTCTGCTGTAATTAAATTATATTTTGCAATCTGGAAGGAGACAGGGTCTAATTTCAAGCAGGTCTTTCACAGCACATAGTGCAAAATCTGTTCCTTAAATCTTGCAAACTCAAGGTAGTTTCATTTTATCGAGCAGAATTATTGAGGACAATGAAGAAAATAAAATGATTCTATTTTACTTTTTCATTCTTGTTTTTTTTTAAGGAAAAAAAAGAAAATAAGTTGTTGAGGTAAAATGCTCATTTGAACTTAATTTAGCAAATGTCTGTCGTACATCAAGAATGTATCTTTTATGTGCAACAGTTCTCGGAAGCTGAATATGAAGAAAATTACCACTCTTGACACCCACTGTAGACGTTTCCTACATATAACCAGCAGAGTAAAATTTGCTTAGGAATATCAAGAAGTAATTCAGTTTTCTATCAATTGAACATCCAGGTTTCCCTTCGCAGAGCTAATAAGGGTGGAACCTATTGTATAAATTGCCCTTAGCAATTTGTCCTGTCATATATTTTTATTCACTCCAATACAGAGCAATAGCTTCTGCCTTAAAATTCATACCATTCATTCCTTGATTGACAGGGTACAGCTTCATTCTACAGTTTGCTAGATGGACTGATTATAGCTATGAATACGTGAATGAAGGGAACATGTAATTGATTCTTGGCTTTGTACACAGTTCATTAACCATTTTAATGCAGTGCAGTCACTTGTTGTGGTGGTTGTTGTTTAGTTGTTAAGTCCTGTCTGACTCTTCATGACCCCATGGACTAGAGCACACCAGGACCTCCTGTCTTCCATGGCCTCCTGGAGTTTGGTCAGATTCATGTTGGTCACTTCAATGATACTGTCCATCCATCTCATCCTCTGTCGTCACCTTCTCCTCTTGCTTTCACACTTTCCAACATCAGGGTCTTTTCCAGGGAGTCTTCTCTTCTCATGAGATGGCCAAAATATTGGAGCCTCAGCTTCAGGATCTGTCCTTCCAGTGAGCACTCAGGGTTGATTTACTTCAGAATGGATAGGTTTGGTCTCCTTGCAGTCCAGAGGACTCTCAAGAGTCTCCTCCAGCACCACAATTTAAAAGCATCAATTCTTTGGCAGTCAGCTGCCTTTATGGTCCAGCTCTCACTTCCATACACCACTACTGGAAAAACCATAGCTTTGACTATGCAGACCTTTGTCAGCAAGGTGATGTCTCTGCTTTTTAAGATGCTGTCTTGGTTTTTCATCGCTTTCCTCCCAAGAAGCAGGTGTCTTTTAATTTTGTGGCTGCTGTCATCATCTGCAGTGATCATGCAGGTAAAATCTGTCACTGCCTCCATATCTTCCCCTACTATTTCCCAGGAGGTAATGGGACCAGTGGCCATGATCTTAGTTTTTTTATGTTGAGCTTCAGACCATTTTTTGCGCTCTCCTCTTTCACCCTCATTAAGAGGTTCTTTAATTCCTCTTCACTTTCTGCCATCAGAGTGATATCATCTGCATATCTGAGGTTGTTGATATTTCTTCCGGCAATCTTAATTCTGGTTTGGGATTCCTCCAGTCCAGCCTTTAGCATGACTTATTCTGCATATAAATTAAATAAGCAGGGAGACAATATACATCCTTGTCGTACTCCTTTCCTAATTTTGAACCAATCAGTTGTTCTAACTGTTGCTTCCTGTCCCACATATAGATTTCTCAGGAGATAGATAAGGTGGTCAGGCACTCCCATTTCTTTAAGAACTTGCCATACAGTCAAAGGCTTTTGCCTTGTCAACGAAGCAGTCACTTCTAGACAGACATAAATGAGAGTATGTTATTTGTACATTTTCTGTTTGCTTGAAAATTCATTAATGCCAGTATTTTTGCTGAATACTTGGCAAAATACTGAATAGTGTATTACCAAATTGTATTTAAGCCCTCCACATTCATTTTGTGTCAGACGTACATTTTGTAAAGAAAAGTAATCCCTCCCCCACTGGTTGCCATTCCTTCAACTACCACCTGTTCTTCCCTCTTTTGCAGGAATCATTAATCTTTATAAACATTTATCAAAATAGTCCCAAAGATTTATTGACTGGTTTATATAATGAAAAATCTAAATGCAACAATTCCTGTTTGCTTTTTCAAAACACTTCCAATATAATTGATGAGGCAGAACTCTATACAGTTTCATTTTTCATGGGCCCCCAGGAGACTCCTTTTTGGAAAGTTGATTAAATCTGAAAATTTATATTAAGTTTCTCTGTTGTCTGAATAGTGGCGTATTTTAAATATATGTCTAACCCCAAATACGGCTATGAAACCTGAAAGCCAGAGCTGTTGTTTATCCACAGCCAACACAGCACAAGAGGCAAATGTTGTATGAATCTTCTAATTTTCGCTTGCAAGCCAGATCCCTTGCAGCACCTGGATTTGTAGCCATTTAGTTTCACAGAGTGCAACAAATAAAAAGACAATCTAAACGTGCAGACGTTCTTGATGTAATCATATATCTGTTTTTAATACTTATTTCCCCTTTTCCCCTCAAATGGACTAATGTGACAAAATAGGATCATGCCATGTATATTTTAATATTATACAAATGTTGGCACATTGACACTGTACTATTGGGTTGTGTGTTCATTACATCAGGCCTTAGGATTATAGGTGGTGGTGGTAATGCACAATCAGTGATGGAAATGCAAAGAGATTTGATAATCTAAATACGCATACTTCTCTTTAGAGCCAAGAAATGTGTTTAATATGGTCATAGACTGAACATTCTTATATATAATGTTGGAAACAGTATCTGAGACATACAACTGAATGTTGTAGTGTAGTAGTATTGTACTACAACATTTGTCTGCCTGCCATAAGAACATCTTGAGTCCCTAAGTTTGGGAGCCGTTGTTGTAAACAGACACTGAATCCAGTGAGTGTGATCAGGCTTGTTTTAAGTATATTTTCCTTTGGGTTCTCGCCCTTTCCTTTTTATACTTCTGCAAATTATTGCCTGTTGATACCTCCCTCTGTGGATGGTGCCAATTTGTCTACATATATAGTTTGTTTGCAGGATGAGTTTGTTTTCAGTATATAGGATATGCTAGGAACCATATCCAGTCCTAGTTAGTGCAGAGAACATTTTTAAACTTGTTTACATTCCATGCTGGCATTGTGATCCACACAGGTTATCAGAAATGGCAGCATGCAGACAGGAGGGGACAGGAATACAAACAATGAATGTGTGACATGCTTGATGAACATATGAGCCTACTGCTGTGCGCAGGGAGCGTGCTTTCCATTAATTATGCTCTTCTTTCTTACCTGAGAGAACTTTTGTTTCTTTTTTTTGCTGTATGTGGCTTCAAAGCAAAAGAAGAAGGATCCTTGTTATATTTCCCTCTAAGTTGCAGTATCTTCCCTTTAGATTTTAAGGACTCTTTTCACAGCTGCAGTGGCATTATGCTCTATAAAATTCATAGTTTTGTCTTCTGCTTTACCAAGAGGAATTCCTCAGAAGATATTGATTCTTCTATTCCTCTGGAGCCAGCCCAGTTACTTCTTTGGATTTAGAACTTTCAGAACTGTCTCTCAGCCATCATGGACTGGGGACAGGTCTGGAAGTTATAGTCCAAAACACCTGCACTGAAAACTAACCTTAATGAGTTGTTTATGCATAACCATGGTGTTCTCTTTGTTCTTTGGTGTAGTGGTCAGATTTGACTTGGCCAGGTTTTCCCGGTAAAGTATTCTCTGGATATAGCTTCTCAAGGCATTTCAGCCATAAATCCTAGTGGATGGTGTTTATTGAATTTATGTCAGGCAGACTTCAAATTAAATCTCCTACTCAGCCCCCAAACTTTCTGAGCCACTGTGGGTTAGTCACTGACAACCTAACCTATCCCACAATGTTATTTTAATCGTAAAATATGGGGCTGATATTCATGGCCTTGAGCCCTGTTGGTAGAAGATTGGGATTTTTAAAAAATGTCATTTTAATATTTATTACAGGCTAATGTCTTGTGTTTGCCATAAAATTATCTGGACAAGCACCTCAGCGTAAGGTATCTTTTAAAGAAAAAGGCTGTGTGACAGAGCCAGCACTATTACCAAAGACATTTTCATCTCCACAGTATGACTTTTAATGAACATAGTCGTACACCACTGGGAATAGCTTTTATACCCCATGTAGTACTTTCCTCATTTTGTTTTGTGTTTTTAACATCATTTCACACAGACTCTATTAGCTTGCATTTTATTATTTTCCATTCGCTGCTCTAGTTCCATGCATATTCTTCTTTCTCAACTAGTGTTCGTAATTTTACTTAATTTGGTCCCATCTCCTAATTTTCATGAATGTTTCAGTTGCATGCCAAAAGCATTACTGAATACCTTAGATGAGAGCAGCCCTAATTCAGTTCCCTGAAGTGTTTTCCTTTCTCATTCTTCTCTCTCCTCCTTAAATGCTGTATTTGTTATTAACCTTTAACAACAGCTTGATTATTTCACATGGGCTTTGGAATTTTTCTTCTTCCGTGGCTCATTGTGCAATTGCTCCTAGTCATTTTGTGACACTGTGTACCTCAGTGTTCTGTGGAAAATGTTTGAGTACTTTGAGGTTTGACTTCAGAAGAGGTCCTTGATGGATCCAGAGGTTCCCCCCATATATATATACAGTATATATCACAGCTGATCTACGAGTAGTGATGGCTTCCATGTTTGCCTTTTACTCCAGTTTAGGTGAGTATATCTTGTAAAAAGACATGCTCTCTTTGGGGAACCTGTTGGTCTTTCAGCCCTGTGCACGTCGCTTACTGATTTCCTTCTGTTTCTCTAAGATATGGATGGGTGGCTTTGATTTTGGTTTCCTGAAAGCTATGCCAATTTCCTTTGTGCATGTGTCTTAAAATCCCTGTGACTTTCCTGATGTTGCAGGTTGAGATGTCACTTCTTATTCCATTAATGCATAGCACTAGACTCATAGTTCCGCCAAGCATAAATTCAAACACATTTCAGTAGAAGCTAATGTTTGGAGCTTGAAAGGGCATTGATGAAAAGTAATTTGTTACAATTACAACTCCAAATCCCAGCCTTCAGGTGGCTAGTTATTGTTTAAAGCCAAAATCCAGTACTGAATCCCACCAGTACTGCCAGGATTGGCAACCCTTTCTGCCTCTTGCAGCCTCTGTGCACCCTAAAACCCTTCTCCATGCACCCTGAAATCATCTAGAGTGGTTTTTGTTCTGCTTTGGGTTTTAGGATACTGTAAAGAAATTCAGCAGGACAAGGAGGGAAAGAAAGTTCTAGTTCCAGTGGCATTTGATACCAAAGCATACTGTTCAATATTAACTACAGTAGCCATTCTTTTTTTAAAAAAGTAACTGTTTACATCCCTGCTTTGCAGAAATAGCTAACATAGTCCCTTTTAGTTACATTAAAAAGAAATGTGAATGCTACAAATGGCTAGCCTGTAGTACAAGGCATATTCCATCCACCTTGTTGTCATCTTGTGCTTTACCATACCTTGCATCTGACTTATGGAGACCCTTTGAATGAATGACCTCCCAAATGCTCAGTTGTCAACTGCTCAGCTTAGCTATTGCAAACCAAAGCAATGGTTTTCTTTATTGAGTCAATCATCTGTTATTGGGCCTTCCTCTTTTTATGATGCCTTCAACTTTTCACAACATTATTGTCTTTTCCAGTGAGTCCTTTCTTCTCACATTGTGCAGAAAGTACAACAGCCTCAGTTTAGTCATTTCTGCTTCTAGGGAGAATTCAGGATTGTTTTTCATCCAGTACTCATTTATTTGGCTTTCTGGCAGTCTGTGGTATCACAAAGCTCTTCTCCAGTACAGGTTTCAAATTAATCATTTTCTTTCTGGTCAGCTTTTTTCACTGCCCTGCATTCACATCTATACGTACTAATCAGGAATACCATCAAGTAGATCATCTTCACCTTGATCTCCAGTGATACTTTGGTGCACTTGAGAATCTTTCTAGTTCCTTCATAACTGCCCTTCCAAGTCTAACATTTCTTCTGATTCTTGTTTGCTGTGTCCATTTGAATTGATAATTGAACTGAGGTACAGAAAATATTGAACAATTTTGGTTTTTTCATTGTCAACATTAGAGCTATATGATTTTGTAGGCAAGATTTTTGCCTTATTAATATTTAGTTGTAGTCCTGCCTTTGCACATTTTTCTTTCACATCCATCAGAAGTCATTTCAAGTCATTTTATTATTTTAAGAGCTCCCAACAGAACACAAGCCAGCAGCATAAGACACAACATGAGCCAATACTTGAACCAGGTGCTAGTTCTCCAGCACCTTTCGATAAGGCAATATAAACGTAGCTATAATAGGACCTAAAATATTACATTCACATTACAAAAGAAATGAAGTTACCCTTAGACAATCATAATGTAATTTAATTATGACCTTATAATTTGAGAAAGGAATCATAAATGATTAGTTACTTGACTGGCTATTTTGTAAATGGTTATCTGGACCCATTATGGCCCAAATATGAGACTGAGACTAGTTTTGTCAGCTTTGTAGGTATTAGTTCTGCAGGAGAGGCAATCCATAGCATTGGTCATGGCATTCTGGTAAATCATCTAGCTGGGTTGGGGATTGGGGGTGTGACAAACCCAGACCTACTGGGATCTGCCACACGTTAACTAAGCTGCCACCAACCATTCCCTATAAGAAGTCACACAGACCAGGGATGGATTTTTAAACAAATAAAAGAATAAGGTTTATTTAAATACAACACACAGGGAAAATAAAATAATCAGGTGAATAAGATATAGTAACGTGGCTTAGTCTCATTCATACATGCATACAGTTTGGTTCACACAGAACCCTTAACTTGAAGCACAGCCCCTGAACCTATCAGTTCTGGCTAACCAACAGACACCTGAACCTATCAGGTTGGTACTCTGACACACAGTAGTACCCTGTCTGACACACAGACTCCCACACCAGCTTCTTCTTCCCAGCTGCTGCTTCGTCACATCCCAGCGTCTCCTAAACTTCACCACACAGGCTTCACATATATATACAGTACAGCCCCTCCTCCTGATGTCCCGCCTTCCACTCCCCATAGGATGGAACTTTCCCTCCAAACCCATGACAGACAGGTAACATCAGTGCTGTATGTAACACCTCCCCTCTTTATAAGTTGTTTTGTAGGGGGAAAGCTAAGGTGCTTTTTCCCAAAAAACAACCTGGATAAAACACACAACAACAGTTATACATACCATATCATACTTACTTATACTTACATTCTAAGTTAACCATATCAATTAGGCATTTAAACATTTACCATATACATTACATCAATTTACCTTTATTCATACAAACCAAATTCAAAAAACAGGTACATTTAACTTTTTGTCATCAATATATATATATAGTCCATGTTTCTTTCGCCGTCTTCAATCTTCAGGTCTTCTTGACAAGGCGTCAGCAACACAGTTCACTGACCCTCTGACCACCTTCACTTCAAAGTCATAGTCCTGTAGGTTTAAAGCCCACCTCATAAGTTTGCTATTGTGGGTTTTCATTGTCTTTAACCATTGCAGTGGTGAATGGTCAGTGCACAGAATAAAATGTCTTCCCCAGATGTAAGGCTTGGCCTTCTGGATCGCGTAGACTATGGCCAAACACTCCTTCTCCACGGTTGCCAAATGTCTCTCACCTTTTTGAAGTTTCCTACTCAGGTAGGACACTGGATGCTGGTCACCATTCTCATCCTCCTAGCACAGAACTGCTCCTACCCCGCTGTTAGACGCATCGGTGTAGATGATGAACTCCCGGTCGAAGTCTGGAGCACGCAGCACTGGATACTGGACGAGCGCCTCCTTCAACCTCTGGAACGCCGCCTCACAGTCGCTGGTCCACGGGATGCGGTCATCAGTCTTCTTCCTCGTCAGATCGGTCAGCGGAGCCGCAATCTCGCTAAACCTCGGGATGAACTTTCTGTAGTAGCCCACCAACCCAAGAAATGATTTGACTTTTTTCTTGGTGTTGGGTCTGGGCCAATCACGAACAGCTTCTATTTTGGCCTCCAGGGGTTTTATCACTCCTCCCCCTACCATGTGACCCAAATATTTTGTTTCTGGGATACCCAGCTGCAGTTTGTTCTCTTTGCAGGGCCTAGGCCACAGCACTTCCTCCCCTGGGTCAAAGTGCCTCTCCCCGGCTTTCTGGTCATCCCAAACTTTCTTTCTGACCTTTTGAGCTTGCAGGGTCTCTGCTGCTAGCTCTAGGTTTCTCTTTAGGTCCTTCCTTAAAGAGTCTCTATATGTCACAACGTCTTGTGGGTCATCCTGGGTGATCTGCTCCCAATTTTGTTTGATCAAATCAAGGGGCCCTTTCACCCTTCTCCCAAATAAAAGTTCAAATGGACTGAACCCGGTACTGGCTTGTGGCACTGATCGATAAGCAAACAAAAGGGATTGCAGCTTCTGGTCCCAATTGTTTGGATTCTCTGCCAAGTAAGCCCTAATCATGCGCATTAGAGTCCCATTGAACTTCTCAGTTAACCCATTACTTTCAGGATGATAGGCAGTAGTTTCCTTGTGCTTAATTCCACAGATTTGCCATAAGCGTTTCATGAGCTTTGATGTGAACGATGCGCCCAAATCTGTGATTATTTCTGAGGCAAATCCCATCCTGGACATATACCCCACCAAGGCATCTGCCACTGTGTTAGTTTCAATATTAGTCAAGGGTATGGCTTCAGGGTACCTCGTGGCATGGTCCACAATGGTGAGAATGAACCTGTTCCCCCTCTTTGTGGCCTTGGGCAAAGGTCCCACACTATCCACCCCTATGCATTTGAACGGAGTGTCAATCACAGGCAAAGGGCACAACTTTGCTTTGGTCCTGTCGCGGCTATTCCCCTGCCTTTGACACACATCACATTGTTTACAGAACTCCCTGATCTGCTTCCCTATGTCAGGCCAGTAAAAATTCTGTGTGATTCTCTGCTGTGTTTTGTTCACCCCTAAGTGTGCAGCAAACATGTCAGAGTGCCCCCTTTGTAAGATCATGGGGCGATACTTTTCAGATACCACTAGCTGACTTCTGATCCCATCTCCCCCTTTTGAGATATTCCTCAGGGTTTCTCTATATAAAATCCCCTTTTTCTCCAGAAATCTCACTGGGGTTTCAGGTGTTAGCTGGGCGTCAGTCACCTGTTCAAAACACTTTTGGAGAGTGGCGTCTGCCTTTTGCTCTTGTCCAAATCTGCTGTCTGTGGTTAAGGTTTCCACCACAGCTTTTGAACTCCCCTCTGCTTCCGTCTCTGGCTCATCATTACCCCCCTGAACTGTCCCCGTGGTGGCTTGTGAACGTGTAATCACTAGCACCCGTTTCACATGTTCAGCCAGGTCATTTCCCACGAGCACGGCTGCTGGCAGAGTCGATGAAATTGCTAGCCGCCAAACTCCCCTCCAGCCTTGAAAGTTGACAGGTACCTCCGCGACTGGCAGAGAGATTACCTGCCCCTCAATCCCTGCCACCTTCATGCTCTCATTTGGGATTACATATTCCCTAGGAATAATATCTGGATGGCACAGGGTCACCTGGGAACAAGTGTCCCGCAGCCCCCGATACTGACGGTCAAGTATTCCTACGTCCACCCCTGCTGTCTCAAACAACTGAGAATCTGTTCTCACCAGCAGGCAGCGCCTGACCTCTACAAGAGGACCATTTTCCTCAGCCTGATCAGCAGATGTAGCTGTTTCAGATTGAGTAGCCATGGCAACAGGCTCCCTCAGTGACAATGAGCCTTGCTCTTTCTGGACACAGAACACAGCTTTTGGCTTGGTCCCACTCGAATCCTGAGGCACAATTCCTTTTAGCTGCTTTAATTTCTCACACTCTGAGATTAGATGGCCCTTTCCCTGACAGAAATAGCATTTTCTGGTGTATTTTGAGTCTCTCTCATCTTGTTTTGGTTTTCCCTCCAAAATCTGAGGTCTTGGTTTCATGTCTGAGGGCTTCCCTTCACCATGGGCCCCTCCCCCTTGCTGGCTTTTCCCTGGTCCCTGAGAGTACTTGCTGTAGGTTTCTTTAGGTTTATCTACAGATTTCCACTCAGCACCTAAGGGTTTTCTTATTTGATAAATAAAATCTGCAATCTCGGCTGCTTCTGCCACAGATTTTGGTTTCCTTTCCCTCACCTGGAATTTCAGTTCCCCATGCAGGACTGAATAGAACTGTTCCAGCGCTATCAAATCTTTAAGCTGCTGAAAGGTCTCTGTCCCCTCCTGAGATAGCCATTTCTCTAGCAGCCTCACCAATTGGGCCCCCACTTGGGTAAAAGTCTGCTCTGGTTTCTTTGTGAGGGACCTGAATCTTTGCCTCAGCTGTTCCGCATTTATCCCATGTCTTGCAAACACCAGTTTTTTAAACTCTGCAAAATCTCTCATCAGTTCCTGTGGCATCTCTGAATAAACCTCAGCCAGGCTACCACTGATTAAAGATCGCATGATGGTCATCTTCTCAGTTTCCCTTACTGAGAAGTCCACAAACGCTCTTTCCACTAGGGAAAAGAACACCTCAGGACAATCTCCCTTGTGGTACACAGGGAATTTCTTCAGGTCAGCTTTAGACAGTTGGCCTCCCTCAGAATCCCTATTGTTATTATTGTTCTGGTTCATCAGTTCCAATTTTCTTAACTCAAACGCCATCCTTTCTTTTTCCAGAGCAATTTTCTCTCTCTCCATTCTTTCTTCCCTCTCCATTCTCTCTCTCTCTCTCTCTAATTCAAATTGTCTTTGCCTCTCCCTTTCCTCCCTTCTTTCTCTCTCTAATCTTTCTTCTCTTTCCCTTTCCTCCATTTCAAATTGCCTCATCCTCAGTTCATGCTGTTGGGCTATGAGCAATTTTCTAAGTTCTGGGTTCTGTTCTCCCGTGCTGTCACCTTGCACTGAGCCAAATTCATCCTCAGAACCTTGGTCAACCTGGGGGTCTTTCACTTCACCCATTTCTGCCATTTGGCTTCGAGTCAAGGGCATAATCCCCCCTCAGAACAAGCTGCTTTAAAAAGTCAAGCCTCAAAATAAAACGACCACTTTTTTTTTTCTTTTGCCTCAGAACCAGCTTTCCCTATAGATTGCTGCTGTCCTTCAGCACTACTTGCAACTGTAGCGAGTTAGAGTCTACCCCCCTCTGCTGGGCCTCTCAGCAGACAAACTAGCTCACTGCTATTTAACACAGTTTTGCCTCAGCTTTTTTCCCGCCAAAACAGGCTGCCTCAGAGCTCCCTAATCTAGTCCCCAATCTGAGGTTACACGTTCTTCTACTAGTGCACCCCCCCGTGAGGTACACCTAGAAGATTACCTACGTGCTCTCAGATCGTCCCTGACTAGACCCCCCTTGCTCTGGGCACACTTGCCAAGGCTTTGCTGGACCACTGGACAACTGGACCAGTCGTATCCCACACGCTGGACACCAATCAATGTGACAAACCCAGACCTACTGGGATCTGCCACACGTTAACTAAGCTGCCACCAACCATTCCCTATAAGAAGTCACACAGACCAGGGATGGATTTTTAAACAAATAAAAGAATAAGGTTTATTTAAATACAACACACAGGGAAAATAAAATAATCAGGTGAATAAGATATAGTAACGTGGCTTAGTCTCATTCATACATGCATACAGTTTGGTTCACACAGAACCCTTAACTTGAAGCACAGCCCCTGAACCTATCAGTTCTGGCTAACCAACAGACACCTGAACCTATCAGGTTGGTACTCTGACACACAGTAGTACCCTGTCTGACACACAGACTCCCACACCAGCTTCTTCTTCCCAGCTGCTGCTTCGTCACATCCCAGCGTCTCCTAAACTTCACCACACAGGCTTCACATATATATACAGTACAGCCCCTCCTCCTGATGTCCCGCCTTCCACTCCCCATAGGATGGAACTTTCCCTCCAAACCCATGACAGACAGGTAACATCAGTGCTGTATGTAACAGGGGGTACTATATTTCAGTGGTCCCAATCCTTCTTGTCAGGACATACACTGAAGATGGTGCTAGGGGAGCACTGTTTGACATCACAGCCTTTGGCATCCCCTAGGACTCCACTTTATCCTCTGAATTATTTAGCATCTACATGAAATAGCTGGGATAAGTCATCTGAAGCTTTGGAGTGAGGTACCAATATGCTTATGACACCCATTTTTACTGCTCCTTGTTCCCCAACACCAAAGAACCAGTTGAGACCCTTGGATGTAACCTGAGCTAGACAATGGGCTGGATTGAGGGTAAACAACCTAAAATTAAATGCTGAGAAGCTGGAGATGCTGTTAGTCAATAGAAAGTCAGATTGAGGAATTGGGGTTCCACCTGTTCTAGAAGGTCAAGTTCATAATCTAGGAGTACTCTGTGATTCTGCACTGTTCCCGGATTCCGAGGTGGCAGAACTGATAAGGAGTACCTTTGTACAACTCTGTTTATTGTGCCAGCTACAACCTTTCTGATTCCCAGTGTGGTGTTGTGGATAGAGTGATGGACTAGGACTCTAGAGAACAGGGTTCGAATCCCCGCTCAGCCATGGAAACTGACTGGAGGAGTGGAACTGGTAAAATCACTCATTGAATATCTCACTTACCTTGAAAACCTTATTATGGTTGCTATAAGTTGGTTCTAGGCTGACGGCGCAGAACACACACACACATACACAACCTTTCATGAGTCTACAAAACTTAGCAACAGTTATCTGTAGCTTAATTACACTTGCACTGTTTGTGTGTTGCTTGCCAGGCCAAATTAAGATGTTGATTTAATATTTAAAGCCCTAAATGGGCTTTAGATAAAGAGGACCACCTGCCTTGTTATGAACCTGTCTGGATGTTAAGATCTGATATTCAAAAGAATATTTACAGTTGTAGAGGTCTACCTATCAGGCAGGAGGAAAGGACCTTCTCCTGTGTGGCTCCTATAAGGAATATACTCCCTTCAGAGTTTAGATCAGTTTCCACTCGGACTGTTTTTGAGGAGAGTGTAAAAGTCCATCCTTTGAAACATGCATGCGATATTTGATCTGGTCTCCTGTTGTTTTCAGCTGTGTACTTAGTTGATTTCAATGTTTTTTTATAATAGAGGTTTTATTTTGTTATGAAGTTTGTAAGCTGTCTTGAATGTGTATGGAAGAACGGAGTATAAATGTGATAAATAATTGTGAATAAAGAATAATTACTTCTGAATTCTGCTAAGGTGATGCTGCCATACATCTTTACACTCCAAATATATCTCTGATAGTCTTTGGTATCCCCAACAGTTACCTTTTGCAGTTGGATTATCTTGATTACACACATAGTGGTGTATTAAGAAGATGCAGTCAAATATACAGCAATATACAGGGGTGATGGCCTAATTTTAATTTGCAAAGCAATCAAGACATCGAATTGCCTCTCTAGGATCAGCTCCGCATTGCAAGGCATCAGATTGCCTGTTGTGGCAGTCTGTAACATCAGCGCAAATGTTTAGCAATTAACAGCCTCATTTGCAGCTCGGATACCATCGTGCAGCATGTGCACATTAATACACTATTTGAACATTGTTAATTATGAATGATGGATTAATATTGCCGGTCTAGTTTGCCAGTAAAATGTCAAGTTTGTTGGCTAGTCCCACAAACCAGCACTGTTTTGAGATGCTGAATCTTGATTGCTGATGACAAGGTCCTACTGTGGCAGGGTCTTATGGAATCCAGAAGTCTGGCAGCATAAATAAAATGGAGCTTCTCCATGTTGTGCACTGGGTGGGTGTTGACCTTAAGAACATTTCCATTTTTTTGCAAACAACATCCAGCATCATCACTTTACATGCAAAGACATTTTGTTTTACATAGTTCACTGAGCAAGCTGTTGCAGTCAAATGCCATAAACAGCTGTAATTGAAGGGTTTTGAAAATGAAATGTGGAAGCACATATTTCTCCCAGTGCGTTTACGTATTTGTTTGTTCCGCCAGCAACAGTTCTCTATTATTGTACTGCATAAAATACATACGGATTTTAATGCTCGGGTTAGCTGAAGGGTAAAAACACTGTACCTGTTTTTGATCACTGGTTGCCATCCTTCTTGTCATCTAACATCAGATTCCAGTTTTTGGAATCAATTTTAAAGGGCTTCGCGGCTAAATATTGTAGATGCAATAATCAAAGCAAATAATCCAGTTTTGCTGCTATAACCAGGAGAAACAACTGTGATTATAGGAGGGAGGCTGATAGTTTTCTTTTTGTATGCTTCTCACTATGAATTTTTTATTCTTATAGCTTTCAGAAAGTTTGCCTGTGTAAATCCTTCCATGTTTGGTTTGTGGCAGACTCTTGGAGGTTACTGACAAAAAAAAAATCCTTAGCGAGAGTTGCCTTTTGGCAGTCGTTTCAATTTTTGCATTAGCTAATCTACAAAGATTGGCAAACTGAAACGTGATTTGAGTCTGGAAGGCTTTGGAGAGCTAGAGAATGCTCTGAGATGTTTAGTTTAGGCTACTCTTGGATGGTTGCCCTGTTTTGAAAGTTATGGGGTTTTTTAGCCGACTGAGGACAGTGTACCATTGTTTTGATTTCTTACTATTGAAAAATGGACAGTGAATGTTTGGGGAATAAGACAGAATAGCAGGGAGAGAAATCTGCTGGAGGTATAATTAATGATAGTGAAAAATAGAAAACTGTAATTTCCATGTGGTGGATTGGGGGAAGCATCAGTAGTTTTTATGTGTGATGCTGATAACCACCGGAGTCAAATCCTGTAGATACCTTTCTGTGACATGCAGCAGCTATCCTCAAATTCCTCCGTGCATGCTCTTCCATCTTACTCTGATAGCACATTGAAAATTGGATTGTGTGGCATTGTTCTAATCAGGTTGTTGCTGCTGCTGCTATGTGCCATCAAGTTGCTTCTGTTTTACAACAGTGCTACAAGGGTTTGTGAGATATACGAGCTTGTCAAGGAGCAATGTGATATCTTCAAGGAGTGGGTTATAACTGGAATTTGCATGAAGTAGCAACATAGTGAAAGATAGTATGGTAGAGTTGGTAGAGTGTTTGACCTGAGCTCTAAAGTTCAAATTGTCATTCACCCCTGGAAATTGCCTGGTATGTGCGTGGGGGGTTGGTTATGTTAAACTGCTTCTTGGACATCTTGCAAGCTTCCAAAAAAAAAAAAAAAAGAAAAAAAAAAGAAAAAGAAAAAAAAAGAAAAGAAAAGAAAAAGAAAAAAATCCACCCTACTTAGGTCTCCATAAGTCAGATGCAACGTGATGGCACATAATAGCCAAGGCTAAATCCAATTGTTAGTTCCACCTAGAGTAAGCCCATTAAATAAGCAGAACTTTTAAAAAGCAACATTTAAATGAGTCCCATTGATAAAATGGACATATTCTAATGTGGATAATAATTGGATTTAAACTTGTTTCTGGGTTTTAGTTTTAACTAGCAAGTGTTCCAGTGCTGGAGGCCTTCAAGAGAAAATTACACAACCCTCTATCAGATCTGCTTTGATCTGAATTCCTTGCATGGAGCAGGAGTTGGGAGGGGCCTATAAGTTCGAGTCGGACTCCATTTTTCTATGATTCTATGATTCTGTGAACGTAAATATCCTGATGCAGATGCCACCTTTGTAATCATACTTTATTCAGTTTCTCTGTGATCTCTTCTGGTATATCTGTGTAGACTTTCATGATTGCAGTTTGACATTTTATACGATCTGATTAAAGATTCAATGCTATTTATTTGACACTTATTTGTTTATTTGACTAATCTTTTCAGATGTCATTCATACCGTGGGCCCTATAGCACGAGGGCATATTAGTGATAGCCATAAAGAAGACCTGGCAAATTGCTACAAGGCATCGCTGAAACTGGCAAAAGAGAACCTCGTCAGATCTATTGTAAGTACTCAACAATATCTGTTGCTTCTGAGGAAATGATTCATAGCTGCTCTCCATGGGTACGGAAATTGTTTGTGTTAGCTGTAAGTGGTACTGGAGAAAAATGACATAGGAAAACTGGATGGGGAATATGAATATTACCTGACAACCTCAAAACATGACAACTTTGTAACTTTGAGCAGGAAGCTTTTTCAGTCTAATTTGTCCTTCTGAACTCTTTGGTTTTGTCTTTGTTCTGGTCAGGCAGCACACAAATTGTCGGATTTTTAGTCATCTGATGCTTTGCAATAGCACAACTCAGCTCATTATGGACTGCATCATTACAGGCCTTCAAGTGAGCCCTAAAGCAGATTTGGAGAACTTTTAAGTTCTCCAGGGCTTTGGGTCTACAATATCCATAGTCTCTTGCCATTAGCCATGGTGTTTGAGGCTGATGGGAGTTGTAAGCCAAAACTCCCCCAGAGGTCTAGAAGTTCTGCACACCTGACCTAAACACTTATCTTTGGTTCCGCTGGTGCCAGAGTGAATATCTTACAAATCTGTTTTGAATCATCCATTTTCATTTTATCATGGCTTATCTCTATTTTCTAAATATTTTAATGTTGCTTGGTTTTATGTTTTGTTGTTATGCCACCTTGGGAAGGTTTACCCTAAAAATACGTTTTCTACATCTTTTAAACAAATACATGAGTTTTTTAAAAAATATGGTTGACAGGTGTGTACTTTGCTTACCTTTCCTGATTATCAGGTCCACCAAATACAGCAATTAGAGCATCAACTCTATAGATAGATTTGCTCACAAATTTCAATTTTCCTACTTGAGGAAACTGTCAAATTACTTTTTAGCAATGAAGAAAGTGAAATTCAGTACAATTGTAATTTTTTTTTTTAAAAAAATTAGCATTTGTACTTGTCCCTAAACATGCCTGTTACATACAGCACTGATGTTACCTGTCTGTCATGGGTTTGGAGGGAAAGTTCCATCCTATGGGGAGTGGAAGGCGGGACATCAGGAGGAGGGGCTGTACTGTATATATATGTGGAGCTTGTGTGGAGAAGTAGGAGAAGCTGAAGAAGAAGCTTGAGTGGGAGTCTGTGTGTCAGACAGGGTACTACTGTGTGTCAGTCAGTACCAACCTGATAGGTTCAGGTGTCTGTATGGTTAGCCAGAACTGATAGGTTCAGGGTCTGTGCTTTATTTAAAAGTGTTCTGAGTGAACCAAACTGGTGTATGTATGATTGAGACTAAGCCACGTTACTGTATCTTATTCACCTGATCATTTTATTTTCCCTGTGTGTTGTTTAAATAAACCTTATTATAATATAATTTATTGTCATTGTAAGTATATACACAGTATACCATACAATGAAATTCACAGACACCCAGAGACCAGACACATGCACACACATAACATTCCCCAAACACTCCCCACCCACTAGAAGTCCCCCACTAAAAATACAAACATGTACACCTCAGGCCAAGTAACACAGTCCAACTAATTATTCACTACTGGTGGTCTTTAAGCTCATTATTAATTGCAATTATAGCTCTAGGATAAAAACTATTTAGAAAACGTGTGGTCCGAGTCTTAATTGTTCTATATCTTCTGCCAGACGGTAACAGTTCAAAAAAGTTATAAGCAGGATGGGAAGAGTCTCTCAGGATGCTGTGTGACTTCCTCAGACAGCGGGATGTGAAGATGTCATCCAGGGTTGGTAGCTGGAGCCCGATGATATTCTGGGCAATTTTAATGGTTCTCTGTAGAGCTTTTTTGTCCGCTACAGAGCTACTCCCAAACCATGCCAGAATGCCATAAGTTAGGACACTCTCAATGGTGCTACGGTAGTAGGACAGAAGTAAATGCTGTGATAAATTTAACTTCCCGAGCATTCTCAGGAAATACAGCCTCTTCTGTGCCTTCTTTATTAGCATGTTGGCATTTATAGTCCATGAGAGGTCCTCTGAGATGTAAGTACCCAGAAATTTAAAACTACCAACTCTCTCCACTTCCTCACCGTTTATGTACAGTGGTAAATGTACATTTGTCTTCCTCCTAAAATCAATTATGAGTTCTTTAGTTTTTTTGATGTTAAGTGTGAGATTATTTTCTTTACACCATAGTATCAATCTTTGTACTTCCTTTCTATAAGCAGACTCATTGTTCTTATTTATGAGTCCCACCACTGTCGTATCATCCTTTGTTTGTTAAAAATCCATCCCTGGTCTGTGTGACTTCTTATAGGGAATGGTTGGTGGCAGCTTAGTGAAACTGTGGCATATCCCAGTAGGTCTGGGTTTGTCACATTGATTGGTGTCCAGCGTGTGGGATACGACTGGTCCAGTTGTCCAGTGGTCCAGCAAAGCCTTGGCAAGTGTGCCCAGAGCAAGGGGGGTCTAGTCAGGGACAATCTGAGGGCGCGTAGGTAATCTTCTAGGCGTACCTCACGGGGAGGTGCGCTAGTGGAAGAACGTGCCAACTGGGGACTAGATTAGGGAGCTCTGAGGCAACCTGTTTTGGCGGGAAAAAAGCTGAGGCAAAACTGTGTGAAGTAGCAGTGATCTAGCCTGCCTGCTGAGAGGCCTAGCAGAGGGGGGTGGACTCCGGCTGGCAACAGTTGCAAGTTAGTGCTGAAGAACAGCAGCAATCTATAGAAGGCTGGTTCTGAGGCAAAAGAGAGAGAGAAAAAAGTGGTCGCTTTATTTTGAGGCTTGACTTTTGAAAGCAGCCTGTTCTGGGGGGGGATTATGCCCTTGACTCGAAGCCAAATGGCAGAAATGGGTGAAGTGAAAGACCCCCAGGTAGACCAAGGTTCTGAGGATGAATTTGGCTCAGTGCAGGATGACAGCACGGGAGAACAGAACCCAGAACTCAGAAAAATACTCCTAGCCCAACAGCATGAACTGAGGGTGAGGGAAATGGAGGAAAGATTAGAGAGAGAAAGAAGGGAGGAAAGGGAAAGGCAATTTGAAATGGAGCAAAGGGAAAGGGAGAAACAGAGACAATTTGAATTGGAATTGCAGAGAGAGAAAATGGCGTTTGAGTTAAGAAAATTGGAACTGATGAATCAGAACAATAATAACAATAGAGATTCTGAGGTGGGCCAATTGTCTAAAACTGACCTGAAGAAATTCCCTGTATACCACAAGGGAGATTGCCCTGAGGTGTTCTTTTCCCTAGTGGAAAGAGCGTTTGTGGACTTCTCAGTAAGGGAAACTGAGAAGATGACCATCATGCGATCTTTAATCAGTGGCAGCCTGGCAGAAGTCTATGCAGAGATGCCAGAGGAACTGATGAAAGATTTTGCAGAGTTTAAAAAACTGGTGTTTGCCAGACATGGGATAAATGCGGAACAGCTGAGGCAAAGATTCAGGTCACTCACCAAGAAACCAGAGCAGACTTTTACCCAAGTGGGGGCCCAACTGGTGAGGCTGCTAGAGAAATGGCTATCTCAGGAGGGAACAGAGACCTTCCAGCAGCTCAAAGACCTGATAGCGCTGGAACAGTTCTATTCAGTCCTGCATGGGGAACTGAAGTTCCAGGTGAGGGAAAGGAAACCGAAATCTGTGGCAGAAGCAGCCGAGATCGCAGATTTTATTTCCCAAATAAGAAAGCCCTTGGGTGAGGGGAAATCGATGGGGAAACCTAAAGAAACCTACAGCAAGTACTCTCAGGGACCAGGAAGAAACCAGCAAGGGGGAGGGACCCATGGTGAAGGGAAGCCCTCAGACATGAAACCAAGACCTCAGATTTTGGAGGGAAAACCAAAACAAGATGAGAAAGACTCAAAATACAGCAGGAAATGTTATTTCTGTCAGGGAAAGGGCCATCTAATCTCAGAGTGTGAGAAATTAAAGCAGCTAAAAGGAAATGTGCCTCATGATTCGAGTGGAACCAAGCCAAAAGCTGTGTTCTGTGTCCCGAAAGAGCAAAGCTCCTTGTCACTGAGGGAGCCTGTTGCCATGGCTACTCAATCTGGAACAGTTACATCTGCTGATCAGGCTGAGGAAAATGGTCCTCTTGTGGAGGTCAGGCGCTGCTTACTTGTGAGAACAGATTCTCAGTTGTTTGAAACAGTAGGGGTGGACGTAGGAATACTTGACCATCGGTATCGGGGGTTAAGGGATACTTGTTCCCAGGTGACCCTGTGCCATCCAGATATTATTCCTAGGGAGTATGTAATCCCAAATGAGAGCATAAAGGTGGCAGGGATTGAGGGACAGGTGATCTCGCTGCCAGTAGCTGAGGTACCTGTGTACTTTCAAGGCTGGAGGGGAGTTTGGCGGCTAGCGATTTCATCGACTCTGCCAGCAGCCGTGCTCGTGGGAAATGACCTGGCTGAACATGTGAAACGGGTGCTAGTGATTACACGCTCACAAGCTACCACAGGGACAGTTCAGGGGGGTACTGGAGAGCCCAAGGCCGAAGCAGGTGGGGGGAGTTCCGAAGCTGTGGTGGAAACCTTGACCACGGACAGCCGATTCGGCCAAGAGCAAAAGGCAGACGCCACTCTCCAAAAGTGTTTTGAGCAGGTGACAGACGCCCAGCTAACACCTGAAACCCCAGTGAGATTTCGAGAGGAAAAGGGAATTTTATATAGGGAGACCCTGAGGAATATCTCAAAAGGGGGAGATGGGATCAGAAGTCAGCTGGTGGTACCTGAAAAGTATCGCCTCATGATCTTACAAAGGGGGCACTCTGACATGTTTGCTGCGCACTTAGGGGTGAACAAAACACAGCAGAGAATCACACAGAATTTTTACTGGCCTGAAATAGGGAAGCAGATCAAAGAGTTCTGTAAACAATGTGATGTGTGTCAAAGGCAGGGGAATAGCCGCGACAGGACCAAAGCAAAGTTGTGCCCTTTGCCTGTGATTGACACTCCGTTCAAATGCATAGGGGTGGATATTGTGGGACCTTTGCCCAAGGCCACAAAGAGGGGGAACAGGTTCATTCTCACCATTGTGGACCATGCCACGAGGTACCCTGAAGCCATACCCTTGACTAACATTGAAACTAACACAGTGGCAGATGCCTTGGTGGGGTATATGTCCAGGATGGGATTTGCCTCAGAAATAATCACAGATTTGGGCGCATCGTTCACATCGAAGCTCATGAAACGCTTATGGCAAATCTGTGGAATTAAGCACAAGGAAACCACTGCCTATCACCCTGAAAGTAATGGGTTAACTGAGAAGTTCAATGGGACTCTAATGCGCATGATTAGGGCTTACTTGGCAGAGAATTCAAACAATTGGGACCAGAAGCTGCAATCCCTTTTGTTTGCTTATCGATCAGTGCCACAAGCCAGTACCGGGTTCAGTCCGTTTGAACTTTTATTTGGGAGAAGGGTGAAAGGGCCCCTTGATTTGATCAAACAAAATTGGGAGCAGATCACCCAGGATGACCCACAAGACGTTGTGACATACATAGACACTTTGATGAATGACCTAAAGAGAAACCTAGAGCTAGCAGCAGAAAACCTGCAAGCTCAGAAGGTCAGACAGAAAACATGGTATGACCACAAAGCTAGAGAGAGGCAGTTTGACCCAGGGGAGGAAGTGCTTTGGCTTAGGCCCTGCAGAGAGAACAAACTGCAGCTCAAATGGGCAGGACCATATAGGGTCATTTCCAAGATGTCAGACCTGAACTACCTTATAGAGCAGGAGGAGAACCAAGCAAGGAGGGTGGTTCATGTGAATGCCCTAAAACCCTACTACAGAGGGGAACAGAGGGTTTTATTTGCGATAAAAGCAGCTGAGAGTGAGGAAGCTGAATTACCCTTCTGGGAGGGTAGAGGGGAAGTAATATACAACCCAGAGGAGGTAAAGATCAGTCCTGCACTCACCCAAGACCAGCAGCAAGAACTAAAAATGCTGCTCATCAAATATCAAAAGGTGTTTTCCAATAAGCCGGGGATAGTGAAGGGAGTGATGCATCGGATCCACACAGGGGATGCACCCCCGCAAGCAGTATCCCCATACCGAGTGACGGGACCCTATAGGGACAAGGTGCGGAAGGAGCTGGACGAGATGCTTAGGGAGAACATAATCGTCCCCTCTTCTAGTCCTTGGTCCTCTCCGATAGTCCTAGTGGACAAGCCTGATGGGAGCATTAGGTTTTGTGTAGATTACAGGAAATTAAACCGCGTAACCACTCCTGATGCCTACCCAATGCCCAGGCTAGACAACCTGATTGAAACCATAGGGGGTTGTCGGTTCATCTCATCATTGGACCTGGTAAAGGGATATTGGCAATTAAGAACTGATCCCAGGGATCAAGAAAAGACCGCCTTTTGCAGCCCTTTTGGTCTCTATGAGTTTCGAGTCCTGAGCTTTGGTCTCAGAAATGCACCAGCCACATTCCAAAGGCTGATGGACCAGACCTTAGCAGGGCTCAGTGACTTTACTGTGGCCTACATTGACGACATAGGGATCTTCAGTAATACCTGGGAAGATCACCTGAAACACCTGGAGTTAGTGCTGCAGAGGTTAAGTGCAGCAGGGCTAATGGTAAAGGCGAGCAAGTGTCAGCTGGGTAGCCCAGAAATAAAATACTTGGGTCACATAGTAGGGGGAGGAGTGATAAAACCCCTAGAGGCTAAGATAGAAGCAGTTCGTGATTGGCCCAGACCCAACACCAAGAAAAAGGTCAAATCATTTCTTGGGTTGGTGGGCTACTACAGAAAGTTCATCCCGAGGTTTAGCGAGATTGCGGCTCCGCTGACCGATCTGACGAGGAAGAAGACTGATGACCGCATCCCGTGGACCAGCGACTGTGAGGAGGCGTTCCAGAGGTTGAAGGAGGCCCTCATCAACTATCCAGTGCTGCGTGCTCCAGACTTCGACCGGGAGTTCATCATCTACACCGATGCGTCTAACAGCGGGGTAGGAGCAGTTCTTTGCCAGGAGGATGAAAATGGTGACCAGCATCCAGTGTCCTACCTGAGTAGGAAACTCCAGAAAGGTGAGAGACATTTGGCAACCGTGGAAAAGGAGTGCCTGGCCATAGTCTACGCGATCCAGAAGGCCAAGCCTTACATCTGGGGAAGACATTTTATTCTGTGCACTGACCATTCACCACTGCAATGGTTAAAGACAATGAAAACCCACAATAGTAAACTTATGAGGTGGGCTTTAAACCTGCAAGACTATGACTTTGAAGTGAAGGTGGTCAGAGGGTCAGTGAACTGTGTTGCTGACGCCTTGTCAAGAAGACCCGAAGAATGAAGACGGCGAAAGAAACATGGACTATGTATATATTTTGGTGACCAAAGCTTAAATGTACTTGTTTATTAAACATGCTTGATTTGTATGAATAAAGGTAACTTGATGTATTGAAAATGGTAAATGTTTAACTTAGAGTGTAAGTATAAGTAAGTATGATATTGTATGTATAACTGTTTTTGTGTGTTTTAACCAGGTTGTTTTTTGGAGAAAAGCACCTTAGCTTTCCCCCTACAAAACAACTTATAAAGAGGGGAGGTGTTACATACAGCACTGATGTTACCTGTCTGTCATGGGTTTGGAGGGAAAGTTCCATCCTATGGGGAGTGGAAGGCGGGACATCAGGAGGAGGGGCTGTACTGTATATATATGTGGAGCTTGTGTGGAGAAGTAGGAGAAGCTGAAGAAGAAGCTTGAGTGGGAGTCTGTGTGTCAGACAGGGTACTACTGTGTGTCAGTCAGTACCAACCTGATAGGTTCAGGTGTCTGTATGGTTAGCCAGAACTGATAGGTTCAGGGTCTGTGCTTTATTTAAAAGTGTTCTGAGTGAACCAAACTGGGATATATATGATTGAGACTAAGCCACGTTACTGTATCTTATTCACCTGATCATTTTATTTTCCCTGTGTGTTGTTTAAATAAACCTTATTCCTTTGTTTGTTAAAAATCCATCCCTGGTCTGTGTGACTTCTTATAGGGAATGGTTGGTGGCAGCTTAGTGAAACTGTGGCATATCCCAGTAGGTCTGGGTTTGTCACAATGCCTTTTAAAAATGAAACTAAAAATAAAAATAAAGAAGATAATTTTCTTGAGTGACTTAATTTTGAGTACTAGAATCAACTGCTTGGTACTTGTTCAGACACTGAAATGATTCCCAAAAAGCTACTTGGACCTTTCTTGCCCTTTTCACCAAGAGAGAGGAGACAGTCATTTATGGATCGAAAGGACAATTTGAAATCTACCTAAACTTAAAGCTTTAGTGAACCACTCAGACCTTGTTGCATTTTTTTCACATTAAGGGTCAATGAGCTATCCAGTTGTCATTGAGATTTTTATTGTGAAGTTTCCACCTCAGTTCCTTTGTGAAGCCTCCATTTGAATCAGTTTCAATATTTGTCCCATGAAATCCTTTTTCATATACCCCTCTACCTGTGTCATATGTATATAGATAGATAACTTCTCAGTCTTGACTTCAGCCTGTTTTAGTATTTTGCCCTTGCTCACGTTAAGTGGCTGACACACTGGTGTTTCTCTGCAGGAGTTTGCATATATAACAACCATGGGGTAGAATCAGTGGAGCATATTCCTCTGTTTGTCAAAGATTAAGCTGAGGTTCGTCCGTCAAAGATTGTTCTTCCACTAGCTTCTCTACCAGGCCAATTTGCCCAGATCTATTTCACCTTTCTGCTGTCAGTCACAAATCTGACAGTACTGCCAGCTGTGGTTAAATTTCTATCAGTAACAATACAAGTTAAAAGGCAAGTAGTTGACACTAGTAGAAGGTTTCTGGTGGTGGGGAACATTCAGTGTTAACATTCCTATATCCCTGCACTACAGTTCTTGTAGATATGTATGATTGTTTGCATTTGATCTGGTCTGTTGACTGGACTTAATTAAACTTTGCTTTGTAAGAGCAGTTTCTCTCATTTAAACCATAAAAAGCTGTCAGAAAAATACTACATCACACAATGCAAAATGAACATGTGTTGTATTAGTTAAATGGTATAGTAATGGCTACTATGTTAATCGGTATTAGATGTCTTTTGAGAATGAGAAAGGTTTGAAGAACATAAGTCTATCAGCATCTGTTAGCTAAATATTTCAAAAACAGAAATTTCATCATAAAGAGACAATATACATCTGATAATCTAATGCTGCCAGCAAGGGATAGGAATGGCTGTATTGATTAGAAAGAGGTTTGGAAAGCTAAATAGTTGATACTCTGTACATGCATTTGCATACTAATCGGTCTGCACTTTACACAAAAGGAATACTATGCAAAGGAGCTTCAAATCATGCAGCAATTCAGAATTCTAATTTTAATGTACACAATTCCCATTCATTAATTCATTAATTCATTAATTCATTAATTAATTCATTCATTCATTCATTCATTCATTCATTCATTCATTCATTCATTTGTTCATTCATCTGCAGCATTTGTATCCCCCCCTTTTCAGCCGGACTCTCTCAATGCATCACATACAGTGAATGAAAACAAGACAGTTCCTGCTTGCAGTCTTACAAGCTGGACAGACATGACACAAAAGGGAATGGGGATGAGGTAGAAATAGAGAGGGGGAATAATGGAAGGCAAAATTGAATGCTGTGTAAATTACGGTAGTGTGCTGATCCCCGTCTTATATATATTATATATATAATAGAGTAAGTGTGTTGGAAAACTGGCTGGGTAGCTCAGGGAGTTCGGTATCTGGCTGCGGATCCAGAAGTTGGGAGTCCGTTTCCCCACTATCCATGCCAGAAGGGCCAACCTGTTTGGCCCTGGGCAAGTTCCACAATCAGGATGCCCCCCAGAAGAAAACAATGGTAAACCACTTCTGAGTGCTCTCTCCCTGGAAAACCCTGAAATGAGTCTCTTATAAGTCAGAATTGACTTGATGGCAGACAAAAGAAAGAAGCGTCTTGGGTTCTGATCTTTATTGGGACTGTCATGTATGGGTAGGGGAGATTTAATCCCATCAGGTTTATTTACAATTTTAGGATGAAGAGGTTTACTTCTCCCTCACCTGTGTGTGATTGTCTCAATCCAGATTGGGGCTGTGCATATTTACTTTGGCGTAAAACAGTCAAGGATCTTTAATGACATGCTACATTAATTTATGTCTTAGTTCCTATAATGACCATCTGGAAGCAATTCACAGAATGGAGGAACTTGATGGAGCTGCTGTTTCAGAAATGGTCCTTCCTCCCATCTTTGTGATACATTTATTGTTCTGCAGTCTGTTCAAGTTATAATAATTTATGATAATAAGCAAAATGGTTAGGCCTGGAAGATGCGAACCTGCTTTAATAACCTAGTACCGGAGATACAGAGAATTCGGAGTATCCTAAAAATCCATATAATGTATCCAGTCTTCCACTAGATCTGAACTCACTAGCCACTTGTCTGATTTAAACCACTCTATCTACCAATTCCATAAACCAGTAAGGTTTCACTTAAATGTACATGTCACTACAGATAAGGCAGGAATGTGGGTTGAGCTCCATTTAAAGCTGAGCACATCATTAATGGAATAAAATGAATCTCCTATCTGAATTATGTTTTTGTTAGCTAACTGGATCACCAGTCTTCTTTGCCTAGTCCTTTTCTTACCTACCTCCCCTATCGTTCTTGGTGACATTGTCCACTTCTCACCCATTTTGTATTTCTCCACCACTCCATCACACTCTCAGCCCATCCTCCTTCTGCTTCCAAATAGGAATTCTGCCTTAGCTTGGGAATCAAGGTAGCAAAATTATATTTGCAGAAGCTAACATCTTTTAACTACTCAGGTATAATAGTGCAGTACTGTTAACCAAAATAAGTGGGTTTCCAGGACTGTGTGTCAATTTCTGTCAAGAGTACTGCTGTCACAATATAAAAAGAGGCCTGTCCTTCTGTTTTCAAAAATGGAAATCAGATATTGTCTCTGTTTTACAAAATGCACTGCTTGGTGTAATCTGATACCCACAACCAATGACTCACTCATTCGTTTTTCAGTCTTCCAGCTTTGGAGATTTTAGAGTCTAAACTGCAAAACTCATGGATTCACAACCTGTAGCCTGCCTTTTGGATTTCCCTGTTTCTTCTCCCTTCCTCCTCCTCCTCTGCTTTTTGCATCACCTAACCTGATGAAGAGCTTGGGAAAATTTAAGAACTTGCACAATTTTTCTGAAAAAAGAAAGAAAGAAAGAAAGAAAGAAAGAAAGAAAGAAAGAAAGAAAGAAAGAAAGAAAGCCATGTGATCCTTTCACAATGTAAAATGTAGGAGTCGGGGATACCTTTATTGGACCACTGAAAAATCAAACAATCAGCAAGCTTTCATGGGTCAAGTCACTTATAAGTTTTTATAATGGGATTCTCATTTAATTTTTTTTTTCTGCACTGTCCGCACCATGTTGATGCATGGCCTGAAGAAGTGGACTTGACTCATTAAAGCGTGCTGACTGTTTGATTTTTTTTTGGTGGTCTAATAAAGATATCACCTTCTCCTTTATTTGCACACTTTGGTAGTACTTTGATTATTCCTATTAGATACTATGCAGTTGTTTTCTATTAGTATTAGATATTGGTTTCTTCACTCCTGACATGGAAATATGATGTGATTAAGAACACCAATTCTTTTCTTTGAGTTTGAAATAAGTGCCTTAGAAAACTAAATCCACTCCTATCTTTCACTTTGTTGCCATGGACTGCAATCCTGTACAATAAGACACCCACATCTGCTGTGGATTGGTTCCAAGTCCCACCATGGATACTGAAAACCTCCGATAATAACGAACATGAGAGAGAGAGAGAGAGAGAGAGAGAGAGCATGGTAAAAGTGGGGGGAACCCCCAAATACTTTCCTATGCATTACCAGAACGGGCCACTAGAGGGCACCAGAGACCGAGATATTTATTATTCACTAACAAGTATTCATAGCACGGTCTCTGGTTCCCTCAAGTGGTAGTTTCTAGTAATAGTTGTGAAAATAGTTTTTTTCTGGATTTTTTATTTTAATATTTTTAATATTTTGTGACCGTGGATAAGTGAAACTGATCCTGCGAATATGGGGGTCTTACTGTATAGTTAGCTGAGATTACTATCCTTTTAAGTTGGAACCAAATTTATCCATTCTTAGAGGACATCCATTAAAATCAACAAATTCACTAATTTGTCACATAAGAGTTCAGTGATTCTATTCTTAATGCCTCAAACCCATTTATTTTAGTGAAGCATATGTCTGCATAGGCAAGTATTGGATAGTACTGTCTGTCTGGTCAACTGTGATTTTGTATAATAGACTTATATATTATTTTTGAAACACACCAGGTTTGCTCTGTATTTTTTTATTCCCCATGATAAACTGAGGGGACTAGCTGAAATACTGTTTTTCACTGGATGCCAACAAGACACTGCCAACATTTTATGAATAACCTAGACAATCAAGTTATTCTTAGATACCAACAAAGCATTTAGGTGCTGCTACATGAAGTAACAAAAAATGGCACATACACTTTCTCCACATGTCTTCAGTAAGGTTTCATGTCACCCAGCTGTTTGTCAATGATGACCAGCATTGTGAAAATATGAAACAGCAATACTTTCATATAATTGGCACACTGTAGTGGAATCAGATTTTACTTTCTTGGGCTCCATGATCACTGCAAATGGAGACAGCAGCCATGAAATTAAAAGACGCCTGCTTCTTGGGAGGAAAGTGATGACAGACCTTGCCAGCATCTTAAAAAGCAGAGACATCACCTTGCCAACAAAAGTCCAAATAGTCAAACCTATGATTTTTCCTGTCGTGATGTATGGAAGTGAGAGCTTGACCATAAAGAAAGCTGACCGCCGAAGAATTTATGCTTTTGAATTGTGGTGCTGGAGGAGACTCTTGAGAGTCCCCTGGACTGCAAGGAGAACAAACCTATCCATTCTAAAGGAAATCAAGCCTGAGTGCTCACTGGAAGGACAGATCCTGAAACTGAGGCTCCAACATTTTGGCCATCTCATGAGAAAACTCCTGGAAAAGACACTAATGTTAGGAAAGTGTGAAGGCAGGAGGAGAAGGGGACGACAGAGGATGAGATGGTTGGACAGTGTCATCGAAGCAACCAACATGAATTTGACCCAACTCCGGGAGGCAGTGGAAAACAGGAGGCCTGGCATGCTCTGGTCCATGGGGTCATGAAGAGTCGGACACGACTTAACGATGACAAGTGGATATCAGCTCACATGGGTATCAGACAATAATTCATATACTGGATTCTAGTGCCATCTATAAATGAGATTTTTTTAAAAGCAAGTTCATTAATATTTACGAATATATATTAATATACAAAGCTTATTTTTCGGTACGCATGGCAGCAAATATGTGTAGTGCCTGTGATGGAGATCCATATTCATAAGCAGTTTTTAAAATTATTTTTTTCTGAAAATTGAAATTATTACCCGTAGAAAGCATAAGTATTATAAATAAATCAGAGATCCTTGTTCAGACACAGAACCTAAATAGGCTGTGTGCCATACAGCAGTATGCATGTGCTTGAAGGAGACTCTTCAGTTGGAACTGGAGTGAGGAATCATGAGAGAGGGAACATTTCCTCAGATTGAACGTACGGTGTCTCAAGAGGTGGAAGGGGATGACAAGTTCAGAAAGAATTCCAGCAGTTCAGGTTCATAGGACTTCCATGACCACAAGATAAGAAAGAAGGGGTCTGTTTCTTTCCATGGCATTAAAAACCCATGGCAGATCAGAAAATATACTGAGCAAGAATTAGCTGAAGTCTCTCCAAGACACTTCTGAACTAGACATCAAGGTCATTTGGGTGAAATGAAATCATCATCATCATCATCATCATCATCATCATCATCTTAAAACTGCAGAGTCAGAAGCAACCCTATGATCATTGGGTCAAGGAGGTACACTGAGGGAGGAAGTTACGGTACATAACGTTTTTCAAGAATGCAAGGTACTGTAGATTGCTATCGTTAATAAAAGCAAAAGCTTCATGTTTGGAAATGCACAAAATGCAACATGGGACTGATGCTGCAGTGCCATTGCAACAAAATGCCCTCCCTTCCTTCACCCACTGCCTCCTTTAGACCAGCTTGAAACCCACATCTAGGACAGTTTCCCTGCCTTCTTCACAGGCTTTTGCGGTGCACCAGGGACTGTAGTGGGAAAGGGTGATTCCCACCCTCCTGCGTCCACTGGGCTGTTCTGTTCTGCCATCTGAACTGTAGTGTTGGAGCCTGCGTACGTACAGATAAACCTGTTACTATGCTTTTTTTCTCTCTTTTCTTTTTCTGAAGAAGGAAGGGAAGTGGCCCCATTTCAATAATATGATGTATCATTTGAATGCAGAAATCTCTATGGGGTTCCATCTGAAAAAAAAAACAGCAGGTGGAATCAGTGGTAGGAGTTGGTAGAGTTTGATCAACTGGATGGATCAAAAATTGGGCCTCAGTGTAAGGCAGTGTTCTATTTTCAAGCACAAGATGGTGGTCATCATGATGTCTTACAACTGCCTTTGCTGACAAGGAAGATAGACAATAGCTGAAAATTTGGGAAGATGTGGAAGTGAATTTCATAATGTATGGGAGCCTATAGTCATTAATGCTGCCTGCCATACATGAATGCACACATACAAAGATAAACCAAAACACAGCAATAACCATGTCTGTAATAAAACAAACAAAAAGTATTTTGGGACCTTTAAGGCTGACACATTTATTGTAGTGTGAACATTTGCAGATTACAATCCACTTCTTCAGACACATGAAGAGCAGTACTTAGGCCATAGGTTTATATACACAGTGTACAAAGATGTGGGGTTGGAGGCAGAGTGATAAATGATATAGAAGGTTTTGTTATCTATGTTCTTGAAGTGGTATCTCTAGTTGTGAAGTCTACATTATGGCTGAATTCACAGTCCACATATTTCATATTAATTTTGTCCATTGTGTTCAGCATAGTTTTAGAAAGGAGTGAGTACAGGGAGAAGTATAAATAGGTCTATGTCCACTGACATACTTTGTTTAGAAACCTCCACCTATTGTTATGCTTGACAACATGTACACAGTGCCTTCAAACAATATGTGCTAATATATGGAAGCCTGTTTATATGTCAAGGCTCTCTTCCATGTATTTTTTCTTCATCCTCGGCATGTGGTTGACATATGCTTGCAATGAAGTGTCAGCTGGAGTGGGAGTTATTGCAAAAGTGAAGGTTTGAGGGGGATGCAGACTACAAACAGCTGAACATGAAATCAAAAGGTTGATCTAAAATTCACTGTGAAAACAGCAAGATCAAGTTAGCATTGTCTCTCTTTCATCTCCAAAGCAGTCTTTTGTCAGGACTTAGGAAAATAGAAAAGTTTGATATACAGAAAGTAACTGAGTTGTGAAAAGTTGTGAGTCATCTGTATAATAAAGGCTGATTTTAAAAAATTCTAAGCCTCACTTTCAACGAATTTCCTACCATGATTTGTACCTAATTTTTTTAATTACTCTGAGCCATGAATTCTATCCCATTTTCAATACATTGAAAAAATGGAAGGAAAAGCCATTTACTCTCCTGAAAAATTACACTCTGGCCCTCAGATTATACATATATTATTTTCCTAATAACTCATTCATTGGAGACAACATCTGTTGTTTTAGAAATCGATTTGGCTCTTTTGTCTCCCTAAAATATTTTTAGTGCTGTTGCAGCTGACCTTGCATCAAATGGGAATTAAGATTGATGGGTATAAGTTGAAATAAATCCACAGAGAATGTGGGTTAGGTAGATGCCTGAAGGGATGAAAAAAACAAACAAGAGAAAAACTATATTTTAAGGAAAAAAGCAAAGGGTTTTCAAAATAATCTAAAGTGAATGTGGTCAGTCAAATCTAAATCGAATCCATAAATGTCTTAATTCTGTACATTGTACAGAAATGTCCAAATTCTTAATTGTCTTCCTCTTGTGAATAAGTTATGGTCACACACAGTATAGAATGCCAAATTGTTTACAACCTCATTAGTAAGCTATAACTGTAATTTTAGATTGAGTATTTAGCACTCCAAAGCTAGTCTTGACTTTAGGGGAAGAATCATAGGTCATCATCATGTTTCAGTACATTTTGGTGAATCAACATATTACAGGTGATTGGAAGATTCAGCACTGCTATGCAGATGCTGTATATGAATGGACCATGACACATGGTAAGTATATTGAAATAGGACTTGGTGTCTGCAGAATAAATTCTGGCATCTGTCATACAACATAGGAAAAAATATTTTTTTCATATATTTCCCTCCCTCCTTCCTTCCTCTACCACCACCATCCTTACCCCACCAGCCTGAACACATAAACCTGCAAAGCCAGGATCCAGTGAATAGCTTTTAGCAGAATAGATGATAGATTTTAAAGCTTGATTTCCTTTCCTGAAAATACAGTTCCCATCTTACAGCCATTTGAATACTATCTTGAAATTTTAATATTTATATTGAGCATTTTGTTATCTGTCTGCCTTGCTTTACAGTTATTAAGCTGCCTGAAAATGGGGTGGCATATGGTGACAGGGTCCTTCACTATATTTGTTTGCCACTTCAAACCACTAGAATGAGTTTGCATTCTTAAATTTTAATTTCCTCCTGGTCTAGAATTACATTAAGAATCTGTCAAGTGGGCTGTATTTTCTTGTACAATTTCTCAGCGAAGAATGCTCCAAAAGTAATGAGATTCTAGTCTGAAGAGCCTACATGTTGGCTCTATTCTGTCACCTGCCATTTTTGATGCAATTTCCCATCCATCAGTCATTGGAATCTCTTTTAAGGGAGCTGCCTAAGCAAGATATTTCAAAACTCTTGAGCGTATTTGTATGGTGATGTCTTTAGGGGATTATTTCTGTTCTCACTGGATTAGTTCCAGGCTCTGTCTCTTGCAGATGGAAGGTTCTGATCCAACATAAGATTTCTGTTGGTACAATGAAAAAGAAAGCAATCTTTGATGAGCTCATCTTCCCTTGCAATCCCCCATGCCTATCGGAACAGTGTGGATATTGGAGCTTGGCATGCAAGGGGTGGGGGAACTGATGAAGACTGAAGCTTTTTCCCACCAGTTGGAGCATCCTACATGCAACTCAGTGCAACAGTGTGTTTCTGTTGGTAGAATAATAGTATAAACTATTACCAGTGGGTAGCTGCCTTGATCTGTTGCAGCCAGAACAACAAAGAATCCTATGCCAGCTTCAGGACTATCATGTTTATATGTCATAATGCCTTTGACATTATGACATCAGACTTTGTCTGATGAAGTGGCCGGCACTCCACCAAATCTTATGCCAAATACAGTAAAACTTGTTAGTCTTGAAAGTGCTACGTGACTCCTCTCATTGTTGAAAATTTTACTTATCTTCTAGTCTGATCATATTCATGAACACCATAGTGAGTTCCATAGGTCTTATCTGTTATTATACTGAATGGCCTTAAAATGGCAGTTTTAATCTCTTTGTATCTTTAATTAAATATAGGTGTTTCTGCCCTCTGTAGGAGATCATTGAGCTTTGAGATTTAATCAGTAGTTACAATTCTGATGAATGGCTTTGCCTCAGGACTCTTATCTGATGACAGCTTAGTGGGTCACAGACTGCTGTCACTATTTCAGATATGTTTTTCTTTGGCCGCTGATGGAGTAATGATCAGCAAGGGAACGTCACAGTTGTGTTGGTGGTGTTGTGATTTATGCAAGTGTTTCTCACCAGTACTTTGGGTTGGTGTGTTAGTGAAGTGCCTGCGTAGAAAAATCTCCAGAGGTGTAACTCTGTTAATCTGTAGCCTGTTTCGGTAAAAACAAGGGATTGGTTCAAGATTTTCTGGACCACCTCTTCAAATTCATGGAGTATTCATTTATTTAAAATATTTTGAAAAGGACCCAGAGAGGCTTACTACAATGAAAGGCAATATTTAAAGTTGAAAACAATGAATATACAATGGTTGTTAACATCATTAAAAGACAATATTTAAAACTATGAATAAAGAGGAATCTTACATCATTAACAGAAACTATTAAGGCAAAAATCAGTAAGCATGCTTTTAAAAAAAGCCATTCTGAGAAACGGAATACACAAAAAAACAAGTAGCACTAAAAATCCAATCACAATAGTAATGCATAGCAGTCTATATTAAAAGACACACACAGGTAGCTGGTTACTGAGGGAAGGTTTGCCTGAAGAGAAAGATCTTTGCCAGCTTGCAGAAGGACAGCAAAGATGGGGCCAGTCAGGCTTATGTGGTTAGCTCATAGCACAAGTGCTGTCATTAGTAGCTCTACACAGTGGCATAATGTGTGGGAGCTAGTCCTTTCATTTATACAATATGCACATCTGTAGGGAAGAGGCCTTCTTCATACATTGAGCTGAATGCACAGAACCCTCCTTGCAAAGGGAACCACAGAGTGAAGGTGGCCCTCCACAAGACTTCTTCTTGTGTGTATGTTTGTTAGGGAAGAGACCTCCTTCTGCATGTGATATCAATAGGCTAAGATAAACACCTCAACACTCATGCCTTACCTGCCTTCTGTAACACTGGAGTATGGCTTACATTCTCTAGATATAAGCATAGAAATGATGTGACTTCTGTAGCTAGTGCTGGGTCCAAAATGATGGAGGATCTTTTTCCCCCTGTTTGTTTGTTTGTTTGTTTGTTTGTTTGTTTATATGCTGCCTTTCTCCAAGTAGGGGTTCCAAGCTCACAGAAAAACAAACATATATTAAGATTTTTTAAAAATCCAAGTCTTAAAACAATTCAAAACATTTAAAAACCTGTAACCAGTGTTCCAAAGATAACCTACTGCTTGAAAGCCTGCCTGAAGAGGAAGGTCTTTGCCTGACAACGGAAGAACAAGAGGGAGGGGGCCAACTTGGCTTCTTGGGACAATGCATTCCAAAGCCTGGGAGCAGCCACTGAGAAGACATTCTGTCATGTCCTCACCAAGTGAGCTTGGGAAGATGATGGAACGAAAAGAAGGGCCTCCCTAGAAGACCTAAAAAGCCGAGAAGGCTTATATGGGGTGATGCCATCCTTCATATACTGTATCTTATATTCCATTATGGCTGAGGAAGTGGCAATCGAAAGCCTCTTAATGCCTTTTAAATATAAAATTCGAAAAACCATACACTGGAAATAGTCTGCATTGTAAGAAGCAAATGTTTCTAAAAGTCGCAGTGAAGTTCTGAAAAAACAAGAGACATGGACAGAGGGAGTGGCTCAGATATATTGTATATAGTATTTTGTTTTGCCTGGTTGCTCACAATATAATTCAAATCAAATCACAACTAGACAAAATTCAAATTCAGTGCTCCAACTTGTATACCACATGCTAGCTTTTTCAACACAGCTTCTTCACCTTTTGTCAGTCGTGGATTGAAATGAGTCAGATCCTCCCCATCTCTGCCCTTCTGATTAGAAATGAAGGGAATTAGTATATTGAATATACCACTTTATGGTTATTTAGACAAAGTCAAGAGAAAGGATGAAAAGTGTTGAACAAGATAAAACCTAGTTCACCCCACAGGCATATTGTTTCATCAGAGTAAAACATCAGATTACTGATATTAGACCTTTTTGATCCAAACAAGAATAAATATAAATTATGAAATTAGAAATAATACACATGCTGTGCTAGCTTCATGATTAATTATTGTGCTATGTTAACATGGACTCTTAACACTGGAATATCTCTTTTCAGATATGCTCGTTCTCACCAGGCAAGACACAGAAGTAGCCTAGGTGGAACAAAAGGTGTTCATAACAATTAGGCAGAGTTAATTCTCTCTGAAAACCCTTGTCCCTCCGCAAGTATGACATCTCTTCTCCTGCCGACCAACCTGTTATTCTTTGTCCACTTGTAACTTTTTAATGTGTTAGTAGTGACTTGGGGCACTCTCATTTCTATCCTCAGGGAATTTGAGGTTGTTTTATGGCGTAATAGGTGGAATGCAAAATACGGAAGTTGAGAAGCATTGTTCTGGAAGATGGGGATTTAATTAATACTTTGTCCTTTTTTCAGCCTATGTTATCTGAGCATAATATTGCCCAAATTGTAATCTAGCAAACTGGAATATAAAACAATGTATATTTGAATCCTCTGATAGTATTGCTATAATCTAATACCAGATACTGTCATGGATTCTCTTTGTAGCAGGAGAAATCTGTACAACCAGGCAGGGCATATTCAGTTCATAAATTACTTCTGCTACAGAATCATATTTCTTCCTTTTAAAATAAATAGCCCCTTTCAGTCACACATCATTTTCAACATTCCATGTATACATGCTTGGTCTAGTTCTTCAAAGCACTTTGTATGAGAGACTTAAGCAAACCGCCCAGCCTCAATGGCTTTCACATATATTAAGCTATGAATTTGTTAACTGTACTGGACCTAAAGAGGGTGTTTTGAATTTCATTAAAATACCTTTTGAAATGGCTTCGTTTTCCCCTCAGGACATCTAGTGCACTTTTGTAATTTGCCAGTTACATACTGTAAACAAAAGTGTTTTTTATTTAAAGACCCCAAAGAGAAATTGCTCAAAAAAGCACCAACAAACGAGGCTTTGTTCCAATGTGTGATGGAGCCTCCAAGAAACGTGAAACGGGGCAGGAGTTATATTACTAGTATAACAGGAAGAGAGAAACTTGAAGATCATTCTGCATGCATATAAGTGCAGCAATTCTGGAATGTACTATATGGCTTTCTTTGTTTTAATTTTTTTTTTCAATTTGGAAATCCACAGAGTGTTCAGAGTTACATATCTCCTAACAAATACTTCTGTGGTATTAAAATATACCCTCGGTATGCCATATTTTTGTAGCCATTCCTTTGGAAATCATAATCAGTTTTTAAGTCTAAATATAACAATGTTCACTTTTCAAGATGATGCTTATTTTCAAAGACTGCTTTTCTCTATCTTGAGACAAGAGTATTATCAATACTGTTTTGCTGTCTCTGCCCCCAGGAGAAGAGTGTTCAGAGCAACAAAAGTTGCCTTTTCAGGTGAGGTTTTTGGAACCTTAATGATATCTTTCTAAAAAATATCTGTCTTTAAAAATATGCAGGTCGATAAAGAAAAATGCAGTTACTGCTTTTAGGTGAGAAGCGAGAGCTTTCAATGCTGTACCAAAGTGAGGTAGTGAGAACCATAATTCAGTGGAAGAGTTCATGCTTTACATACAGAACATGGCAGGTGAAATCCACAGTTGCTCCCGGTAAGGTCTGGAAAGACTTTTGCCTGAAATTGCAGTGAAGAGCTGCCAGAATTGAGTTACATAGAGCAATGACCTGGCTCAGTTTCCCAAGCATATAAGATTTGTTCCTTCCCCATGAGCTGCAGTCAGGAGAGAAGTGAAGGCAGGGTGGTATACATTTGTGATCCAAGCCCCGCCCTCCATGCAACATGCCAAGAATGCTGATTTCACCCAGATTCAGACATCCACCTCTTCCCTCCCTGCCTATGAACCTGCCCCCATCTTGATGCTATGGCAAAGGGAGGCGCACCCTTGCAAAGGCGAGGTTAACTTTCCGATGTGGGCATGGTTGGTTCCTACTTCAGAGTCGTAGGGAAATGGGACAGCATTCCTCCTTTTCGGTTCTTGCAGTGGAAGCTTCAACCTCAGAAAACAATTGGCTGTGCTCCACATGCATGTTAACTTCTTAGCATTTGCCATTCCCCCCCCCCAAAGGTAAGCAATGCTGTCATTCCATACAGCTAGATTGTTTACTGAATTGTTCTATCAGTAGGTCCTAGTGGTTCACCAGTACCTTGAATGGGGAAAGTGTTTTCCACAATAACCTTTCCAGTGGCTGCAAAACAAAAGTCAAGGTTGAGCTTGCAATAGAATAAAAAGCCAGTGTTCTGGAGGGTTTAGAGTGCTGGATTGGGACTCGAGCAATCTGAGTTCAAGTCCCCACTGAACTATGAAACTCACGGAATGACTTTGGGCTGGTCACTCTTTCTGTCTTTCTCTCTGACCCCACCTGTGTTTCTGAAGATAAGTGTGGAGGAGGAGGAAAGCCATGAGCTCATTGAAGGAAAGGCATGCCATAATGAAACATAAATGTAATAAATTGAAAAGCATAGAGAGCGTGAATCATACGTCTACTAGAAATGATGCATACTATGGGATGGGAGGTGGGGAATCAGCTGGCTTCCAGAAAAATAATGAAGCAAAGCTTTTCTGAAGAGTTTTATTCGAGGATCCATCAGATATTGAAGGGAAAAATAAGGACTATATGTTGGATGCTTTAATTTTCCATACATTCGGCAAGGAAATCAGTAGAAATATGACTGAGGTGCTCACATATCTTCTCTACCTACATGTGCTGCCTCCCAAATGACACCCCATGTGTTTGAAAAACTTCATTACTGTATTGTTATGGATTGTCCTCAAGGAAATGACAGCAAGAGATTTATTGTCTGAATGCTTCCAGGAGAGGCGCTTGCTGCAGTCATCCTGAGAATGGATGGCTGATGGGTTTGCAAGCCCTGCCATTTGTTTAGCCATAAGCAACCTGCATGGTGCCAGAATGTCACCAGAAGGAGGAATTGGTAAACCACCTCTGTGTACTTTACACCTAGAAAATGCTGGGAGGAGCAGCATAAATTTGTGGTGATGCATATAATTATTATTAGATATATTCAGAAGTTTTTATTAATGCTTAGCTTGGAAGTAATGACCAGAATCATCTTGGGGATTTATGCCAGGCCAGGTTTAATTACATAAATTACAGTGGTTAATTTCTGCTAGTTGCCTCTTGCATTCTGGTTGTGTATCACATGTGTGACTTGGGGCACAACGAGGAACCAGCTCATTAATTAACTGTAATTTGCCACCATGATTTATTCAACTATACTAATCCCAGCATTAATTCCCTATAGGATTTTGGCCAGCATGTTACAAATAAGGGCATTGCCTTATGTAACAAATTACTTTTGGAGTTAATAAATGCATAAACATTTCCCTTTCCAAAACAATGCCAGGGCTGGTAATATCATTATTTTTAAATGTAAGGACTAATGCTTAATTGTTGCCCTCAGAATATTGCTTTGGAAGTGGAAGCACATCCATAGCAAGCAATCTATCTAACTACCTGAATGGGAGATAATTTGGAGGGATTTGGGGGCATGTTTACATTTGTTGTACCTATAATTATTTAAACAAATAATTGGAAAATAACTAAAAATTCATATATTAGTAATGCATTTTTCACCATGTTACTATTTAACCAAGTTGGGTAGGGGGAGGTTAAGAGAGAATAACAGATAACTTTAAAAATTATGTTCCAAGCTCAGTGTAGACTAAAATGGGAGCAGGGTTGAGCCAAGTAGCCCAGCCCAAATCTCATCTGAGCTGACGTGCTCCAGTCTCTTGAATTTGCACAAATTGTTTAAATAACTGCAGGGACAGAGCATTTCTGCTTACAGCTACTCACATGAAGGCTGCTTCCCTGCAGTTGTTCCCATTGCCTGCCCAGCTGATAGGAAGCAGGTATGATGGATTCATAGTCAAGTGCAAGGTAGTCAGCACAAGCTCACCCCCGCCCCGCCCCCCGCTCCTGCAGTGATCTTTGAGTGGGTGTTAAGATATGAATTGCACGTGACCACATTCCTTCACTGTTGCTGTAGCTTGTATAGCTTTGGACAATTTAGAATGGTCTCGCCAGCTGTATGGGTCTAAATTGTTTCCTGAATGCAGATGTCCAGAAAATGCTGAACTGTAGCTCCCAGAATCCACAACCATTTGACTGACATTTCTAGGAGCTGATGTCCAACAACATCTGGATATCCAAGTTTGGGAGTTTATTATCTATTTATGCAATTCAAATATCTTTACTTCACCTGTCTCCTTAAAAGAGCCCAAGGCAGCTTATATCATTAAAATGACAATAGTTAAAAGCTAAAAACAGGAAGTATACAAATATTTTAAAAAGCATTGAACAAGTATTATATTAAAATACCTAACCAGCATATTGACACTTTATTGAATAACTTAATTTCCCTTTATCTCTACTAGGAAGGGGATACCTCGTATTAGGTTACCACTGTTGTTCTGAAGCAATTCTGAATAGGGTCCATAAACCCTAATGGCTTATTTCTCTATCATAATCTGTTTCTCAGCTGAAGACTCCATAGCTTTAGAAAGGCATATAAGAATCTATAAGATGGTTGGTATACTCAGCATTATCTTAGTATACAGACAACTCCTGTTATTTTTACCATAATTATTACTGTTGTGTGTTTGGGAGAGAGAGTATGAGTAGTGACAGTAACTCTGTACTGATAATGCAATAGGTGTGCAATGATTCCTGCATCATATATGCTGATCGTCGTTTTCAGTGAGCAGCCCAGCTCATGGGGGGACACAATATTTGGAGAGGGAGAGAGAATGTGGAGATTGGGAACGAGTGTGCTATACATAATATAATATCTGTAATTTAGGATTCCATCTGGATTCAAAATTAAGTCTGGTGTAGATGAAATACAAACCCCATGTGTTAAAATGATAAGTAGCGGGCAAAGGCAAATGGAATTTTCATACTTCTGTGCATTATATGTAAGGTGCAATAAAATCTCTAATGCATAACTTACTTTGCCCACAGCAATACATTTTTTTTTTTGTAATCCTGGATAATTCTAATAAAATTAGAGGAGATTACTGGGACCTCAATTTGCAGACAAATTAAGTGAAAAAATAATCAACTTTGGTAAAAGTTCTTTTCTGAGAAAACAGTGAAGTAGAATTTTCAGAACTATTCTCTGTGGCCCTTCACGTGGCGATGTATTCTTTCATGTTCTGTGATTAATCATTACACTAAGAAAAAAGAATTTAAATTTTTCCTGAGGGGAGAATGTGCTGAGAACGAATAGATGAGAATTTAATCATATCAATTTCTTTCAGTGACTTTAAGATATTTTATTTTCTCAGGATCTAAGAAGCAGACTTACCGTCTCCTTCTTGGTTAAAAAACACACATCTGTTTAACTGGATGGACTGTTTTCAATATGTTTGCTGTGTTCATAATTTGGTTTGTTCATAACTTTCTGTCCCCTTCTAAGCTATGACATGCATGGTGAACTGGAGGGCGTATCCTCCTCCATTTCTGAACATTTCAATACAATTTTTTTTGGATGGGGATTTCACATTTTCATCATGTTTACATCTGGTGCACAAATTTATAATATATCCATTACTGTATGTGGAAATGGATACAAGGAACCAGCTGGGTGCATCATTGGAACACTGATATATCGATTCTTGAGTTCCTTCAACAAAGTGCAGCAAAATTGGAAGCTGCAAAAGAAATGGGGTTTCTAAATGACAGTTTATTTTATTAAGTCTTCATCCATAGTTAATTTATCTTGAAAGAACCTCAGGGCAAGGAATTGCTGCTTTTACTAATATTACTCTGTACAAAATCACGTATCCTCCATAGTGCCAATGGTAAAGCCCTGGGCAGCTCTGAACCAGGAAGGAATTTTATTGTTGCCTCTTTCCCACCCAACAGGTATCTGTGTTGTCTTGCTTGAGGCCAACCCTGTAAACAATAATGCAGTTATAATATTATCTGTGGAAACAGCTAATTGTTAAAACTATTGTGTTGCAGAACTGAACACTGGATAGAAAAGTTATCATATACTGTAACATCATATCAAATACTGTACTGTTTTTTTTCTCTCTGACTTTTGAGGCAGTCCCTCCCACAGTAGTTGCCTTTACATAAAAAAAGAAGATGGCTATATTAAAATGTAACATATAGTCATTTACACATAACTACAATCATTTGCATATGTCAAAGACAAAGACACAGGAAAACTATCACTAGGGTGAATTTTGTGGGAAATGAGCTATTTACAATAAATGATCTCACTTAGGGGTGCATTAAGAAAGGCTGTTCATATTTTGATTGAAACTAAACCACAGTTCCACAAGTTATCTTTCTTTGTGCAAGTTAGTGCATTGTGAAAGGAGACATGTGAACATGTTCAACATTATGAATTATAGAAAATGGCAGCTCTTGTATTATCTATAGCTGCTCCGATAATGATCCCAGGAGAAGATGTGTCTGACGTTTCAGACCATTTAGATTTTTCCAGCTTTCAAGTTTCTCTAACACATTAATTAGAGACCTTTTTGAATCTCATTTATTCCACCTAGTTAATAAACCTAATTAATAACTGAAAGCGGAACATGTATATTCAATAGTGTAGAAAAACCCAACGATTATTAGTCCTTAGTCTCAGTGAAGTCAGCAGGCTTAACTATGGATAGCAGAGCACAGAGATTCATGCGTAGGGCAGGCAGTTCTTGGCTTTCTCAGGCAACTCCTCAAGGCCTAGCATCCTGGCAACCATCCCCTGACATCTGCCAAAGTGCCCATAAAAATTCTCCCCAATAGTGAGCTGCTGTTTTAATTTACCATTAGATACTACATTGGGGACATTGTGGGACATTTCCAAATGGAGATCTCTCAGTGTTGGTGGGACAGCACCACTTTTGTCACCAGTCTCTGCCATTACACAAAAGTAAGCCCAACACTGGGTCTACAAGGTCATATCAGAGACCTTTGGGTAGAGTGGGCGGCATATAAATTAAATAAATAAAAATAAATAAATAAAATATCACAAATAACTCTGAGCTGGCTTTGTTGAAGAGACTGATAAAATTGATTGTTATCCACAGAATCTCAAAATGAAATAAATTTGTGTGTCTTAAAGGTGCAACAGTACTTTTTTTTGTTTTTGTGCAAAGAGAAGTTGAGGCTGAGGTACCTGGGAGAGGATTCTGAAAATAGTTAGCATCTCTAAACTTGCCTGTGATGACACAAGCAAAAGAAGCGTTATTTGAAATGGACAAACTTTCAAATGAATCAGCATTTAAAAGAGTGTCTCCATTACGCAAACGCAAGCCAAAATTACTTTGCCAGGGATGCGTGTTTTCTCAGTGGAACGTGAGCTAAAATACGGTTCTGCTAGAGGGTTGTTTAAAACAGTATGCATATGAAACTTGATTTAGCTTATGCATTTATGCATATGTACACCCCTGTTGCTGCAAATTGTGCCTTGGAGTAACCAGCAGAGGCAGTGGATGAGGGCGGCAGGAAGGAAAGAGGGAGGGAATATGTTGCAGGGAAAGTTGTTAGCAAAAAAAACATGGCTAGTTCTGTCCCTTTACGAATCCTTTTGCTGGTCTCTGGGAGGAGGCGATGAGAAGGGGAGGACTTGATCAGCAGGCAGCAGGGATCCTAGGAAATGTTTGTGCTAGGTTTTCATGTGTGCTGGGTCCACATTTTTATTTCTCTTATTTGTTTCGTTTATTTATCTCCCAAATAGGGAATGATGACAGGTTGGTAGCCAGGGAGGCAGAGGGGAATAGGAACTGGGGATGAAACTACAGTACATCCCTTTTGCAAACTTCATCTGCCAAGAATGCTCTACTCCTCAGAGCAAAGGAGGGGGGAAAGGAAGCCAAGGGCTTTCCCCGGGCTCCTCAGGTAGGAGCTGTGTGCCTGTCTGTGTCTCCTTGTGTGACAGAGAGAGATACTGAAGGGCAGGGTTACAGAGAGAAAAAAGTAGAGAGAAAAGCACATCCCAATCGGAATCTGCCCAAGGATGCACTCTGTTTATTATTTATTACCGACCTATCTCTGTGCTTTTTTTTGTGTTGTGGCGGAAAGAGGTCCAAGTACACAACCCCGCTGTTGTCAGCAGTCCCCAGGTGGGAATGCAAACAGTGTTTCAAATAGTCCGGAAATTCTAAATCACATCCATTTAGAACGGAGCTTATTGGGCGGTGTGGGGGTGGGGAAATGCAATGTAGATAACCCCATTGGTGGGTACAGTATGTTGTTCCTTTGCTCCATCAGCTGGTTCATGTGCTACTTTCCCAAGCCGGCTTGTCCGAAAAGTCAGATCCTGTCATTTTCAGTCTTGTGCATATCCCTCTCTCCGGCATCCGTTTGGATCAAACTCAGAACATCTGATGAGGGCGGAGCTGGAGGATTTCAGCCTAGCAAGACTGTCCATTTTAGTGATTGTCGCTGAAGGTACCAGGCTTATGGTTCTTGCTGGTCCAGTTACAGAAAGTTCCTAGTGGCATTTGGGGAAGCTCCTGGGAGTCCTGGTATCTGTGACATTTGTGAGCTATGCTTTAATCACTTTCCAGCACTGGACCTTGGGTGTTTGTGGCATCCATGGTTACTTGGCTCATACCATATTTTCATCAGACAACAATAAGTAATGCTTCATTTGCCAATGAATTAGGTACTCATATCAGTGGTAAACAGCAATGAACTGTGGCAAGTTGTTTTTTTTTAAACGAGTTACGGTTAGTTTTGTGAATGAGTCAGTTTTTTTACTCTGAAAGGCTGCCTCATTTCTAGAAACTGCATTCAGTCTGTGCATAACATCTGTGCCTAACATTTGAGAGCAATGTGTTTTTCCCTTCTAACTGCTGGATTATCCTGTAGGATCAAATATACTGGTATGTCTTGAACTAACTAGCTTATTCCCTCCCAGTGAGAAATTTGATGTATTTTACAAGGGGCTATATAATCAGCTACGTCTCTCCACATCTTTCTCCATAGGGGAAGCTGATGAAAGATTTTTATTGGGATTATAATGATGCAGAGTCATATTGCTATTATGCAGTATGCTTAATGTTCAAGGGGCTGTATAATCCTTCTGTCATACATTCCCCAAACCTTCCTTTGCTGTAAAGAATCTCCAAGGAAGCTTCATTTAAGGATTACCCTTTGCTATGATGTAGCTGAACATTCTAGGATTGCAGTTGAATGAAGCTCTCAGAATTATTCTGAAAGGAATGAGAAAGCCAGACTTCTTGTCCCTAGAGATCAGGATGGAAGACCTCAGACATACTAGTTTTGAATTTTTGAGCCCCACCAGTTTTACCGATGACATGGAATATGAAGAGAAGAGAGAGCCAGTTGGGTCTAGTATCAGACTAGGACTCAGGAGACTGTTGCAGAATTTGGATTTTTGGGTTAAATTCTGTCTGTTGCGCAGGAGACATGGAGGAATTTGTAGAGCATAATAGCTTCATGTTTCCCAAGATAAGTCCACTCCTTTCTCATTAACTGGCACTTACAGCTCAATAACTCACTTTGAAACATTAGTAGGAGACAGAATAAAAAAACATTTTTCTTTACAAATCAAACAGCAAATGACAAACATAACTGCTTTCAACAACAGAGTTAAAAGAGGGAAAGAAAGCAGCATTCAGCAGAGAGGCATGGCTCTCTTTGAACTCAGAACCAAGAGAGAAGTACTGGTCAATGCTGGATAGATTGATAAGTCACCCCAGTCCAGCCACACTTACTAGAGGCAGTATGCAAGGTTGTAAAAACTACACCAGAGACCTGCATTCAAATCCTTACTCAGCCATTGAAACTCAGCGAAGTGCAGTAATACTAAACCATCTCTTGAACATCTCAGATACCTCAAAACCCCTTTTAGGGTCACCCTAAGACACCAAATGATGTGATAACAGATAACAAGGTAGAGAAGAACGATGCCTGATTATGTTAAGTTGGGGCAGAGAATCCTTGGCCCTTCTGATGCTTTGGACTACAGCTCTCTTAATCATTAAACATTGGCCATGCTAACTGGGATTCCTAGAAGTTGACATTCAAAATATTTGCTGGCCCAAAGGCTCAGAACTGTTTTGCTTCAAAACTGAATTAATGTAGCCATACCTTCCACATTGTTGTTGTTTAGTCGTTTAGTCATGTCCAACTCTTCGTGGCCCCATGGACCAGAGCACACCAGGCCCTTCTGTCTTCCACTGCCTCCCAGAATTTGGTCAAATTCATGTTGGTCGCTTCGATGACACTGTCCAACCATCTCATCCTCTGTTGTCCTCTTCTCCTCCTGCCTTCACACTTTCCTAACATCAGCGGCCACCTTCCACATTAGAGCTTACAAAATCATTGTGCACCTGCTGTGTGAGAGAGCATGTTTTAGAGTGGAGAATATGAAATAGAAGGTAGTTTTGGTGGTGGCTCCACAATTGTGGAACTCCCTCTTGTCAGCAAATACATTTTGATCATACTAAGATTTTTGTTTTCTTTATATATATTCAAAAATTTCAAAGGCCACAAAAATGAATATAAATTTGACTTACATTCTTAACTGAAAGCACCCTGAAATTAAAGGGAAAAGGGGTTTAAGAGTCTACTCTTAAACCCCCTTTTCCTTTAATTTCAGGGTGCTTTCAATTACGAAAGTAAGTCAAATTTATATTCATTTTTGTGACCTTTGAGATTTTTAGGTAGAATTCCTGACTGAAACAAATGAATGCAGTATATGTATTTGTCCATCTAGTATACAGTTGTTTCTTATTTTAACACAGACAAGTATTTTTTATGTTCTATCCACCTTGAGAAAACATTGTGCTTTGAAAGGCGATTTATAAATTGGTTCGACAACTTAAATTATGCTAGGATGTTTTGAAGAAATGTCTTTGTCCCCCAATCTGTTCAGATAAATGTAGTGAACAGCACAGCACCCAGAAGCAATATTTCCCAGTGTGTACCCAAAATGCAATCTGACTGATTTCAGTGAGGTTTGAAATCACTTGCCTTACATACCTAGAAAGCCCTATTAGGGTCACTGTAATTTGGTTTCAACTTGACGGCACATAACTAACTAACTGTTCACATATAAATGTGTGTAAAGTTGAAGTCATAATGGATAAAGTACAATAATTTGGGCAAGGTAAAGGTAAAGGTTCCCCTTGACAATTTTTGTCCAGTCGTGTTCGACTCTAGGGGGCGGTGCTCATCCCCGTTTCCAAGCCATAGAGCCAGCGTTTTGTCCGAAGACAATCTTCCGTGGTCACATGGCCAGTGCAACTTAGACACAGAACGCTGTTACCTTCCGACCGAGGTGGTCCCTATTGATCTACTCGCATTTGCATGCTTTTGAACCGCTAGGTTGGCGGGAGCTGGGACAAGTGACGGGCGCTCACTCCGTCACGTGGATTCGATCTTACAACTGCTTGGTCTTCTGACTCTGCAGCACAGGCTTCTGCGGTTTAGCCCACAGCGCCACCATGTCCCAATTTGGGCAATATGTATCCTAAATACATTTACTGGAGAGGAAGACCTGGTGGACCCAAAGAGACTTATTTCCAATGGGGAAAATGCATAGGATTGTACTGCCTGTGAAATTTTCCTAGATGCCTAACAGATGATATTATAATAATGTATCATGATATGTTGGGGAAGATTTGCAAGGAAACATTAATACATAAGTTGAGGGGTAATATATTGGTGTAGATAATTAATTATTACAAACTAAAAGATTGTATCTGTACATCTTTATAGACATGTGCATGCACACGTTGATGGAACAATGTTTTGTGAAACTAAACAAAGTTGGAAATTCAAAGCCATTTCCATAAGTTCCTGAACAAATGCTAAGCTGTAAGCACGTGAGAAAATTCACTGACTTCAACAGAAGTGCTTTTATGTTTGTGGACTGGAGCCAAAGATACCTGTAAAGGAAAAAATAGACTTCAGATCCATAGTAAGACCATTGTGGCGTTTGCAACCGGTATGTGTCTTTGTGGTCATTTAAAGGAATGTCTGGGAACTCTTCACTTGTTTATTCATCTCTTAGCCTTCTACCAAAAAATGTGTTGACGACATGCTTCAGGAGACAGAAACAACTATGGTCATTAAGGAAGTTTTCACTCCACAGTTCTCAAGTTGGTCTTGGTGCCTTATCTTTGTGTCTTTTGTTCCAGAAAAGGTTTATATTTCCTTAAAGTTAAAAGGCACTGATCAAGATTAAGTGCTTCTCTTAGTTCAGTGATTAGTAAACAATAGTGGCACTATTAATAGTCCATCTTTAAGGGCTTTTCATCATGAGGCAAAATGGTGGTGTGCTGACAAAAGTCATTACTGTTAAGTGGGTACTTGTCCATTTGTCTTTAAACATTCTCTTCCACATGCTCTCTTCCACTGTCCAATAAATCATGTTTTGCTTCAGTAATTGCACACAAGGGCATATTTTATGCTAAAAGAAATGGCTTTCTGATGGGTGGGTGGAATGTTTTTGACAATGCTTTGTGCCCCACCCCATCAAGATAAATTGATCATCTATGGCAGGACTGGAGAACCTGTGGCTTTCCAAAGGCTGTTGAACTCTTATCTGCATCGTCGTTGATCATTGGCCATGCATGCTGGGGCTAATGAGAGATGGAGTTGCACAATATCTAGAGATTCCTCATTCCTGAGCTAAAAATTGTCACAAAGGCTGTGGTTTTATATCAGTTAAATATTCGGAGTTGTACGTTTCACCATTGTTGTCTGCCATCAATTTCCTTTCTACTAGGTATATGCTTACCTGTGCTTAATTTGTTTCGGCATTTGTCTAAATTCCTCCTTTCTTTTCTATGTG